>NC_042617.1:572789866-573089866 GCF_901001135.1 Rhinatrema bivittatum
AGAGAAAGAGAGAGAAAGAGGCATAATCAGCAGGGAAAGGAGGTGATAATGATTCTGTACAGGCCTGTGGTGAGGCCTCACCTGGAGTACTGTGTTCAGTTCTGGAGACCATATCTCCAAAGGGATAGAGACAGGATGGAGATGGTCCAGAGAAGGGCTATCAAAATGGTGTGGGGTCAGTATCAGAAATATGAGGAGAGACTGAAGGATATGAATATGTATACCCTGAAGAAGAGAAGGAACAGGGGAGATATAATCCAAACTCTGAAATATCTGAAACGAATTAATGATGCACAAGAATCGCACGCTTTCCAATGGAAGGAAACCTGTAGGACTAGAGGTCATAATATGAAGTTCCAAGGAGAACAGACTCAGGAACAACTTCAGGAAATATTTCTTCTTGGAAAGGATGGTGGATACATGGAATAGCCTCGAGGAAGAGTTTGTGAAGACAATAACGGTCATGAAATTCAAAAGGGATTGGGTTTAAACACAGAGGATCCCTATTGGCTAAAGGAAGGAAATGAAGATAAGGAGTAACAGAGGACACAGGGGTAATACCCGCAGTAACTATCCATGAATAAACACAATAAGGAAAAAATAATAAAATAAAAATGTAAAAACCTGCTGGTCAAACTGAATGAACTATTTGGGTCTTTTTATGCTGTCATTTACCGTGTTATGCTATTTCACACACAGACCAGTTATCTATAAGGGTGTGCTGTCATTTGTTTCACTTCATTTTGTGCGCACAAATTATTTTTGTGCACACTAAATGAAATGTATATACGTGATCGATTATGCATGTACACAATTAAATGTGTCCATTAAAAAATTAAATACAACTTCAGAGCTATCTCTAGGATTCAGATAAAATACTGATATTTGGTCTAATATCTCTAAGAAGCTATTGTAATGTCTATATTAAAAGCTCCAACTTCTGCCTCCTGCGGCTCCGCACACCTCTGCCTCCATAGGCTTTTTCTGCAGACAATGACAAACATATATGTGGTAGAGCATGCAGCTCACCATAACAACTTTACACACTTTGGCCTGGATTCACCATTCTATCGCAGAATGGTGAATCCAGAGAAAACATGGGGCGGGGCGGTGAGGGGGGGGGCGGGCCTGTGATAGCCGGCAGCCTTCGCACCACTGCGGTGTTTTCGCTGCCGGCTTTCGCACCCAATAGCTCCACCGTGAAAGGTGGTGCTATTGGGCGCGCTACTGGCGACGATAATGTTACTAACCTGCCCCGACTCCTCTCCCAGCATGCTATTGCACGCGAAAAGGGCCTTTTCGCAAGCGATTAGCCTTTGAAAATGACCCCCTTTGGTTGTTCTCAAGAAGCACACAGTATCACTTATACCACTCACACCCAAGGACTCATTCACTGCCACGCCTCACCAAACAGCACTTTGTTCCAAGAATCCAAACAATGCGCGTTTATACAGGGGATCTGCCTTAATATAAAAACATCATGAAGGAACCAGGAAACCTGACCGTATCTACCATTACCAAGAGATGCTCACAGCTCATCTACATGTTCAAGCTGTATTAATGAGTATGGCTTCAGTATGGTATCTTGGACCTGTGGAGAAACCCATATAAATGCCATCCATAATCTTGATTGTTTTCAAAGATTTGAAATGTCAATATCTTCTTCTTCTCCTATATGTGTTTCCCACTCATGTGGGTCCACATGTCCAAGCCACTCTTTACCATGTTATTCAGCTAAGTGCAGTTCCCTTGACTGCACTGTGGGCCTCAAATTCCCGGTGAATGTAATTGATCTACATTGTTACGTCTTCTTCTGGCCCTTTTTGCCTTCACCTGCATTTCTAGTACCTTCTTAATAATATGATTCTCATCTCTTCCTTTCATATGCCCAGACTACACCAATCTTCTTTCCTTCATCATCTCTGAGGTCTCCACAAGCTTCAACCTTTTCCTAGCACCTTCATTTCTGATCTTACTCCTCTTTGTCACCCCAGACATCATGTATAGCATTCTCTTCTCTCGCACACCCATTGCTTCTCTCTTTTGCATATTCCAACATTCTACTCCATATAATAATACTGGTCTTACCAACTTATACGCCTTTCCTTTTAACCAGGCTATGAGTCTCTCATAACAAGTAATTCCACTTACTTCTCTTCAGTTTAGCTATCTGGTTATACTCACTTTGATCCCTCCTGCAAAGGATCTGCTTGCATTTATTGATGTTCCTCAATTCCTATCAAAACTCCTTAACTCTCTGCTATTTCCTTTTTCCAGGTGTCATCCATTCTCATCCATTTCATCACTAAATTTTGCCAACACATTGTACTAATCTTCAATTCCCTCCTTCCATGCACTTTACCCATCTTTCCAGATATTTCTCTCTATCTTCCCTATTCTACGCACTGAAATGTCAGCATATAAAGTTAAAAGCAAATCAATTGAACAAGATTAGCTAATAATATAGGAGAGCCCACTCTGTCACTTACCTTGTAGCCTTTGCATCACATTGGCAATATCCCTGGGAGATCTCCCTACCAACCTGGATGAGGCCATGGTGTCCGCCCAGTATACAAATGTCCACTGAGAAAACCTTCGCACCAAGCCACAGCCCTCAGCAGGATGAAGCCTGTGAACCTACTTCCCCATCATTCAATTTCTGCTCACACAGTGCAGTCCATGGCTGAGTCACTGCATCCAGGCGGCCAATGAAAGGGTAGATGGTTTATGTGCGACTTCCTTTATGACTGGTGCAGTCCTTCCTTTAAGAGACCACAGTTATCTAAAAAAGAAAGAAGTGGCGGGCTTATGAAGAAATCCGCATCATGCCAGCAGAGCTAAAAAGCCCTAACCTCATTTGTTGTGGCAATATATAAAAAGCAATGGGCACAGAATATACTCTATCACTCGTGCCAGAGAGGCAATTAATGCTAAAAGCCTACTTAGCAAACATCACTTAAACTGTATCTCTGCAAACAAATGATTAAAGTCAGCTGACAATGTGCCAGCCATCAATGCATTCCTTGGTAAAGACTAAGGAACACAGCTCTAAATGGCAGCATGCTTCTACAGAAATGACTAATATAGCAATAGTGCCCACAGAAGCGGGTAGCATCATGAGATGTTTGCCCACGCCAAGATTTAGAGGTCCCAAGTGACAAGCGACAGCACCTAAGAATCCAGAAAGAACAATTATCTATTCATGTCTGCTGCCAAATGGCAATATTTCTGTTAGAAAATGGAATAATAAAAATGAGTCTGAATGTTTATTTCATCCATTTTTAAACTGCTGCATCAGAGTCGTCAGGATTTTACTGTGGGTTAAGGCCTGATAAACCAGGCCAGACATTGCCCATCGTTAACCTCCCGTTTTCAGAAATCAAATTCGAAGCGTGAACTGCAAAGAAGACTCAAACACTTATCTATAATATCTAAGCAATTTCTAATGATATACGATTATTATTATTTGTATAGCGCAAACCAGATGTACGCAGCCTAATTACAGGAACATTACAGAGAGACACTGTCTCATTACAGGAACATCTTGAGCTAGGGAACTTGCTTGACGCCGATAAGTCCACCTAGAAATATAGACTATAGACAGGGACTATACTTGAGTCATTGTGGAATGATTTGTTCAGATTTAGCTAGAGGCAGTGATGTACTTTTGGTCCTTTTAGACCTGACCTCGGCTTTTGATACGCTGGATCACGATGTATTATTTTCACGTCTTAATTTGTGGAGGAATGGCCAGGAACACAGTTCCGCCAGGGCCAGTGCTAGCTTTTTGGCTGCCCTGTGCAAACAATTACTGTGTTTCCCCCGCCCCCCAATCCATTCATTCTCTGTCCCGGACCCACCAAAAAAAAAAAAAAAAGCCCAGCTCTCTTCAGTGATACAAACTTTAAAAACTGACACCATCCCCCCCCCCTGCCCCCCACCCCCCGAACCTATGGCTGGTGCAAGGGTATTAGGTGCCTCAGGCGAATCTTATAGCCTTGCACAACACCCCCCCCCCCCGCCCCATTCCACACACACAGTGCTAAGAGCGTATGCATTTATATTTTACATGAAAAATATCAAAGTACAGTATTCTGAGATAAAAATATCCCTTACATTATATTTACATGCACTGCTGTGATGCCAACCAGAAATCCCTGCAGAAAAGACACTTGGAACCCATGTGCTATTAGGCCTATGGCGATGTGTGTTGGGGGTGGGCTTGACCCCGTATATACTTCCTATTAGGAGAAAGCCTCACCTCAGTCACACATGCAGAGCATAAACAGACCCTCACCAAATACAGAACAGAACAACCATAAAGTAAAAATAGAAATGTGCAGACAAAAACTGAACTGGAAACCGCAAGAAGTCAAACACTCTATGCACTGCAACAATGATAAAACAGAGTAACCACCATTCCTCAAACATCAAACAATAAAATCAAGAAATAAAATAAAATATAATCATAATACTAAAAACATACTAATATCATTTAAAAAAAAAAAACCTAATGAATAAAGATCAAATAATTTAAAAACTAATATATACAAGTTTTTTTAAATGTCCCAAATACCAGTAAAATATTTCAAAATAGCAGACACAGCAAATAACACCTGAAAAATAAAACTAAAAAAGATTTTAAATATTCATGCTCTCCATATATGGAATATTTTGATTTCCAGTCACTCTGGGATTGTCGTGGAGTAGTGGGAGTAGGATGCACAGACTTTCTCCTCTCTTATACACACACACACACACACACACACACACACACACACACATAAACTCATACACACATATGCTCCCTCTCAGACAAACCCGCAGGTGTCTCCAGCTCTTGTTTAGTAGGGATCTACCAGCAGCCTCAAGCCCTCATCTTCATTTCAGCTGCTGACAGGTTGGAATCCAACTGCATCCCCCATTTTTTCTCTCTCTCACACACACATACACACACACTCCTGGCAGGCTCCCATTTACACGCACACACTCCAGGCAGGCTCGCACTCACATCCAACCAAATCCCAGGCAGGCTCCCATTCTCACACACACACACACACACACATACCCTGCTAATCCCAGGACAGCTCCCATGCATGCATCTACACACACACACACACACACACACACCATACCCCAGAAAGACTCCCATTCACACACACACCTATCCCAGGCAGGCTCCAATTCACACACACCATACCCCAGAAAGACTCCCTTTCACACACACACCTATCCCAGGCAGGCTCCAATTCACACACACACACACACACACACACACATTTCAGGCAGCCTACCATTCACACAAGCACACACATCACAGGCAGCCTCCTGTTCACACACACACTCATACAGACCAGGCAGTCAGGGTCCATGGGTCATTCCTCATCCGCTGCTGCTGCCAGCCTGTTCCTTTGTGGAGAAAAGCCATTCTGCAGCTCCTCTTCCTGTGCTAGCACCAGGGTAATTCATGAAAATACAGGAAGTTCTAGCACCTCGAGTCTTCAATACCATGGGGCCAACACCGGAGGAGGAGCTGAAGGACGGGCTTCCTCTGATGTGGCCTCCTGCTTCTACTGCCAGTGGGATCAGGTCCACCGGCAGCACCACGGGGCCTCTTCCTGCTCCTGACACTGCCCCACTGGGTGTGCTGCCCTGTGCAATTGCACGGTTTGCACACCCGGGTAGAAGGGGAAAGAGTGAGTTAGGGGATCAAAGGTGTTGAAGGGCAAAGTGAGGGAATCAAACGAACTATGAGAGGTCAGTGAGATGATCAGAGGTGGGGGCAGTCTGTGAGAGACGTGATCAGAGGGTGTGGAGAAAGTGGAGGACAGAAGGGGATAGGATTGGGAGTGGTGGGGGGAAGGGATGAGAAGAGAGTGAGTGAGGAGAGTACGTGGCATTTCTCCCTGCCGTCCACCCCCAAGGAAGCAAAGAGCAGGCCGTGCTATTGAATTCTAGGCCCCAAACTCCTATCCAAGGAGACTGAGAACAGAAGACAGTGCACACCCAGCCCGTTCCTGCCCCCTGAGGCAGAGGTGAGCCAGCAAATTCTGGCCAGGGAGCGAGAGGAGGAGAGCTGCTGGAGAGGTTAATTTTCCAGGGAGGGGAGGGAGGGGAGGGACTTGGAAACCACCAGGAACTGAGATTAGACTTAGGGCTTTAGGACCACTGGCAGGCAGGGAGGGGGGAGAAAATGGCCACTAGGAAATGTATGGGGGAACTAGGAATGGAGGCTCAGGATCACAGAATGGACAGGAGGAGGTTATAGAGAAAGAGCCCCATTCTCTCTACTGGCCTTCTCCTTCTTGCCACCGCAGCCCCCGGTGTCCTTTGCCTACTGGTGTTCACTGAGCATGTTAAGCCTTTGAAGAGTGTGTTTGGATGTGTGTGTGTGCGTGAGAAGGTTCACACTCAACCCTGGCCCTGCCCCTCTGCACAGGTCACACCTGCCTCTGGTCCCGCCCATCTCACCCTTCCCCGCACTTCCACTTCCTGACAGGAACTCCCAGTACTGCACTGTACTGATTTATTTCAAGGCGTTAAAGTGGTAGTCCTGAATGACTTTAAATCCGATCCTGACCCCCGGTACCTTGGGGAGTTCCTCGGGGTTCAGTCATTTCCACCATGCTATTTAATATATGCCTTTGTCCATTAGGGAAAATGATTCAGGCATTTGGTATCACATATCTGCTTTATACAGATGATACACAGCTTTATTTATCATTGTGGATAAAGTGCTCTGAGGTCCTATCAACTCTCTCAGCATGTACCATGGTCATTAAGGGCTGGAAGCTCAAAAATATCAGGAAACTGAATTTAGCTAAAATGGAGATCACAAGGGGCCTGTAAACCAGGCTCCTTAGAGTTAGATGGTGTTATGCTATCTGCTGGAGCTGCCATCCGATTAAAGAACCAGGTTTGCGGTCTGAGGGCCTTGGTAAGATGAGGGGTGGATTATGATTCCTGGGATTCGCTCTATATGTGCTTGTTTTTTCCATTTGAGATAGATCTGTCAATTATGGCCTTTCCTGGAACACCTTACGAAAATAGGGCATACTCTGGTAACCATTACATCACTGTAATGTGCTTTTGATCAGCCTTCTTTAGTTTATAGATTATGCAAAATGTGACTGACCATGTTTAAAATCTGCAAGAGAATAAACTCATATTAGCAAACCTACATTGGCTACCAAATTGGCCAGGTGTTCAAATCCTGCTATCTCTCTTTATGGCCTTGGGCAAGTCACATCACCATCAACTGCCTCAGGTACTAATTTATAGGGAGATTTACTAAGCTGTAATAGGTCATTAACATATGGAACACAGCGTTTATAGTGCAATAAACATGGCATATGGTGGTGATATTGTGAGATATTTGCACTATTGTGTGTTATTTTGGCCTAAAACATGACCCAAAGAGCTGCTTTGCATGTAATATACATGAATATAATGCAGCTTGCTCAAATCTGGCAAGCTGCATTGATTTATCTACAACTCAGGAGTTGTAGATATTTCCCTGCAGGAGCACTGGGATGCTAATACACAAAAATGCCTATCCCCAAAGTGTAAAACTCCCGCTGGGGGTCTGGCCAGACTCCTGACCAACCCCCATCACCTGTTGAGGCGGCCCCCGCAAGGCCCAAAGTTGACAAATAATAAAAAAATAATAGTGTGGCAATGCCCCACTCGCTTCCCAAATCCCTCCCCTTTAAATGAATGTTCCTTTGGATTCCAAACCCCTCCCAAGGTGTCCTGCCTCCCCCCTCCCCCCCCCCATTCCCCCAACATTAGAAACGGCTACAATATTTTATTGGGAAGGGGCCCAACATTGCGGGAACACCTCCTGTGGTAAAATAGAGCCGTAGAGTAAATCTCCCCTTAGACTGTAAACTCTCTGGGAATGGGGAAATAGTATGCTTATGGATCTGAACTTAATCCGCTTTGAAGTGCCTGAAAAGCAGAATATAAATCAAATCAGATTTATATTCTGAAAGGGTTGAGGGAGGTTGAGGGAGGTTATCTGAAAGGGTTGAGGGAGGTTGAGGGAGGTTATCTGAAAGGGTTGAGGGAGGTTATCTGAAAGGGTTGGGGGAGGTTATCTTAAAGAGCATTTACAATGGTATTGCCCCAGGTTGTACTTATGTTCCTCACAAGAAGCTCTGCTGACTTAACCTGCTTTAAAGGAGCTTACCCAAGCCTACTCTTTCCTCAATTAATTACAGCAATAATTCTTCTCACCCATAGTCTTGTTTTATCTCAAAACGTCTTCTGTTTTTGTTGTCTTGCCTGCCCATCTTGACTAGGCTGTAAGCGCCAAGGAGTAGGGCCTGACCATTACAGGGTTAATTTTATAATTTTGTAAAAGCCCCACCCTAAATTAGGCAGCAAAACATGCAGACTGCAAGTGCCACCAAAGTTCAAAGCAGATTTATGTGCAGACGTCTGCTATGAAAATTATTTCAGCAAATTTACCCACACACAATTGCAGACGCTATTATGTGCATGGAAACATTTCAGGCAAATACACACACACACATTTGAAAATGTGAACAAATGCCCGCAATACCAAAACCCTCCCCAACCCTACCCCCAGGAATTCTTCCACTCAATGTGGATAAACGTATGTGCATGCAGGACATACACATGTACGTTTACCCGCTAACTTGCTAAACCACACAGCAGATCAATAGGACCTCCATATTTATAAAGAAAATTGGAATTCTCTGACAACACCGTATCATGCAGACTGGAACTCATCATCTTCCCAGTCCTACAGCATGCCCTAAGGGGGCTCACAGGGCTCCATCCCCTCCCCCGGGCAATATTCAGAGTCTTGGTTTCCCTAGCTCTCTTTCTGCTGATGACATACAGATAACAGCCTTTATAGATCAAACATCTGCTGATAGCATGTCTAAGATTAATCATTGTCTCTCCGATGTTGGCCGATGGCTCCATGCTGACAAATTCAAACTGAATCCAGAAAAATGTGAAGCTGTCGCATTCACAAATAAATCCAATATTTTCGATCTCCTAGCCCCTTCTATTTCTGGTACTCCTGTTCATTTAAAAAAAATGTTGTCACCTGTTTGGGTATTAAACTTGACTCCCAGCTCACCTTTGAAGCTCAAGTGTCCAAATTAGCCCAGTCGTCTTACTTCTTCTTGCATCTTATTCTCCAACTGAGAACTTTCTTGAGTACAGGTGACCTAAAACTTTTAACTCATTCCCTTGTGATGAACAGGTTAAGGCTATTGTAGCACACTACACCATTGCCTTTCATCACACTCATGTATCGTCTTCAGCAAATTCAGAACATAACTGCTAGACTTATCTTTGGGATGCAACACTCTGACCATGTGACACCACTCCTGCAAAGTCCGTATTGGCTTCCCGTCTCTTTGAGAGACCAATTTAAAATAGGTTGTCTTGATTTTTTAAAGCTTTCCATTATGGAAGTCCCTTTTATTTAGCTAAACTGTTAATCCTTTATTCACCAGCACATTATCTACACTCAATGCAACAAGAGCTTTTAAAAGTCCCTATTTTAAAGAAATTAAACTAGAAAAAAACTTGTTTTTTACCACCATCAGTCTGGAATTCCCTTCCTCTTGCCTTGCGTCTTGAAAAAGATTATGGCAAATTCAGAAAGGCTCTAAAATCATCATTCTTCTGCAAGACCTTTGAGGTATAACATTTTTGCCTTTTCATTTTGTATTCCCTTTTTAGGAATATTATTCTTGCTTTTTTTCAACTGTTTTTTGTGTAGTCATGACTTTTGGTTTTCTCTAGTTTGAAATGTTACTCCTTGCTTATTTTTTATGTATTTATTGTGTTTTTATGTCGTTATAATTTTATTTTAGTCTTGTTTTAAATGATATCAATGTGATTGTTTCTTACCCTCAGCCTTATATTGTACATCACCTTGGTTCTTATTAGGAAGAAAGGTGGTTTTATTAAATTAAATTAACTAATTGATATTCACTTTTTGATCATTGGGAGGATAATCTGCAAAGGCATTTCCGTGAGTAAAACAGTGCTTTAACTGCAGAAATGTCCTCCAGATACGTGGGTAAACTTATCTATGTATGGCCTATGTGCATGTAAGTTTATCCGAACTGAACGGAGGTGTCCCCTGAGGTGGGGGATGGGAAGGGGCACTGTGCAGGCAGAAAGAAGAGTACCTTGGAAAAGTTGGAGAAGGCAGCTAATGGCAGGAGGTCAGGAAGCTTCCAGAAGGGGCAGTGGTCCTGACTGGCCAGGGCCCAGATAAGCTGAGGGCTACCACCTAGGTGGGGGGATCCATGGAAGCAGCCTGGTTGACCCTGTAGCTATATGTGGTAGCCTGGACAGAGTACTGTGGGAAGATTTTTGGTTGCTGCTTAGGCATTTGGGTGATACCTGATGGTACTGCTCTGGGAGCAAGCTTGCCGCGGCAGAGCCTGTTCAGATAAGTCCATTTTCTTAATTCTGATTGATTGATTTAGGGTTTTCAAAGGTTGTTTTGGATTTCCTGGCTTCAGCGTGGTTCAGAGAAAAGTCAGCTTTCCTTACTCTTACAGCTAATTGATTCTGGGTTAAAATTTAGGAGGTCGATATTCAAAGGGGTTTGTCTGGCTAAGTTCTGGATATACCCTGAGTTTGAATTTCCCTTTCCCACTGAACGGGCTAAGTTTTAGCCTTGTAAATCATTACACGGATAAAACGTAGCCAGATTAAAAAGGGACAGGATGGGGGTGTTCCAGGTTCTGGGGAATATTTTAATTTTATGCAGCTATTCAGCTAACTCTATCGGTTGGGGGGGATCTTGCAAATCTGCGATACTGGGCATGCAAAAGGCAAACGAAATTTAATGTTAACAAGTATAAGGTAATGCACTTAAGGGTAGATTTTAAAAATGCCGCGCGCGTAAAAACCGGCCTTTATGTGCATGGCCAGGCCTTGCGTGCGCCGAGCCTATTTTCAAAAAGGCCCAGCCACACGCGTAAGTGCATAAGTGCGAGCCTTCCTGAAAGGGGCAGGCTGGGGGGCGGGGAGGGGTGGGGCAGGCCAGGACAGCGCCATTGTTCGCTGTCCCGAAAGCCTGGCTCCCGGCGCATGACTTACTTCAGCTCGGGAGCTGAAGTAAATTGCTGAAACAAGGTAAAAAAAAACAAACTAGCATTTAGGAAGTAGGGAGGAGAGGGGAAGGGTAAGGAAGGTGAGGTAGGGGGGTAGTGAACTGGGGAAGGCCGCAATGCACCACTGCGCAAATTTTGCTAAACTGTGCCCCCCCTTGCGTGCACAGTGCGCACATGCGCGCACAGATTACAAAATCCGGCGTGCATGTGCGTGCGGCCCGCCAATTTTATAGCATGCGCACGCTGGTGCGCGCATGTTATAAAATTGGCGTGTCCATGTGTGTGCGCAGCTATTAAAATGTACCCCTTAGGGAAGAATAACTCAAATTACAGCTACACAATGCAAGGTTCCACATTAGGAGTCAGCACTCAGGAAAAGGATCTAGGTGTCATCATTGAAAATACATTGAAATCTTCTGCTCAGTGTACAGCAGCAGCCAAGAAAGCAAATAGAATGCTAGGGATTATTAGGAAAGGAATGGAGAATAAAACAGAATATCACAATGCCTCTGTATCGCTCCATGGTGTGACCTCTTCTTGGGTATTGTGTTCAGTTCTGGTCACCACATCTCAAAACAGATATAGCAGAATTAGAAAAGGAACAGGGCGACCAAGATGATAAAGGGGATGGAACCCCCTATGAAGAAAGGCTAAAGAGGTTAGGTCTCTTCAGCTTGGAAAAGAGATGGCTGAGGGGAGATATGGTCGAGGTCTATAAAATAATGAGTGGAATGGAACAAGTAATCACAATGAAGTTACTGGGTGATACATTTAAAACTAATAAGAGAAAAAATTTTTTTTTTTTACTCAACACATATTAAGCTCTGGAATTTGTTGCCAGAGGATATGGTGAAAGCAATTAGTGCAGCTGCATTTAAAAATGGTTGGGACAAGCTGCATTTAAAAATGGTTGGGACAAGAGAACTATATAGACCTCTAGAAATCACATATTCTTTGGCAGTCTAATTATCTAACAACATTATAATACCACCTGTTTAGCTAGACTACATTAGGCACCGTACCTTTTAATTATGTTATTAACCCCATATATCTTAACCCAAGTTAATTCGACCTGTTCTCTGTAAGACATTTACTTGTCATTGTTATTGTTGAGAATGTAAACCGAATTGATCAATAATTCTGTTATTGGAAAGTCGGTATAGAAAAATGCTAAATAAATAAATAAATAAAGTTCCTGGAGGAAAAGCCCATTAACCAGAATTTTTATTAAGATGTAGTTGCAGAAATCCACTTCTTATCCCTAGGATCAGCAGCAAGGAGTCCATCTTCCCTTCTGGATCTTCCCAGGTTCTTGTGACCTGGATTGGCCACTGTTGGAAACAGGATACTGGGCTTGATGGACCCTTGCTCTGACCCAGCATGGCAAATCTTATGTAATTATGAAACTGGCCAAGGCTTGATGGTCCTATATAAACTCATGAAGTCAGGGGTGGCTCAAGGTAATCTGCTGCCTGAGATGAAGGATGAAATGACGGCCTCTCTCCCATGGTGCGGTGCAGGTGAAATCACTGAGGGCCAGGGCAGGGGGAAGGCAATGGAGGGGGAAGTGATTTGCCCAAGGTCACAAGGAATGGCAATAGGATTTGAATCCTGGCTTCCCTTGTTTGCAGCCCACTGCTCTAACCACTCCATTTTTGGACCTAACATAGAAACATAGAAACATAGAAATGACGGCAGAAGAAGACCAAACGGCCCATCCAGTCTGCCCAGCAAGCTTCGCTCATTTTTTCTCTCATACTTATCTGTTTCTCTTAGCTCTTTGGTTCTATTTCCCTTCCATCCCCACCTTTAATGTAGAGAGCGGTGATGGAGCTGCATCCAAGTGAAATATCTAGCTTGATTCGTTAGGGGTAGTAGCTGCCGCAATAAGCAAGCTGCACCCATGCTTATTTGTTTTACCCAGACTATGTTATTAGCCCTTATTGGTTGTTTTTCTTCTCCCCTGCCGTTGAAGCAGGGAGCTATGCTGGATATGCATGAAGTATCAGTTTTTCTTCTCCCTTGCTGTTGAAGCAGAGAGCTATGCTGGATATGCATTGAAAGTGAAGTATCAGGCTTATTTGGTTTGGGGTAGTAACCGCCGTAACAAGCCAGCTACTCCCCGCTTTGTGAGTGCGAATCCTTTTTTCTTCTCCCCTGCCGTTGAAGCAGAGAGCTATGCTGGATATGCATTGAAAGTGAAGTATCAGGCTTATTTGGTTTGGGGTAGTAACCGCCGTAACAAGCCAGCTACTCCCGTCTTTGTGAGTGCAAATCCTTTTTTCCACATTTCCTCTTGCTGTTGAAGCTTAGAGCAATGTTGGAGTCACAGTAACCATGTGTATGTTTATTTAATAAGGGTATTGACTCCAGGCAGTAGCCATCATTCTGGCGAGTCACCCACTCTTCATTGGCAGCCTCTTGACTTTATGGATCCACAGTGTTTATCCCACGCCCCTTTGAAGTCCTTCACAGTTCTGGTCTTCACCACATCCTGCGGAAGGGCATTCCAGGCATCCACCACCCTCTCCGTGAAGAAATACTTCCTGACATTGGTTCTGAATCTTCCTCCCTGGAGCTTCAAATCGTGACCCCTGGTTCTGCTGATTTTTTTCCTTCGGAAAAGGTTTGTCGTTGTCTTTTGATCATTAACACCTTTCAAGTATCTGAAAGTCTGTATCATATCACCTCTGCTCCTCCTTTCCTCCAGGGTGTACATATTTAGATTCTTCAATCTCTCCTCGTACGTCATCCGATGAAGATCCTCCACCTTCCTGGTCGCCCTTCTCTGTACCGCCTCCATCTTGTCTTTGTCTTTTTGAAGGTACGGTCTCCAGTACCTTCAAAAAACTAACAAAAAACTAACAAAAAACTTCAAAAAACTAACAAAAAACTAACAAAAAACTAACAGGTAAGGACCTGTTAGTTTTTTGTTCTCAGCCTTTGGCGTCCCCACTAAGGGGCGCCGGAGAAATGTTAAATAGGCCTCCTCCATTCCCTATTGCCTGCCTCCCACTCTTCTCCAGGATCTGCCCCCTGGGGGTGTGAGAGGTTGGTGAATGGTGGGAGTCTGTGTGTGTGTGACACACTCTCTCTTAGGGCTGATACAAGGGTATTAGATGCCCCAGACAAACCTTACAGCCTTTCATTCCCCCTTCCCTCCCCTCATAATTAAAACTTATGCATTCTTCTCCATTTTAAAATTTATTAACTTCCCCAACCTAAAAAGGCAGATTTCATATGGAAAGTAGACATTCAAAGTACAATCTTCTGAAGTAAAAATATCACAGCATATATATTATATAGGCATACACTGCAAAAAAACACACTTTCAATAATAATAGTTTAATAGACTTAATTAACTAAGGCGGTTTACTGGATCCCATATGGTATTAGGCCTATGGTAAAGTGCACTGGGTGTGGACTTGGTCCACAGAAAGCCAGGAATAAACTGAACCACACTTCCAATATACTAAGCCTTCCATATCATAACTGCCAGCACTCGCTGTATGAAAAAGCCATTCTGCAAATATTACATCAGGCCCTAAACACCAATACACCTCCTATCAGGAAAACAGATTAAAGCCAGGTTGTTGTAAATCCCTACACAGAAACTACATGCTAGCCTCAGTCACACATGCAGAACACAGATAGACTCTCACCAATTATAGAATAAGGAGATCATAAAATATAAAGTGAAGGGTGCAGACAAAAACTGAACTGAAAATCACAAGAAGCCAAACTCTGTAAACAATGCAAACACAATCAAGAAATTTTAAACATTAAACATACCAATAAAAAGAATGTAAAATCTGCTGATAAATTCAACCAATTAAAAACATGTATAAAAATGTTTAAAATATCCCCAAACACTAAAAACAAATTCAAAACAGCAGATACATCACATCCAATAATTAAAACTAACAAGGATAATAAAAAAATCTCCCACTTTAGATTTCCAATCCTCCTGAGATTGTCATAGATTGGAGAAGGGTGAACAAGTTTTAACCTCTCTTACACACACATACATACAGGGCACATACACAT
Organism: Rhinatrema bivittatum; assembly: GCF_901001135.1. Lineage (NCBI taxonomy): Eukaryota > Metazoa > Chordata > Amphibia > Gymnophiona > Rhinatrematidae > Rhinatrema > Rhinatrema bivittatum. The sequence goes on from NC_042617.1 coordinate 572,805,031, forward strand.
ATATGCACAGGCACTCTCCCTCACAGAGACACACATACACACACAAAAATCCTCTCATATATACATAAACACACACACCCCCTCTCATACATTCACACATACACACATGTACACACAAACACCCTTCTCATATATACACATACACACACACTCTCATATACACACATACACACACACTCTCATATACACACACACACCCTTTACCACCCTCTCATACACACACATACACTGGCTCCTTCTCTGTCAGGCATATAGACATGCTGGCTCCCACTCACTCCTGCACACACATAAGACACAGAGACTGGCTCCCTCTCTGTCAATCATACATGTACACGTGTTTCCTCTCTGTCAAGCACACACTCACTTTCTCTCTGCACACATGCTTACACCTACACATACACACATATTCTCTCCAGCAAGTGTGCAGGACTGATCCCCTGCCAACATGGGGCCTCCTTTGGTTGGGCCGTTGGGCAGGATGCGATCCCCCAGTAGCCATGGTGCCTCCTCTATTGGCCTCCGGATGGGATGCAATCCCCTGGCGGCCACAGGGCCTCCTCCATTTCACCCGCCAGGCGGGATGGGATCCCCTGGCGACTGGGTTGGGTTGCCGGGCGGGATGGGATCTCTCGGCAGCCACGGGCCTCTTCTCCCCTCCCAAAGCTCTGCTGGTCTTATTGCGCCTGGGGGCGCAGGGAGGACGACGAACTGTGCCCTGCAGCACATGAGTGCAGATTAGGGATTATTGTTGGTGGCCATGTACTACTTCAGTTCGGCCACCTTGTGGAATGGGAAAATAAAGCCCCCCCCCCCCCCCCCCACACACTGTGCCCGGAGTTTTCTGCTGCTGGCCCGGAGACCCATCAATTCCTTTATAATTCCAGAGTCTCCGGGCCAAATCCAGAGAGCTCCCGGTTGTGCCAGCCACACCGTGGATTTGCCAGCTCCTAAGAAGCTTTCAGCAAATCCTTCAAATGCCACGGGTCTTTTCTTTTGCTGGCGCTGCCAGCACTGCAGGTTTTCCTGCCGCCACAGTTTGCCTGAATGAAGGGTGAGGTGGCTGTGGCAGGAAGGTTTCAGGGGCAAATTTGCCGCCTCCAAATCTTGCCACCTGAAGCGGCCGCCTCACCCTGCCTCATTGTAGAACCGCCCCTGCATGAGTTGATGCAGGACGATGGATTCCATGAATTTGGCAATGAAAGACAGAGAGGAGATTGGACGGTGGTTTCAGAAATCTGCAGGGTCTAATCCAGGCTTTTTTGAAACAGCAGCCTCACAGAGGCCTGCTTCAACAACTTTGGAAAAGCCCCTTTTTTTCAAGGATAAATTAATTGTACCAGCTAGATACAATGTAATATATCTTTCCACACCTTTAAGACAGCTACATTGCAAGGGTTCAGATGACAAAAAAAATTAATTTATTGAAGAAATGACTTAAGTCACCTCAAACTCAGAGACCATCTCACAACATGACCATTTATCCTCAGTGTTTTCAACCAAATCAATAAACCGGTAATTTACAGAGGCAAATTTAGAAGAAATATTGAACATTTTGGTGGTAAAATCCATGAAATTATCACATATTTTCTGTTGTGAACCTATAATTATATTATCTGAAGACCCCATCCTAGAAAGCTCTTGGGGATTATTACCTGCTTTTTGGAATTTCAAGGCAAAAAGAGATTTCTGTATACCATCAACAAGTTTCTTATATTGAGATAACTGGGCCCTATAGACCTGAAGTGAATCAGAGATTTGACAATGGCACCAGCGCTGTTCTTGTCTTCACAGTGATTGCCAGGCCTCACGAAGCTCAGGGGGTAGACCAACCAAAATTCTTCACAGAGCGCCAATAGCAAAGCTTCAGCAGGGCCAAACTGAAGAGTCTCAGTCCATACCCAAAGAACAGAGTCAACATTAGGAGACTCAAAGTTGACTAATGAATGGGCTAACTCCTCCTTAAAGTGTTCAACTTCAACGTGGACTCTCTTATAAAAAGGCTGCCTTGTAAGCTCTGTAGCAGAACCACTCCCCAAGCCTGTATACAGAAAATTAATAAGAAAATGATCAGATCAAGGAACCAATTTAATGTCATGATCAAAGAAATGTGTATGTAAAATAGAGGCATACATAAAAACCAAATCTAATGTATGTCCAAATTTGTGGATAAGTACATGAATCTGCATACAGTCCATCTATATCAGTGGTTCCCAAACCTGACCTAGAGGACCCCACGTCAGTCAGGTTTTCAGGATATGCACAGTGAATATGCATGAGATAAAATCTGCATGCAATGCCTCCGTAGCATACAAATTATATTTGGATATCTTGAAAAATGACTGGCTGGGGGTCCCCCGAAAACTGGCTTGGAAACCTGTGATCCACATTTAAATTAAAGTCCCACAAAATAAGCATACTCTTTACGTCAGCCTTTGACTGAAATAATTATTCAGAGATGGGCAAATAGTTATTTTTGTAACAGACCATGGAGCAATAGATGAGACAGATACTAAAGTTTTTTTGAAAATACAACTGACATCTGTTCAGAGCTCTCTCACAGTTTTTCTACTGACATCTTCCAGATATCTTTGAATAGAATAAGCAACTCCCCCACTGCTTTCCACAGGATTGCGAAATTAAAGAATATCCAGGTGGACAGATTTGATTTAATAATACGGCATTAGTGTCACTCAGCCAAAACATAAAAAGTCAGGCTGCTGAGATAACAATAGATCGTATCTGACTGGCATCTGTTTCTTCAGCGATTGTGCATTTATCAAAATAATTTTAAGTCAAATGTAATAGACTTCAAGGTAAAAGATTGACAGCTGACTGACCCCCAAGAAAGCTGGCAGCTGCTCACTGTTCTTAAATACCCCAAACCTAAGATCACCATCCCTGCCTCTTCCAAAGATAACTGGAATGTTGAGTGGAATGCAACCATCAAAACTATCCAGAGAAGTACCAGCAAGCCAGCACACACACAGAAGCTCCATGTGCCCCTCCGGAGCACAGCACAGCACGCTCCAGTGTCCTCTACTAGCTTTTCACCCCCTGCACAGATGGCATCAGCGGGCGGTCAGAGCTAAGACCCCTTAATGAAAGGAGAGCCAGCGGGCAAGGCAGAGCAATCTCTCCTGCGGGCAAGATCACGGATGGAACAAGTCCCGAGGTGCTAGCCGGGACGGCCTGCAGAGTAAAACAGGGCTGGTGACCTCCACCGGTCATTGATCCCCCACCCCCCATCCCCACCCTGCACAGATGACTTCAAAGGATGGGAGGAGCTAAGGCTCCTCGATGACAGGAGAGCCGGCAGACAAGAGAGCAGGACGATGGATGGAACAAGTCCTGAGGTCTCATCAGGAATGGAGAGCAGAGCCAGACTCTCGTCCTCTGCTAGCTCTTGACTCCCCCCCCCCCACACACACACACACACACACAGATGACATCAGCAGGGGGCAGGACTAAAGCTCCTCACTGACAGGAGAGGCGGAGAGCAAGGCAGGGCAGGGTGACAGATGGACAAGCCTGGAGGCCCAGCAGGGAGGAAGGAAACCACAGCATCGACTGGAGAGCATGATCAGCTGTACTGGCAGTTTACTATTCATTTACTCACCACACTACGGCTGAACAGAGCTCTGATTGGTCTGATCACTGGCAGCTGTCACTGATCAGACCAAGTCCCATTCAGTACTCAACTGGAATTCATTCTTTATTTATTTATTTATTTGAAAATTGGTTGATCAGTCTTGGCTCCACAGGGAGCTTTCTGCTGCTGCTGCAAACTGATGCACATAGGGAAAAATAATCCCAACCACAGGTACGCAATGCTGGGTTCCATATTATGTACTTATTTATTTATTTGGCCATTTAAGAACATAAGAAATTGCCATACTGGGTCAGACCAAGGGTCCATCAAGCCCAGCATCCTCTTTCCTGCTTGATGGACCCTCCGTCGTTCCAAGTGAAGATCACAACGGTTTACATCATGACATAAATATAATAGATAGCCAATTACATTCACATGATGAGTTCTTATACCACACAATGGAGCGAAAGACACGTACGTTGACTAAGGCGATCAGGGGAGGGGAAATATACAGGGGTGAGGTAGCAGGGATTAGGTAGCACTTTTAGCAAAAGGTGCAGATGGGGATATAAAGGGAGGGGGTTGAAAGAGGATGTTTCAGATACATTTATATGTGCTGGGTTGGAAAGAGAGTGGTAATGAGGTCTACAGATAGGTTCATCATGAGTTTGTCAGTGTAGGAGCAAGTGATGATTGATTTCAGAGAGGTTAAGTAAGACTGCAGGCATTTTGAAACAGTCACGTCTTGAGGTCATATTAGGAGTCAACATCCAGAAAAAGGCCCTTGGAGTTCTTGTGAACGATACATTGAAATCCTCAGTTCAGTGTGCGGCAGCAGTCCAAAAAGGAATTACCATACTGCGTGTCTGAAAAGACATGGCCAGGAAAGAGGCAACAAAATAATGAACGGGATGGACTGATTCCCCTAGGATGAAAGGTTTTACAGGTTAAGGCTCTTCAGCCTGGAAAAGAGACGGCTGAGACGGGACATGAGAGGGTGGAACAGGTAAATAAATGGACGGTTATTTACCCTTTCAAATAGAACTAAAACAAGGGGACACTCCATGAAAGCAACAACAACCACGTTTAACGCAAATGATAGAAAGCACTTTTTCCCTCAGGGCACAGTCAACCTGTAGAATCTGCTGCCCGAGGACGTGGTCCAGGCGACTAACGTACCGGGGTTTAAAAGAGGTTTGGGTGAGTTCCTGGAGGAAAGGTCCATAAAACAGTATTAGCCAGGGAGGTCTGGGAAAGCCAGTGCTATCCCTAGGAGCAGGTAACAGGAAATAAATCTACTTTCTGTGATCCGCCGGACACTTGTGCCCTGGACTCTAGGCACTGTCGGAGGCAGGCTGCCGGGCTGGATGGAGCTTGGTCTGATCTGGCTTAGCATTTCTGTACAGTGATCAAAGGATAAAACGTCTCCTCCTTGGACTGTTGCTTGCTGCCACTCACGTAGAGGTACGTCAGCTCCTTTTCACTCTTCTTGCTACTCTCTTGTCCTGCATTTCCTGATCTCTCAGAGCTGAAATCAACTGAGAGGGAGGTGAACAGCACCACAAAGGGCATACAGAGACTGATTTATCAAGGATCTTGATGATGTTCCCAACATATCCAGGTATATAAAAAATCCTTAAATAAATAAATAAATAAATAAATAAATGGGCACAGAATGAAAGAAAACTAAAAAAATCAGATATTTTGCAGTGTGAAATGACTAGGGATGTGCATTCGTGCTGTTTCGGGGGCAATGAATCCCGAATGAAATTTTCACGAAATTTCGGTAAAAATTAATTTTCGGGTCCCCCCTGAATTTCAAAGGCCCGAACCGTAGGAAAAACAATATTTCTCTCGGCGGGCCAAAAACAAAGCACATCACTAGAAATGACCCATATCTTCCAGCCGCAGGATTGTTACGTGTGCTTTCAGGCAAGTGATATCAGTTAAGCTACTGGCCACTGTCAAGGCTGGTGCCAGTGTCTTTGCTGCCCTGTCTGAACAATTACGGTGCTGCCTCTCTCCTCATTCTGTTTTATTTTTAACACAGAATATTTGCTTTCCCAATAACCAACACACAATAGAAACCGTCAGTCTCACACTTTGTCCCAGGCTCCTCTTCCATGCCAAAAAAAAAAAAGCTCTGCTCCCTCCAGCAATGCAAACTTTCAAAATGGACACACTTCGGGAGCCTATCTAACCCCATCTGCAAGTCCGTAATCCCTAAATTGGGAGGGAGTGAACCCCGAGTGCTCCTGCTCTACCCACTGGTATGTAAAAATGGACGAGTTGGCCCTGGCACCATTTTGTTGTACAGAAATACATGCACTGCTGTGATGCCACCCAGAAAACCCTGCAAAAAAAAAACAAAACGGTATTAGGCCTATTGTAACGTGTGTGTGAAGGAGTAAGGGTTCACCCCCAGCCCAGAAGACCATCAGAGGAAAAGGGGAGGATCTGTCAACCCTGGGCAGTACCAGGCAGCAGTCGCTTAAGAAAGAATTCACAGGAAACTCGGGGAGAAGGCAGAGAGAGCATCCCTGGGGGACGGGGAGGGACCAGCTGACTGGATAGGTCCTTCTCAGGCAGGAGGGACGCCTTGGAAGGTCCTATGGCAGGGAAAGGGCAGGTCCCAGCTTGAGGAGGCCGGCGAAGGGCCAAAAGCGCCTGACCGGGGGGGGGGAGGAGGAGCTACAAGTGGAATCAGAAGTAGAAGAGGAGATGGAGTTCATACTGGCAGGAGAGAGCCTGGAGGAGGGGGGTACAATCCACCCCCCCCCCCCCCGGGGAAGGGGAGGCTATGGACGAGGCCATGGACAGAGGAAAGATCTCTGAACAGGGGACGTCAACAGTGGGAGGCTGTGGGGGAGCTCAGGCTCTGCCCCAGGTGGGAGGTGATTAAACCCGCGCAGGTGGAGAGCCAGGTCCAGAAAAAAAAACAATAAAAAATGTTTTCTTACTCTGAAGAGGAGGACTGTGATTAACAATGGGTTTTTTTTTGCCAAACCTTTGTGCTGAGGGCCGCTATGACTTATTTATTTATTTTATTTGAACAGTTTTATATACCGACAACCGTTTGCACATCGCGTCGGTTTACATGTAACTTACTAACCACGGTTATATAGGCATTGACTTAAAGGAAAAAAAAAAAGTTTCTTACCCCATAGGGGAGGACTGGGATTATCCATAGTTTTTTAAGCCCTGGAGCTGAGGAGGGTCCCATTCAGAAGAAAACCCAGGGCGGTGCCCCAGCAGGCAGGTCAGGACGGCACGCTTATGGAGGTCGGGCTATCAGGAGGTAAGCCTTGAAAGAAAGTTTTACCCTCTGTTTACAGGAAGGGAGGAACCCTGCCAACTGGTCAGAAGAAGAAGATTGGGAACTCTGTGTCTTATCTGTGGTGCTGGTGGAAAAAAATGGTTTGTTTTCTTCTTTTTTTTTTTTCTTTTGTTAACTACGCTTGAAGGGTGCCAGAACACAGCCCCAGGCAGAGAAGCTAGAGAAAGAAGTGACCTTACTTTTCCTCTGTCTCCTCAGGGTGGCTTTTAGGCTAACCAGGAGGCTCATGAAGTTTATATACGTATCTTCTCAAATTTTGCCAAAGTGGGCCCTGGAGTTCTGCAGAGTGGAACAAGAGGCGGAAGACCCATCTGTGTTCTGGTGGACAGGGAGTGCCAGATGGCGGCACATCTTCACAAATAGTGCCAGACTGCGGCAGAGCTTCACAGCGTGTTGGGTGAGGGTTTGGCCCTCGGAGAGCCTTGAGTAAACTGAATTACAATTACAATAAACTTCCTATACTAAAACAGAACTGACTACCAGCACTCAAACAGGAACAGTCCTACCTATGAAAAGGAAACACTGCAAATATTACCCCAAGCCCTAAAACACCAATACACCTTCTATTAGTAAAACAGAAAAAGCTAGGCTGCTATAGAACCTTACACAGAAACTACATGCTAACAGAATATCCAGCCTTGGTCACACATGCTGAATACAGACAGACTATCATCAAATACAGAATAGAGAAACCATAAAGTGTAAACAGAAACATGTAGACAGAAAACCAACTGGAAACTGCAACCAGCCAGACTCTGTATGCAGTGCAACAATGGAAAAAGAGAACCATCACCAATCCTCATAAATCAAACAATAAAATCAAGAAATATAAATCAACCAACTCTCTATATTATAAGAATATTAGGGGCTCTGGGTGATCATTTCAGCATGACAGCGCATGCGCCAGCTCCAGTGCATGCATGGATCAGCAAACAGTATAGGAGGATCCCAGCAGGAGAAACAAACACTGAGCCGGAGAGACCTCAGAGAGTGGACGGGAGATAAATGCATGCTGCTGCGGTTTCACACACCCACGGAGCCCGTGAAGGGCCAGCGGAAACAGCAGGCTCCAGCAGCACACAGGAGGCAAACAAAATATTCAAATTCTACCAGGACTTTACAACAGTCCCCATGGAGTTAATAAACATGTGGATAAAAGTGAACCGGTAGATGTAGTATAAGTGGAATTTCAGAAGGCGTTTGACAAAGTTCCTCATGAGAGGCTCCTAGGAAAAGTAAAAAGTAATGGGATAGGTGGCAATGTCCTTTCGTGGATTGCAAACTGGCTAAAAGACAGGAACCAGAGTAGGATCAAATGGACAATTTTCTCAGTGGAAGGGAGTGGGCAGGGGAGTGCCTCAGGGTTCTGTATTGGGACCCTTACTTTTCAATATATTTATAAATGATCTGGAAAGAAATACAACGAGTGAGATAATCAAATTTGCAGATGATACAAAATTGTTCAGAGTAGTTAAATCACAAGCAGATTGTGATCTGGGCATCAAAATGACAGATGAAATTTAATGTGGATAAGTGCAAGGTGATGCATATAGGGAAAAAAACCCATGCTATAGTTACACAATGTTTGGTTCCATATTAGGTACTACAACCCAAGAAAGAGATCTAGGCGTCATAGTGGATAACATATTGAAATCGTCGGTTCAGTGTGCTGCGGTAGTCAAAAAAGCAAACAGAATGTTGGGAATTATTAGAAAGGGAATGGTGAATAAAACGGAAAATGTCATAATGCCTCTGTATTGCTCCATGGTGAGACCGCACCTTGAATACTGTGTACAATTCTGGTCATCGCATCTCAAAAAAGATATAATTGCGATGGAGAAGGTACAGAGAAGGGCTACCAAAATGATAAGGGGAATGGAACAGCTCCCCTATGAGGAAAGACTAAAGAGGTTAGGACTTTTCAGCTTGGAGAAGAGACAGCTGAGGGGGGATATGATAGAGGTGTTTAAAATAATGAGAGGTCTAGAACGGGTAGATGTGAATCAGTTATTTACTCTTTCGGATAATAGAAAGACTAGGGGGCACTCCATGAAGTTAGCATATGGCACATTTAAAACTAATTGGAGAAAGTTCTTTTTTACTCAACGCACAATTAAACTCTGGAATTTGTTGCCAGAGGATGTGGTTAGTGCAGTTAGTATAGCTGTGTTTAAAAAAGGATTGGATAAGTTCTTGGAGGAGAAGTCCATTACCTGCTATTAATTAAGTTGACTTAGAAAATAGCCACTGCTATTACTAGCAATGGTAACATGGAATAGACTTAGTTTTTGGGTACTTGCCAGGTTCTTATGGCCTGGATAGGCCACTGTTGGAAACAGGATGGTGGGCTTGATGGACCCTTGGTCTGACCCAGTATGGCATGTTCTTATATTCTTGATGGACACATAGGCTCTCACAGGCACACAAACATTCACAAACACATACACAAGCACACACGCTCTCACAAACACATTCACAGGCACATAGGCTCTCACACAGACACACACACACATAGGCTCTCATAAAGACACACACACACATAGGCTCTCATACACACACACATATGTGCTCACACACACACACAGATGCTCTCACACAGACACATACACACATGCTCTCACAGAAACAGACAGGCTCACTCACACACATATACAAGCTCACACACATACATACAGGGCCACCTCTTGTCATCGAGTCATGGTGGGATGAGCTCTACCATGGCCCCATGTGCCTCCTGTTGTCCTCGATTCATGGTGGGATGAGCTCCACCATGGCCTACCGGCCTTCCTGCTTGGGGGGGGGGGGGAGTGGAAGTTGTGCGCAGGCACGCACACATGCAAATAAAAACATGGGCCTCTCCTTCTTCAGCCATTGACGGACTGGGCTTCACCAGCGGCTTGTAGCTAATCTCCTTCTTCAGCTGCCAGCGGGTTAATCTCCGCCAGTGGCCTGCAGCCTCTCCTGCTGCTGCCTGCCTGCTGCCACCCCGGTTCTGCCTCCCTGTGCAAATGCACGGTTTGCACACCTGGTCGCGCCTGGCCTGCCCCTAGTAATGGTGAGGGTGCAGCTCCTATGAATAGTAAAACCATACTAATAATAATTCCAAAGAACTGATGAACAGAATAATATCCAATAAGATGTTACTAGCAGACTCCCATTCACACATACACACACACAACCCAAGCAGGTTTGCATTCTCTTACACACACATACAACCCAGGCAGATCCCTCTTTCTTTTTTTTTTTATGCATTTTAAACTAATTACAAGATATCGATCTTGAAAAGAAAATACAGAGATAATCATAGAAATAACAAGAAGCTAATCCAAAAAAAACTAGATTATGCTAATATACAGTCCACAAGTGAGAGGGTAAGATTACTCTACCTAAGGCAATCATTACATACAATTTAATAAAGAAAAAAGGAACGCTCGCTAGAGTATAGAGACAATCATTTATCAGAAGGGATTTGCTATTTTGATCCTGGTATCTGCTGCTTCTGGAGGAGTCGTTCCCACTAAGAATTGTGTTAGTTGGAGGGGATCAAAGAAAATATAGGTATTATTTGCATATTTGACCATGCATTTGCATATGGAAACTTTAAAAAGAAAGCCCCTCCAATTAATAACACTTGTGGTCTTAAGAGTAGGAAAGCTTTCCTTCTCTTCTGAATCTCACATGAGACGTCTGGGAAAACTCTAACATTTAAAACCAAAAATAAATGATTTCTATGTCTCTAGCATAATCTTAACAGCCACTCTTTGTCATGCTCAAGGGCAAGAGTCACTATCAAAGTAGCAGGAACAGTTAGTTCTGAATCAGAGGTCTCCAAAACTTCTGAAACATTCAAAGGTTGCTCTGGACCAGACGTTAGAGGTGTAATTCCTTCACTTTGTTCGGTAGATCTCTTTTGTTTTGGAAGATAGTATATCTTAGAGATTGGGGGTATTGCATTCTCATCTATGTGCAAAACCTCCAACAGAAATCTTTTAAACATTTCTCTTGGTGGATTTAACATGACTTGAGGAAAATTAATAAATCTCAAGTTGCGCCATTTAGCCGCGTTTTCCAAATTTTCCAATTTTGTAGAAATAATCTACCTCTCCTTTATGGTAGCAGTTTGTAATTGCTGTATTTCTTGAATTTGAACTCTGTTTGTCTGCAACTGTTGTTCCAAATCATAATTAGCATTGTTCATTACTTTAATTTTTCCTTCCAGCTCCTTAATTTTGACATTCATAGGCTGCAACTGTGATAATATAGAAGACTTCATTTCATTTATAGAGTCCCATAAGATTTCGAGGGTAATAACTTCAGGTCTTACCCTCATTGAAAGTCCTCCTTCAGGAGAAAGACCAGAAGCTCCAGCAGCCTCCTCCAGTTGTAATTTGCCTCCTCCTCCGGGTTGCCCTGAAGACCCGTCTGAGCTCTCGGTCGCGGTCGCTACTCCGTCGACCCCTGCTGGGCTCCGCCTCTCAACACTTTGGTCTCCGGGCATCTCCCTCGGCACAGGAGTGCTTCTCATCGCGGCCGGATTAACCGGTGGGGATCCCGCAGCAGGGATAAAGGGGGATAAAGAACCAGGGAGAGAGGGGAGCTCCTCTTCTCCTCCCCCACTCTCCAGTGGTTGTCGTCCTGCTCCCGTGTCTCCTCGCACGATATGCGCATCCATTGGACCAGTAACGATCGCAGTCCGGGGTTCCGCAGGGTATGGCTCCCCCCTCGGCTTGCGTTTCCTACCCATTGCAGGAAAATAGCAGCAAGAAATTCAATAAGAGAGTCCTCCCAATTGAACTCAAACTCCGAGCAACACTAGCGAGCGGCCATCTTGGATCCGCCCCCCCCCCCCCCCCTCTCATATCCTTCTTTTCACTGGCAGCCCCACCAGGGCCTGTCTTACTCCTCTTCTGCTATTGCTGCTTGTCTATGCTTCGTTAGGGAAAATGCAGGAGTTGTGCTGCTACATTTCGTGTGCGGGCTCCATAGTAATCAAAGCTTGCACAGCTTGTGCTGATTCTAAGCTGATCCCATGCATCGCAAGATCAGCATAAAAGTTCCAGGCCCCGTGAGTTTGAATAATGTGGGGCTGGCAGACGAGGAGCAGCAGCAGAGTGGGCTCCCTCTTCTGGTCCTGGCTGGGTCATAGGCACAGGCCTCTTTCTTCTTTAGCCACCGGTGGGATGGGACCAACTGGTGGCCACGCTGGCTTCTATTTTCCACTGTTGGTGAGATGGGATGTACCGGCAGCTGTGCGGGCCTCTCTTCATTCTTTCACCCGCCAGTGGGATGGGATCCACGGGCGGCTGCCCAGGCCTCTTCTTTTTTCTGCCGCTGGTGGGATGGGGGTCCACCGGTAGCCTAATGGACCCCTTCTACACTTTCTCTGTTGCCCCTCCAGGTATGCTGCCCTGTGCAAATGCAAGGTTTGCACCCCCGGCAGCACCTGGCCTGGCCACTGACACACTGTCTAGTAGCTGTACTGCTAGATCACCATTGAACACTAATATATTATACCATGAGAAAGGAAGGAGAAAGTCACAGACAGGGTGCATGAGTTGTGCTGCCTTTTGGCTTCGATCCAGAATACCGACCTGCAATACTAGTTGGCAGAAATACAAGGAAAGCAGCAGAGCACAACAGTCAGGACTAAAGCATTTTGGGATAATGTGTTTTATCAGATATGTTAATAAAACAAAGAAAGAAATGATGGCTGCTCAAAGAAGAAACATTTACTGAATACATACCAGAAAAAAATAATAAAAGACAGTGGGACGCTGCATATGTGAAGTGCCTAAAAGTCCATATTTGTCTGAAATCAAGGACTGGTGCACGTACGAGCTGCCTGGTGTTTGATTAGAGCAGGTGTAAGTTGTGACTTTAAAGTTGGTAGGCCTGCGTCAGGAGTGATAATATCTTGCAAACCGAAGAGAGCAATCTCCTTTCCAGAAAAGCGAGCGAGTTTTGGTCTCCAAACCATACCTGCTGCGTTCCTGCACATCAACCCCAACCGTCTGTGAGCTGCAGATTTTGCATCTTTACTCTTTGATCTACTGACTGAAGAAAGGAGCTGTACAGTAGGGTGTGTGGTAGAAGGCATCTTTACTGTATGTATGTAAAACAAAAAGCTTGGCCTTCTCCATCAACATGGGCCCTGACGCAGGCACACCTCCACTGTGCTACAGGTAGAACCTCTCATAGACCATGGGGTCCATTACAGAGTCACTCCCATCGTAAAACTGAAGAATCTTCTCATTCTGTCCTCTTAAATCAGATTTTGTTGTTTCAACAACACCACATTCTTCCCTGAATGTAGCAATGCTTGCCACATGATCACGTTTTAAAAGCAGCTCCACTTTCTGCTGAATGGATCGCACATGGCTTTTCCTTTCACTCCCGGCCTGATCTCTGAGCCTCGCTGGACTTCTTTTCTGCCGGCTCCTCAGCTTCAGAAGGGCTGTGAAGAACAGGAGAGGAGAAATGCTGCTCATCTGCCGTGGCTGCAGCGGTGCAAACGGCGGAGATGCTGGCTTAGCAGCATGCGAACTGCAGATAATCCCATTATTTTCTGGATAATGAATCCCAGCCCGGGGGGGGGGGGTGGCCCATGATGTTTCCCAGGCAATGAGATTTCTGGTTCCTGGATCTTCGGATAAATGGCGCTGTGCTGTAGCGCGGCTCTTTAAGGCGTATCACTGAAGGGCTGTCTTGTTGGCTGAAGAGCAATGGACCTGGCTACGTACAAAACAGAGCTGGGTTTCTAAGGAACGTGGCTCCTATTCTGACCGATATGTACATGCGCTGCTCTAAAACAGAAAATTACGAACATCCTAGGTGTACACTACGTGTATCGTTTCACAGGACTCTCGGCAAATGAGCATGGAAAAGCTGCAGCACCTTTTTGGTTCTTTAACACATTTCTGAGGGAAACCCGTGAAGCTCACACATTTTAGTTACACGAGAACCGTCACACTGTGGCTGTAAAGCCTTCAGTACCTCCGGCACCGGGTCTGTGGCTAGGTGCCTGTTACTTCCTGTTACTTCCTGGAAGGAAATGGCAGCACTGCTGAGGAGATTTCTCTCTACAGTGGGGGGAAAGGCGGGAACAGGGGCAATAAAAAGACAATGAGAAAGGCTGATACCACCATGCGGCCTATTGCTCTCCCTTGGCAACAGAGCATTGTCCGAAGCACAAAGGCCAAGCAATCAGCTCCCTCCTATCTTTCTAAAGAAGAAATTCCAAAAAAGGCTAAAGAAATAATGAAAGGTTTGCTTTTCAGGTACAATGAAAGCAATTTTCAACACCCACCCCCCCCCCCCCCCCCCCCCCAATAAAACACCTAATTATCTGGCTAAAGTTAGCTGTATAAGTTATCAGAGATATTCAGTTTATCCGGGTGGAGTCAACCAGCTATATTAGGTACATAGATTGTTGCAGAACAGTAGGTTTTCTTGTTTATTTTGTTTTGGCATTTTAATTTATTATTGATTTTAATTTTATATTTTTTAATTTTATATTTAGTGGATTTAACTGTTTTACTGTAATCTGTCTTCATAAGTTTACTTGGAGACAATTCTGTTATGTGAAATTTTGAATATAACGTCGGTATAGAAAAACAAAATAAACAAACAAATAAATAAATAATATAACCGGTTGATTAGCGATTCCCAGGAAAAAAAAAAGAGAGAAGACCTACTGGCCTGATCCCTGACACCCCCACCCGAGTAATACAAAGATCAGCCCTGCCAGCCAAGACCCCCCCCCCCCCCAAAATAGTTAGAAATCAGCACGAGTCTACAGGCCCGAAAAGCCCCTCCCTTCCCCTCTCCCCCCCCCAATAGGCCCAATAAAATATTTAGTAAGTCCCTCTTTTAGACGGCCACCACCATCCTCCTCCTCCCTCCCAACCCATCAAACCAACCTCCCACCCCAGCCAGAACCCCCAAACCCCTTACCGCATCTGAAAACTATCATCCAGCTCCTGGCACTGCTCTGACCCTGGCAGAGCTCCTCACAGCACCACCTAGCAGCGTAGATGGGCAGACTAGATAGGCTGCAGGGCCTTTTTCGGCCATCGTGTTTATACTTTGAAGGTAATTTTTAAAATCACGCACATAAATGGGCCTTAGAAAATTGCTACTTTTACACGCATAACTGTTTTGAAAATTCACTCCACAGGGCTGAATTGTCAATAGGATTTACACCTGTAAATGGGCTTTTGGAAACTGCTGTGACTTGTGCTACATTTTTCACGGGTGACTCCTTTGAAAATGACCCCCTGCTTGTAGGCTTGGTCAGAAAATACATCTGCAGAAAGAGCGGGTGCAAAGCTTTGCAGGTAACGTGCATCTTTCCTTTCAAAACTGGCACCAAGAGCACAGGTGAAAAAAAAAGTGCCCACGGACTTCACAACAATTTGGGCAGATTGAAAATTATTCCCAAACTACACACTGTCACAAACAAATCCTCTCTCCGACATCTAATCTCCCCTTCTCTTTGCTCCGTCCTTCCCTCCTTTTTCTTTCTACAGCCACCCCTCTCCCTAAGTGCCGTTCCTCCACCCACCCCCCTCTCCCCCTCGCTTCCCTCATGTACACTTCTCTGTTGCCCAGCACCTCTCCCATCATTTTTCCCCTCTGAGCTTGATCCCACCTGAGCTTCTTTGGCTTCACTGGCTCAGTTCACATGGTTCCCTGATTGTGAACAGAGCAGCAAGAGCCAGGGTGCAAGGCTGTGGCTGTGGCAGGAAGATGTGCTCAGCCCATGTGTGAGCACTCTCCCATGGTGCAAAGTCTGACTACCCTTCAGCGTGAGGCAGCCCTGCTCCTCCTAGAAGATTACGCATACCTGCCTACTGCCTTCAGGTGGAAACGATGGGAATTCTTGGTAAGGGAAATTATCCCATCCGGCACCAAAAATGGTGGGGGAGGCCCTGGGCAGCTGGGGAAGCCCATCTTGCCAGCCACTGAAAACTCTATAAGAGGCCCAAGGCACTTGGTGGATTTCATTATGCCAATTGACAAAGATGGCAGGAGCGGTGCCAGGCAACATAGAACCATGCATGAGGGAAGATAGGGAGTGGGGAGTGGAAGGATGGTGCAGAGATAAGAACATAAGAACATAAGCACATGCCATACTGGGTCAGACCAAGGGTCCATCAAGCCCAGCATCCTGTTTCCAACAGTGGCCAATCCAGGTCACAAGAACCTGGGAAGTACCCAAAAACTAAGTCTATTCCATGTTACCATTGCTAATGGCAGTGGCTATTCTCTAAGTGAACTTAATAGCAGGTAATGGACTTCTCCAAGAACTTATCCAAACCTTTTTTAAAGACAGCTATACTAACTGGGGAGGGAAAGGGGCAGCTCAGGAGAGAGAAGAGAGGCAGCAGAAAAGGAAGGAGAGAGGAGGCTGTAGAGTTTATAAGACACACCACAGACTATATAGATTCACCAAGAGAAGGAGCTCCTATTAGATCGTAGCCACTGTTTCATATCACGACCTTGATGCATCTTACAGAGGGCAATTTTCACACTCTCCACAGTGCTTGCAGGCCTGTGGGTACTTTGCACCTGCTGGCTTGAAATCCAGTTTCCATAGTGAATTGTTTGTCCCAATAGAACAGATATTAAACCACTTGAATATTAGCTGCTATATGCATGCTGATAATATACAATTTCATGCCCCATGAACTCTGAAGCATTTAACGGACTGGCTGATGGCCGCTGAATTGTGGCTCAGCAGCAATTTTCTGCAGCTGAACCTAGCAAAACCTGAGATCCTTTGGGTGGGAAAGGACAGCCCAGATGACTTCAGGTCCTGTCGTTACCAGTACAGACGTTGCACCCAGAGAAAACTGCTGAGGTGCAAAGCGAGGCTGCTCACTGCACTGCCTGCTCCACAGGAGACAATGGAGCCCGGGCCTATTAAAAAGGAAAACATGGAATGCACATTTTATACTTCAGTAAAGGTTCCAAGTTCTAACTTGCTGACATTCTGGTTTTGTTCAAACGTTTTTATCTCAATCGCTTTCTGACTGGCTGAGGAGAAACCTGCATGGCACCAGCTTTTGCCTTTCTAGACCAGCAACTTCCTGACTGGTACAAGGCCTGTATTTTTTTAAGACAGTAGGAAGTGGTTCAGGAAATCCAGAAACTGCTGGCGTTTAGAAACACCAACAGCCTAAACTCAGCCTAAACTCAGGCTGCAGATTGGTAATGGGGTAGCTAAACATCATGGTTTAGATTCCACATGCTAAAAGCAGATTCCAGATGTGGAAACCTCCAAGGGGTCTCAGAGGGCTGAAGAAAAACTCCTTTCTGTGGGTGACTTGGACAACTTAAAAGTAACATTTCCAGTGAGTTTCTCCCTATGCCTCACTGAATTTTCACTTTTATTTTTATCAACGGGCATGAGTCATCAGCTTGCACAGCAGGTCACTGCAGAGTTCATTCGCTACGGTTAATACTAAAATCCAGCAAAATTATTTTGACTCTTTTTTTTTTTTTTATGCATTGCCAAACCTGCAAAAACAAGACAAAAATCTTAAAATAGCAAATAAGAAACTGAGAACACCGGGGAGCCGGGGAGATCCAAGATGGCATTCTAGAGAGAGGGTCTGTGAGCGTCTCTCTCCCTTCTTACCTGGAAATCTTTGCCTATGCCGCACTCTGGCCGAAAACGGAGAGCCCGTGAGAGGCTGAATCTGGATGCCTCTTCACAGAGCACTCTACGTGGGCCGATGGACGAACACATCCTCTGAGGAATTGGAACGCCGAGAGAGCAGTCGCTGGAGGACAGCCGACAGGACGCATAAACATTCAGCGTCATCCTCCACTCAACATCTTTGTCCCCAGCAGAGCGAACAGCTCCCGAGAACCCTGCCGCATGTCGGATGACTAACCTGACCCACCCGGAGCGGCTTCCGGGTCACGCCAGGGAGGGGGCTCCGCGAGGAGTAGAGAAAGATCCAAGCAGCGCGGAGCAACCAATAGCTACAGGGTTACAAGAAGGAGAAACTCAACGAGGAGAAATTCAAGCTGGGGACGGATTGCTTTCTGGTAGAATGGAACAGATATGGATGCAGGAGTTTGAGACGGACCTGGCCCCAATGGTAAGACCAAAGATTTTCTCTTTGGAAACCATATGGTTGGCGATTGAGACTCTAAATAAGAACATTTCTTTACAAATAAGACCTATCGTAAAAACAACGGAGTCAATTGGAGTCACAAATATTAAGACTGAAAGAAGAATCTATAGAAAATAAGAGGCGTGGACACACTAAAATCAGAAATAGGGGAGGTGAAAAAGCAACATCTTGGAATGGTAAAAGATAACCTATATTTCTTAAGGAAAGAAGACAATATGGAAAATCAAATGAGAAGCAAGAATTTGAGGTTAATTAATTTTCCTAAAAAGATTACCATTTCTCCTGTAGAAATGTGGACTAAGTATGCAATGGAAAAATTGAAATTGCCACAAGCCAAGATCTATTATCTCCCTATGAGAAAAAATATACCAGTTGAAGGTCAAGAAATGCAAACGTTGTCCCCACTGAACTTATCTGAGATTCTTGAAACATCGGCAGAAGAAGAGGCCCAACCAGCAACAATGATAATTTCTTTCTTATTGGACTCTAATAGGGATTGGGTACTCAAAAGTTTATTTTCGTAATAAAACAGAGTTATTTATGGGTATGAGAGTTCATGTTTCCTGATTTTGCCAAAGAAACTCAGCTAAGGAGAAAACAATTTTTAGAGTTAAAATCAAGATTAGTACAGTTGGGAGCGCAGTTTTTTTCTCAGATTTTCCTGCAAGTGCTTTGTTAAATTTAAAGAGTTAAGTTATACCTTCTTTCAACCGTTTCAGCTGGAAAAGTTTATAAATGAGAGAGTGACCATTAGATCAGAGAGTAGCCCGATTCCAGAGCATGAGTAACCTCATAAAGGATATACTGTTCAGTTAAATTTGTACAATTCTTTCCTAGAGCTTTCTGTAACCTAGTAGTTATTGTTACTGATTTCCTTTAATTAGTTGTCTCAAAGGGTGGATCTCCTGCACTGTATTGAGAGCTATGGAATGTAATGATGGTATTTTTATGTTTCCTATGAAGTGCAATAGGGATTAATGTGTATTGCTATGATACCATTAAGCAGTTTTTCTTTTCAATTGTATACATTGTATCATTGAAAAAAAGATTAATAAAGAGATACAAGTGTAGAAAGAGAAAATCACAACCGAAAATCAAACCAATGGTCAATCATTCAATTTCTGATCTAAGTCCTCAAATGGTGGAGGTTACAATACACAATCCAACAAAATAGTATACAAAAAATTATACGAATAGGAAAATGAATCAGTCATTGAAGTGGCTCTACATTCCTAATAGAGAACAAATTACTGAAATGTCAAGGAAGAGATTTTCCAGGGGGCCTAGCAGTATCCATTTTGTCACTTAGAAACTGGGTCAGTTGAGAGGGGGGTCATAAAAAACATGTTAAATATCCTGATACTTGATCAAGCATTCACAAAGACATTTGAGGAAAAAGACTCCTCCCAATTGTTTAACCCTGAAGAAATTGCTTACTTTTTTTTTTTTGGAGTCTGGCAACATCAGGAAATACTTTGACTTTAAACAGGAGCAAAGTCTCAGAGTGATGACGAAAGAAAAGTCTTAATAGCCAGTCCTTCTCAGGTTCTAAGGCCAAAGATAAAATCAACGTGGCTGGGATGGCCATTTCTGAAGTCTCCAAAAAGCAGAAACATCCAGATTAGGACTCTCGGTAGGAATTAACAAAGTCGTTAGTTGTTTCTTCAGACCTCCTTTTAAACGGGAGACAGCAGATTTTGGAACCAGGAGGAATCGCATTCTCAGGAACATGCACAATTTCTATTAAATATCTCCTAAACATTTCCCTTGGAGATATTAGTGGTAGTTAAGGAAAGTTAACAGACCTGAGGTTTTTATTCCTGACAGCATTTTCCATCTTAGGGGGTCATTTTCTAAGCATTTTTCCCATAGACACAAAATGGGAGAAAACCTTTAGTAAATGACCCCCTTAGAGGCCAGATATGAGTTATCCTAAATAATTGTCTCTTGAATTTATACCAACATTTGATTTCAATTGAGATATCACACCAGTTTACATTCAGGTACTGTAGGTATTTCTCTATCCCCAGAGGGCTTACAATCTAAGTTTTTTTGTACCTGAGGCAATGGAGGATAAAGTGACTTGCCCAAGGTCACAAGGAGCAACAGCAGGACCTGAACCCTGGTCTCCTGGTTCATAGTCCACTGCTCTAACCACTAGGCTATTCCTCCTTCAATCATATCAGTTCATATTCCTCCTTCAATCATATCCTTCAATCATATCGGTTCATATTGATGAAATTTGAGGACCCAAATTCAGGGAAGAATTTTCCAAAACTTGAATTCCACACACTTTTTAACCAAAGGGGATAATTGCCCAGAAATAGAATTACCGAGATCCACTATGCTTCCCATATGGATTCAAAGGAAAAAGAAGTTGGTTTCACCACAGTGAAGGACGTCTGAGGCTGTATCGAAGAGTTGCCCAGTAATCCAGCAGTAAGTCTTCCAGTCCTCCCCAGCCCTTGTTTTTCGGGAGACATTCTGCCTGGGGACAAGGAGATGGCCCCACCGCAAGCTGCTACGGCGCCTTCCTCACCCCTCTCTGCTGAGAGCGTGGCACTGGTATCATCATCCAGCAACGCTCTGTGTGACGCTAGGGAGGATTCCCAGGCAGCTTTCTCTCAGCAAGCCTGGGGAAGACGGAAGCACATTTTCCCCTTCCAATCTCTCCAACAGCTCATTTCCCAGCATTGACAGACCACAGATTACATGGGGGTCCATCGGGTCTATAAGAGAGGTGCACCGGATGGGCTGCTGGGTAAGTCCCAGTTTTCGGCTTCCTCTTTCTGCCCACGATAGGAGTAAAGAACTAAAGGAAAAACAAGCATTATTTATTTATTTTATTTATTTTTATATACCGACACTCAATCTGACACATCACGTCGGTTTACATTCAGGTACGGTAGATATTAGGCAAAAATGCTTGAGGGAATTGTCATGCTGTCAGCTATTGATCTGCCATCTTGGATCCCCCATTTTGACTATTTCAAAGAAAAGAATTTCCTTTTGTATTTTGCCATAATTTATCATCAACTAGTTATCATAGATATGATCCAAACACATGTAAGAGATCTAATTTCGTAAGGATGGAGGAACAGCAATCTAAAAAGCATCCTAGATCATAATACATGGTTTTTGTCTGCCCGTTAACACTCCCATAAAAAGATAGTGTGGCATCCCCACCCTCCAAGGCTGGAAGGAGGGACAAGTGTCGCACCTATTGAATCACCGATTGATGGTGCGGATGGTTTACTGCAGCGTCTGGATCCTTCCAGCAGTGCTTCTCCTCCTCTCACCTGCCAGGCTACAGAGGACTCTACAGCTCTAGTAGAAGTAGTGGGAAGTCTGGCCAATCTTAAGTCACCATGTACCTGGTGATGAGCAACCTGCTTAGCAGCAGTAGTAGGGTTGGGGTAAAGTCTATGGGGGAGGTTGAGCAGCTGAGGAGCCCAAGAAGCACTCTCCAGCACCCCAAGGGTATTGAGGTGTGTCTGAACTGTTAAATCTCATTACCATTGATGGGTGTTTGATCTAGTGTAGAAATAAAGGTGGCAATAACTTTTTACTGAACTCGCTTAGTACATAAAAACAACTCTATTAAATTAGTCCAATAAAAGGAATCATCTACAATTTGTTACAAATCCGGAGGTGGACCCCTGTTCCGAGGTAAGTTAGAGTTACCAAAGAGAGTAAACCCTCTCTGGTCCCTACCGTCGGAGGGCAAGGCTTGAAGGTTCAGTAGTAAAATGAAGACTTCACACTGGAAGCTTGTGGTTCCCCCAGGAAGAGCCTGTAGGAACCCGGCCGCTGGGACTTAAGAACTCCTTGAAGACTGAAGATTGGTCTGGATGCAGGTGCCTCCTGCAGGTCATGGATTCCAGACAGCTGGCGCCTCCAGCAGGTTGAGTCAGTCTAGGATTATAAGCTGAAGAGTGGTCAGGAGCCGTTCTGAGGGTCGAAGCCAGGAGAAGAGTTGAATCCGTTCCGGAAGCAATGCAAGAGAAGGGTCCGCAGCCAGTCCAGAAGCAAGCCAGGAGACGGGTCCGCAGTCAGTCCAGGGTCAAGCCAAGCGAAGAACGACAGCCGGTCCAAAGGTCAGAAGCCAAGAATCAATCCAACAAGGGAGAAGAACAGAAACAGGAACGAAGACCAGGAACGAAGGTCGGGAACCAGGAACACAAGCACGGAGACTGAACAACCAGAAGCCTCAATACCAAGGCAAGGTCTGAGGAGCAGACCTTGCCTTAAATACCCAAGGCGAGGGGAGGAGCCTTGGGAAGGAGCCACAACACTTCCTGTCGTGGCCCCTTTAAATCTCTCTTCAGACGCGCGGCTCCTAGTAGACAGAAGGGGAAGGAGTCATCCCGGCCATGTAGAGCCCAGCGGCTGTCCTCAGCAGCGGCTATGGTCGCGGGAAGAGCGCCGAAGGGGCCTGCCTGCTCCAGCAGGGGCCTCGGTGCTAACCCGACGTCGCGGATAAGTACTTAGTCCCGGCCGCAGACCGCCACGGCCAGCGGCCGTGACAGTCGACCCCGGTCGCGGCCTGCCGTGGCTGGCGGCCATAACACAACTTGTCGATATTCACTTCTAGGTCTCTAATTAAAGATGGCAACCACATGACTATTGTTAAAGAGCACAAATTCACTAAACCAAAAGGCTGAATTTCTTAAAATCAACAGTCAAATTCTCTTGCAGGTACTATCTATCTATTTATTTATTTATTTTATTTTATTTTTATATTACGCTTTTCGGCACTCAAAAGTGTACATTAAAGCGGATGACATTCAGGTACTATAAGTATGTCCCTATCCCCACAGGGCTTACAATCTAATTTTGTACCTGAGCCAATTCAAAGCTTTTAAGAAAATGGATTGGTAAATTATATATTGCTCGGTCTACAGCACTTGTGTGTGTTCATTTTCACACAGCCTGTCACTGTGAATCAGATCTTCACTGCACCAGAAGGGAACAACGTTGCACTAGCTTCTCCCATGTACATGGCCATTAGAAGTCAATCACCTCTTTCTTGCTACAAGAACGATTTGGTCATACAATAATGTAGCGGCTATATCTAAATACTAGTGTAGCCTTTGGAAATAAAAGGTCAATAAACAAATAAAAAGGATATAAGGACATACCTTTTTATTGGTGTAAGTTAATACATTTCTTGGCTAAAGTTCAGGACGTAGCACTGCCTTCCTCAGGTCAAAACAGAATTTAATTCACTTTGTATTCCGCCCACCCGCAAAGGTTCAGGGAGGAGTACAGAAGGTCAGGACAAAGGATAACATTGACTGAACATACACATGAATCATAGATTACATTACAGAGGTGATGTAAATGGGAAGAGGGGCCAAGAAGGCGACAGAGGGAGACACAAAGTTATGCCTGGTAGTGAGTTTAAAAAAACAAACAAACCAGGTCACTGCTGAAGAACAACGTTCAGTTTCCCAAAACCAAATTCCAAACTGCTCTCAATTTACATATTCCGAGTGAACTGCAATGCTTGCAAAATAAAAATAGCACATTTTGACCTATATGTACCGGGAAAAAGTGGAAGGGCATCAGCCATGGAGAGTTGTCTACAGGAAAATCATTATTTTATGCCGATTAAGAAAGCCAGCATGATGCAGCACCATGAAATTTGTAACATTCAAAACAGAAGAATCAGATAAAATTAACAACAGATCGCTACCTGCATGACAACAAATGCCTGCTGTATAACACAAACAACATGACAAATATAGCATAGGGGGTCTATCTACTAAAGGTTAATGGGCATGCTAAGGAGGTTTCTCCTGCATTTGGAAGAGCTCACTATGCATGCACTATGGCCCTGGCTCACATTAGCACATATGTGCCTGCTTGGTGGCAATACTGTGCACTACCATGTGCGAAGTCTCTGGTTTGATTCCTGAGTCACAGTTTCTGCTCTCTAGTGTTAAGATACAGTACAGTGCACTCCGGTGGAGCGCACTGTTAACCCGTGATTGGACGCACGTTTTTGACGAGCTAGCGTCACCCTTTATTCAGTAAGGGGTCAAAAATGTGTGTCCAACCCCCCCGAACCTAAAAGCACCCGCACCATGCAAATGCATGTTGATGGCCCTATTAGGTATTCCCACGCAATTCAGAAAGCAAAATGTGCAGGCAAGCCGCAGATTTTACTTTCAGAAACTAGCGCCTACCCAAAGGTAGGCGCTAATTTCTCCTGGCACCGGGAAAGTGCACAGAAAAGCAGTAAAAACTGCTTTTCTGTGAACCCTCCGACATAATATCATGGCGATATTAAGTCGGAGGTCCCGAAAGTTACAAAAAGTTAAAAAAAAAAAAAAATTTGAAGTCGGCCTGTGGGTTGAAAACCGGACGCTCAATTTTGCCGGCGTCCGGTTTCCAAACCTGTGGCAAAATTGAGCGTCAGCTGTCAAACCCACTGACAGCCACTGCTCCTGTCCAAAAAGAGGCGCTAGGGACGCGCTAGTGTCCCTAGCGCCTCTTTTTACCGCCAGACCTAATTTGAATACAGAATCGCGCGCACAGGAGAGTGGCCTGTGCGCGCGCTGGGAGAGCGGGCGTTCGCCCGCTCTCCCGCGGACTTTACTGTATCGGCCCGCAGGTCAGCTGGGGCTAAGGATGTTGCGGGGGCAACATTTACAATCCCCGGTGGGGGCAGAAAGAAATAGTCATTGCCTAAGGGTGATACCTGTTGGCCTGATTCAGGGTGCGGGGCCTCTAGCCCATGACCTTCACTGCAATGGAACAGAGCAGATCCCAGCCCTCATTCTGACTGAGCTAGAAACCCAAAGGAGCAGGCAGAGACTGCTGAGTCAGGGAAAAAAAAGCTCAAGCCTAATGTCAGATGCAAATCCCACTGTCGCTCCTTGTGACCTTGGGCAAGTCACTTTAACCTCCGTTGCCTCAGGTACAAGCTTAGATTGTAAGTCCTCTGGGGATAGGGAAATACCTACAGTACCTGAATGTAATCGGCTTTGAAGTGCCGAAAAGCGGAATATAAATAAAATAAAAAATATAAATAAATTAGGCTTCAGCAACGAGCACATGCTCTTTAATGCCAAACATCTAACATTTCCCTGAGATCAGCAGTTAACCTTTTAGCCCAACGCCCTGTTTTAGTTTCCAGCATATGCTCTGTGAAAAGCCTCACAACATTTTGGTAGCCCTTCTCTGGACCCCCTTCTAGGTCCTTCCAGAGGAACAGCCTCCAGAACTGGACCCAGGGTTCCTTACCAACAACCTCTCCCATGGCAATAATCACTCACTTCTTTTTTATTTTTAACTGGTTACGTCTCTCCCTATGCAACCCAGCATTAGGAGAGGCATAACTGGTAGGAAAAAGGACGCGATTAAGCCATTGCACAGAACATTTTCTTCTTCTTTTTTTGAAAGGGATTGGGACGACAGCGCTCCGAGCGCCCACTGAGCAGAGGCAATAGAAGTCTGCCCACGCTGGCCTTGCTAAGACCCCCCAGTGCTCTTCTGCGTGGGAAGGGGGTATTACCCCTAAGGCCCAAGAGTGCAGGTCACTCTCCCCACCCGTTCCATCGACGGCATCGTGGGTAAGCCTGCCAGAAAAGTGACAATGAGGGCCAGCTGGGAAGCTTGATTCAGCGACGTGGCCCTCTGCCCACTGAGAACTGAACCGAGACCACCAGCCCATGCCACACATTCAGACTCGCAAGAGTGCGACTGGTTTTTTTCTGATGTCTTCACGCCTTCGTGAGAACAAAAAAACCAACATTTTCTCTAACTGTGAAAAGAAGGTGAGACGGCGCAAGCAAAATGACCAAACGTGAGGGTGTCTACTGGGACCTCAGGTTCCTCATTCGCAGATGCAAATCTACAACCTGTGTGTGGCTGCAGATAAGGGTTTCCTTCTTTTCCTCCATTGTAAAGTGTTGTCAGGAAACCACAGAATATTTCGTAAAATAAATATTGGCACATGCAGCAACTTCCCTAATTCAACCACAAACTTCACGTCCAGCCACTACCTGTTTGGCCCCAGTTCTGAACTGGGCAATGCAAAACGTTCTCGTTCCCTCGCCACTTTTAAAATTCTGTGGCGGCTTTTTTTTTTTTTTTTGTCTTACTGGAACACTTCGTGCCCGGGGGAAGGTGCGATCTTTAAGAGTGTGCTACGCCGTGGTCGGGAACTCTTCTCATTTACGCGCACGGCGTTACTGTGGGGGGAGCTAATGTCAGCAAGGAGCTGGAGAAAATATGGGGCCCGTGGAAGGATCTATGGGGAAGAAAGCAAAAGAATGCGGAAGACAGAGATACGAGGGCAGCAGAAGACAGGAACGCAGGGCGTTCATCTTTTCTGTAAATTATAAGATCTTTAGAACTGTAAGAGCCTATGAGCCATGAGGGCTGTGTGTATTTTATATACTATGACAATAAACCAGGAAGCTTTGTTAGCATGTTTGCAAGCATTAAGCATTCATTTCTAAAAATCCTGCTAAGTAAAGCAGAACGGTTATTGTAAAGCACATCAGAGCGCCAGCTATTAGCTCAGCGACTGAGCACAGTTTCATAAGCCCCCAACACAAGTCGATACAGTAACGTGCGGTTGAAGATTTCCCGTCTGTAACGAGCTGGGAGCGCACAATACAGACGAGTAAGGCGATCCAGCGATACAGTCTCCATTTTCACGCGTCCTTAGCGCTTCGTAAAATAGACACATAACCCTTTCCGCACGCAGCATGTAAATGAACGAATTAGCTGTATAATGAAGGAATTAGCTATTCCCCTCCGATACTGTAACGGGCGCTGATATTATCTCCTTAGTAACCCGCTGTTTTGCCACGGCCTTAACGTGTTAGTTTACCGCCTCCCCCTAGTAGGAGTTAGGACTGTGAGTCTAGTAACAAATCCATCGACACCGCTTAAGATACTCAAAAACAATAAAACACAATAAAAAAAAAAGTGATACAGAGATGATCGAGAAAATGTAATGCTGTGGGACACATAAAACCTGGCAGAAAAAAAAGAAAAATTTTTAAATACCTGTCGGAGGGCCGCGTGGGTCCAGGCGGCCGGCGGGCGGCGGGATCCGGGGGGCGGGTGGTCGCATGTTAAATCTAGGCCGCGGGCGGGTGGGCGCCTGTTCCAGGCGGCGGCGGGGGCGGGTGGACGCGCGTTAGTTTCAGACGGCCGGCGGCGGGAGCCGGGGGGCGGGTGGTCGCGTGTTAAATCTAGGCCGGGTTGCACAGACGCGCATTCATCCAGGCGGAGGAGCTGGCGACGAAAGGAGCCGGCGACGAAAGCAGCCGGCTCCTCCGCCTGGATGAATGAATGCGCGCCTGTGCGACCCCTGTGATTCGGCGCTCAAGGCGTGACGTCACGACGCCCGACGTCACGGCATGTGACTGCCTTGAGCACCGAATCACAGGGGTCGCACAGGCGCGCATTCATTCATCCAGGCGGAGGAGCCGGCTCCTTTCGTCGCCGGCTCCTCCGCCTGGATGAATGCGCGTCTGTGCGACCCGGCCTAGATTTAACACGCGACCACCCGCCCCCCGGCTCCCGCCGCCGGCCGTCTAAAACTAACGCGCGTCCACCCGCCCCCGCCGCCGCCTGGAACAGGCGCCCACCCGCCCGCGGCCTAGATTTAACATGCGACCACCCGCCCCCCGGATCCCGCCGCCCGCCGGCCTCCTGGACCCACGCGGCCCTCCGACAGGTATTTAAAAATTTTGTTTTTTACACTTCCTGGTGCCTGTCATTTCAAATGTCATTTGAAATGACAGGCACCAGCGCACCCAGGTTACTGTATAGGCGCTGTATTAAGCGCCTATACAGTAAAATGGGTTGCGCGGGCATAACCCTTCCCTAACGCTTCACAGCCGCGGCATGCATTTGCATGCAATTAGAAGAGAGTATCAGGCGCTAGGTCAAGAGAACTGTGCGTGCGGGGAGGAAGGGTGCGCCTGAAACTGCCGCACTGTTTCTACCGCGGCCTTACAGTATCGACCCGACAGTATGGTTCTCACCACTGGGATTTCTTTCTTTTAAAAGAAATCCAAAATGCAATCCCCCACCAGAGTGGATTTTTTTTTTTTTAATTCCCGTTTTTAAAAATGACATCCTTTTTTCTTTCTTTCGCAAACTTCGTCAGTGGCTACATTTATAATCCTGCAGGTCGAGCTAGAGGGAAGAATTTATAAAGTATTATCGAGTATTATCCACTTAATATTATACAAAAACCTGGGTTTTTTTGGATCGTGCTCTCACTAACGTGGGACATTAAAAAAATGTAAATTACAGTTTTTATTAAACGTTGGAAAACAAAAAAGTATTCTCAGAAAAGACACTGTTTCTTTTTATGTCTGGAAAGGGCTCCCTTCCCACCCACCCCCATGGGGATAGATATATTTTAATTCTAATTCTACATCTGAAGTGTGAGCTTGCTGAGAATCCTGCATTCTGATTGGTCTCAGTGGGAACACGACTGGACCCCAGAATCCTCAGCCATAAGCAAGCGGCTCGGCCTTGAACCAACTATTAAAGAACGAAGACCAAATTTCTCATTTGGAAAAGCGGAGTTGCTTACCTGTAACAGGTGTTCTCCAGCACAGGAGGATGTTAGTCCTCACACATGGATCAGATGGAGCCCGGCACAGAAAACTGAGCATGCCCAGCATTCCCTATACCAAGTGTCCAAGCGAGGTCCCTTTTCAGTCTCGTAACTTAGAACTGTAATTAAAAATAAAAAAATGGGAGAAACCCAACTCTGTGGGGTGGCGGCTGGGTTCCATGAGGACTGCTGTCCTTGGAGAACACCTGTAACAGGTAAGCAGTCTGCTTTCTCCAAGGACAAGCAGGTTAGTAATCCTCAAACTTGGGTGAATCTCTAGCTACAGGCTGCTCCCCAAAACAAAAGGGGACCAAAAGACACCAACTAGGTGCCAATGGGCACAACAACAGTGCTGTTAACAGAGGGGGCGACAGCCTGAAACCAAACAATGGGCCCAATGCAAGGAGAGTTGGTTTCTATTAGGGATGTGAATCGTTTTTCTGACGACTGAAAATATCGGAAGATATTTTCAAACTCGTCAGAATTTGGGGGGCCCCCGAACCCGATAGGAAAACCCCACGAAATTTTTCGTGGGGTTCTCTTATTGTTTTTTTGGAAGATATTTTCAAACTCGTCAGAATTTGGGGGGCCCCCGAACCCGATAGGAAATTTTTCGTGGGGTTCTCTTATCGTTTTTTTGGAGGGGGCGGGAAGAAAGAGCACTTAAAAATAACCCCCAAACCCACCCCGACCCTTTAAATTTAATTCTTTCTAATCCCCCTCCCTCCCGACCCCTCCCCAAACTTTTTTACAGTACCTGGTGGTCCAGCGGGGGTCCTGGGAGAGATCTCCCGCTCTCGGGCCGTTGGCTACCTGCAAACAAAATGGCGCCAACAGCCCTTTGCCCTAAACATGTGACAGGGTATCCGTGCCATTGGCCAGCCCCTGTCATATGGTAGGAGTAATGGACGGCCGGCGCCCTTTCTTCCCCCATTTTGTAGACCGGTTAAGATGGAAGCCCATCACCACCTTAGGCAGAATCTTAAGAGTGCACACACAAGATCACCTTGTCATGATAAAATTTAGTATAAGTTGGATAAGTCACTAAGGCTTGGAGCTCGCTGAGCCTGTGCGCTGAAGTGACTGCTACCAAAAATATGATAGGTGCACAGCGACTCAAAAGGAGCTGAGCTAGTATCATGTTGAGGTCCCAATGCACAATAAAGAGGCCTTAGGGGAAACGTCAACTGAAGCAGACCCCTGCATCACATAAAACGTACAACCATAGGCTGTACAGAGATGGGCGTACCATCTACACCATGGTGATATGCGCCAACTGTATTCAGATGGACTCTAACGGAGATGGTTTTTAAGCCAGGGAAAAAAGTAATCACGCAGTTGTGGGGGGCAGGGGAATGGATCCAGCGCCTTCTGCTCACACCACATAGAAAGCCTCCTCCACTTCAGTCCATAGGACCTTCTAGTGGAAGGCTTTCTAGAAGCCACTAGGACCTGAGACACATCCTCAGAGAGATTGAGTGGTTGCAGGATTAACCTCTCAACATCCAGGCTGTGAGCAACAGGGCCTGGAACTTGGGATGCCGCAACCTCCCTGGAGAAGTCCCTGGACTAATCAGTTTCCAGATGGATAACTTCTGTAGAAGTAGAAATGAGGGGCCAATGAGGGGCTATGAGGATCATAGTCCCTCTGTCCTAGTGAAGCTTCAAGAGAGTCCTTACCAGCAAAGGAATTGGAGGATACGCAGACAGAAGACCCATGCTCCAATGATGCACAAGAGCGCCTGAGGCTGGTTTGCCATCCATCCCGTACATAGAGAAGAACCAAGTTACCTTCCTGTTCCAGGGGGACATGAACAGATCAATGTCTAGGCTCCCTCAGAGGCGGAAGATCCAATTCACCACCTCCTGGTTCAGGGAGCATTCGTGGGGTCAAAAGGCACAATTCAGTTTGTCTACCACCACGTTCTCTGTACTTGCCAGATACATTGTCCTGAGCACCATCCTGTACAACAGAGCCCATGACGAAATATGGACTGCTTCATGACATAGGAGATACAATCCTGTATCTCCCTGCTTGTTGACATACCACATCACTACCTGGTTGTCTGTTTGGATCAGGACAATGTTTTGGACAGCTGATCTCTGAAAATCCATAGTGTGTACCTGATTGCCTGTAGCTACAGGAAGTTAAGAACATAAGAACATAAGAAATTGCCATGCTGGGACAGACCAAGGGTCCATCAAGCCCAGCATCCTGTTTCCAACAGAGGCCAAAAACCAGGCCACAAGAACCTGGCAATTACCCAAACACTAAGAAGAACCCATGCTACTGATGCAAAGTTCATCTGGCAAGAGCTTTCCTTAGCGGACCAGAGGCCCTGGGTGCGAAGCCCCTCTACATGAACTCCCCAGCCAGGGTGGATATATCCATGGTTAGGACAATTTGTGTAGAAGAACTCCGGAAAGAGATCCCCCATTCCAGATTGGAGAGTACTCGCTACCAGGACAAAGAGTCCAGGAGAGATGGGGTGACTCGGATGCAAGCCGGGAAGTTCTGGGTGGCCTGGTGCCACTGCAACCTCAGGGTCCATTGGGCTCTGCTCATGTGTAAACATGCCAAGGGAGTG
This sequence comes from Rhinatrema bivittatum, assembly GCF_901001135.1. Lineage (NCBI taxonomy): Eukaryota > Metazoa > Chordata > Amphibia > Gymnophiona > Rhinatrematidae > Rhinatrema > Rhinatrema bivittatum. The sequence continues at coordinate 572,836,289 of NC_042617.1, forward strand.
ACATGGACAGTGTGGCCCAACAACCTCAACATGTGCCGCACTGACACCTGGATCTCTGCCACAATGGACATCAGGCTTTTGCCTGAGTCTTGTCTAGCAGGGCTTCTATAAAGTCCAATTGAGGTGATGGACTGAGGTGGGACTTCAGGTAGTTGATGATGAAACCTAGTGACCCCAACACCCGAATGGTCAAGCTCATGGACCGAATGGCCCCTGCCTGAAATGTTCTGCAGATCAGCCAATCATCTAGATAGGGGAAGATATGCACTCCCAGCCTGTGGAGATGCGCCACCACAACGGCCAGGCATTTTGTGTAGACACATGGGGCTGACACTAGCCCAAACATCAACACTCTATACTGGAAGTGCTGTTTACCCACCACGAATCAGAGATACTTCCTGTGACCTGAGAAGATCTTGACAGGGGTGTACATGTTCTTTATATCAAGGGAGCATAGCCAGTCCCTGCCTTGTAGAAGGGGGATCAAGGTGCCCAGGAAACCATCTTGAACTTTTCTTTTTTTAGAAACTTGTTCAAGGCCCTTAGGTCTAGGTTGGGATAGAGTTCTACTGTTCTCTTTGGAATCAGGAAATACTTAGAGTAGAATCCCTGCCCTCTCTGCCTTTGTGGAACAGGCTTGACCGCCCTGGCCATTAAGAGAGCAGACAGCTCCGCAAGCAGTACTTTCTGATTTGCTACCAGCCCTCAAAACAGGCATGGAGGGCAATTTGGCAGGGCACCCAATAGGTTTAATTGGTACCACTGACAGACAACGGACAGAACCTACTGGTCCAAGGTTAAACTGGGCCACGTCCATGAAGAACTGTAGCCTGTCCCTGGTGTCCTCTGTACAAGCAACTGGCATATGCTCCCTCCGATCCAGTCAAAACCCTATCCCAGGAATTGACTGAGGCAACGGTTGGGGCTTGGGAGCCTGGAGTGGCCACAGGAACTCACACGCTGCTGATGTGAGCGAGGGGGTGGAGGAATAAGCAATGACTACTGCATCAGTCGGGTGAAGCATCGATGCCCCGCTGGGCATCGATGGCCTCCAAGGAACAGGCACCAGTTGGGCCAGTAACATACTGATGAGCACATTGAGGTGTTCCAGCAGCGGTTCCAAAGCAGACAGGACCTGCATTGGCACCATTGGTGCCAAAGGAAAGATGCCCTGCAGTGTCCGCTCCACCGCCTGCTGGACACACCACTCCAGCTCCTCCTTGAAAGTTGTGGAAGCCAACAGTGACTGGGAGGAAGGAGGGGTGGCCAGATCTTTCTTGGATTCTGAGGTGGGTCAGCGACTGGCACCAGGACCGGTGGAGACCCTTGGGGACCCCCAGCATCAATGGAAATTGGGTGTTCCTTACCACGAGGTCACTTCGGGGGCATCAATGTATGAGCTGGCGTATCCCATGCCTGGCACCGTGCATCAAAAGCGACTGGTGCTGATGCTTCCTTGGCTTTCCTCAGTGCTCGTCCTGGTCTTTCGCCAGAGCTGAGGTGGAAGATGAGGAATCCGACTTCCTCAACCTGGAGGAGACCGAGTGTGGCCAGTCTCTGGCACCTCTATCCACTGGTGGCATTGATGAAACCAACGGTCCCGCTGATGTCAATGGCGTGTGTCAATCATTGCGGCTCCAAAGTCTATTGGTGCTAACACCGTCAATGCCAAAGTCAATGGCTTGGAGTTCCCCGACCCAAAGAGTTTCTCCATCTTGTCAAGTCGGGCACGATGTCCCTTCGGGGTCATTTAGGCACACTTGCGACAAGCCTGGCCATCATGCAGTGTCCCCAGGCAGAAGACACATATATCATGGGGACCCATGATAGACATGGCCCTCAGGCACCAGGGGGAATGGGAAACCTGATAGTGGCCATGACCAAAGTGAAAAAAGGACACAAAGCGACATTGAAGGTGGCAGGCAACGATGACTGGCAGGCATTGAAGCACAGCCACCATGGGAGAGGTCAAAGAAAAAGAAATCTTACTCGAAAAAGCCAAGATACCTAGCTAAGGAGGCTATGGGAGGGACCACGAGGGACATGGCATCGATGGAAAGCAAGGAAACCCCGAAAAACTCAGGGAATATAGTTTTCCAAGAGTTTTAAGGGAAAAGTTAAGAGCTCACTCACATCACGATGCGAAAGTTCAGCAGAAAAACACAGAGGGCCTTGGAGGGAACTTTTTTCCGGTCCGTCCCCCCCCCACCTTCCCCTCCCTTCCCCTATCTAACCCACCCCCATCCCTAACTAAATTCCCCCCTACCTTTGCTGCAAAAGTTACGCCTGCCCGCGCTGTGCCAGAGCACTTGACCCCGCCCCCGGACTGCCCCCAGACCGCCACCACGCCCCCGGCCACACCCCGGCCCGCCCCTTTTTGCAAGCCCCGGGATATACACATATTCCGGGGCTTGTGCGCAACACCGAGCCTATGCAAAATAGCTCGGCGCGCACGGGGCAGATTTTCTAGGGTTACACGCCATAGCCTTTGAAAATCTGCCCCAGAGTGAAGAGGGACCCCGCGTGGACGCAGTGGTATAGGGCATGCTGGGTTTGCTCACTGTGCCAAGTCAAAGCTCTGGAAACTCTGACGGAAGTTTTCCGTGCCGGGCTCCATCTGATGATGTCACCCATGTGCGAGGGCTACCATCCTGCTTGTCCTTGGAGAAAGAAAGCTTTTCAATCCGTTTTAGGGACCTATTTGTCAGTCACCATATAAACAGCCCGGGACTGTTAGATCCCCTTGCCTGCACAGCAGGAGGGCAAGTCCCACAAGCTGTTTATGCAATAAGTGGCTATTCCCCCCCCCCCCCCCGAGTAAAAATACTTTCTGAAAATTGCCCACATACCCCCCTGCAGGTGAAGGTATGTATGCTATTGCACAGTGCATAGCCTTTTACCTGCACTAAGTGGAGGCGACCCCAGGAATGGGGATAGGGCAGGAAATGCACCAACACGCGCAGTTCTGCATTTACAAAACACCACATGTTGCTTTGAAGGGGGAGACAAATTACCCACGGAAAAAAAGTTGGTGCAAATTTCTGCAGGTTATTTTCTTGTCCTGGGCAATTCTCAAAGGGAAATGACGTCAGTAACCCTGGACTGCGCAACCACCTATGGACATTTGGAAACAGCTCCCAAAGCTCTTCGCTTCTTCAGTGCTGATTGCCTAATTGCTTTCAATAAACTCCTATTTATTTATTTATTTATTTATTTATTTATTTATTTAAAAGTGTTTGTATACCCTCTTTACAAACAGTGTTTAATCAAAATGGTTTACATAACTAAATAAAAAACAAATGTAAATAAAGATTTAAATTTAAAAGAACATAAAGATTATCAAATTATAAAAGCTCAAAATTACAAAAATATATAATAAAAATAAAAATCTAAAACAATGAATAGTTTACATAAAAAATAAATCAATATATAATAATGTTGTGCCCTGTGTGATGGAGAAGTAGTTAAGTTATTTAGTGTGTGATATATGGAAAGCAGATTGAAATAAATGTGCTAGGAGGAGTACGTTTTCAAAAACTTTGGCATATTTTACATAGATGAAAATTAGGTTAACCCATCTAAATGAGCAACATCCAGCTAAGCGGCCACCAAAAAGGAAAGAGCCGTTCCGGAGGACATTTTGGAAATGTGGTTGGAATATGTTTCGGTTTTAAAAGTTGTGGACATGCGCTGGGCAAGCCACGATGCAAGTACCTGATGCAATCGCTTAACAGCTGGTAAGTGTAGAAATGGACTTTTAGCTGTAAACAAGCTGATACTCAAACACAACGAACATGGGGCTAAGTGTGCGCAAACTGAAAAGGATCTGTTAGGCGCTCCCTTGAAACTTTACCACTCAATAGCAAACAGCAGGTTCTCTCCATTTTATTTTACGCAGACGCCCTTTCCAATCACTCAGAAAAGAAAGAACGTGTAGCTGCTTTCATGCAAAGAAAAAAAGACAAGCTACACAATCAGGCCCAAAAAGTAAACCGCGCGGGAGAGCGGGCACTCTGAGGCGAGCGCCCGCTCTCCCAACGCGCGCCCTCTCCTAGGTGCGCGATTCAGTATTTAAATTAGGGCCCGCGCTAATAAGGAGGCGCTAGGGACAACTAGCGCGTCCCTAGCGCCTCCTTATTGGCGGAAGCGGCGGCTGTCAGCGGGTCTGACAGCCGCCGCTTAATTTTACCAGCGTCGGTTGTCGAACCCACTGAAAGCCTCGGGTTTGGAACACGGACACCGGCAAAATTGAGCGTCCGTCTTCCAACCCCCGGGCCGTGGGAAGATTTTTTTTTTTTTTTTTAATAAGATTTATATATTTTTTTATTTTGGGGGTCTCCCACTTAATATCGCTATGATATTAAGTCGGAGGGTGTATATCTAGGTATATACACACATACAGATGGAATGAAATATACAGACAAAACAGAAAGAAAGCAAAAGCAACTTTTTAAACAGAGATATGAGCAAAAAAAAACCCCTAAGCTATTGTGCTGCAATGTTTTGTTTGTGGTTGGGAGGGAAATGGTGGGTGTGGTTGTTAAGGGAACTTGGGACAGGAGGAGTGAAAGCATGTTGTGGTGGCCATGAAGAAAGAAATAACAGAAAGCGACAAGGAGGTGGGACCGAAAGATTAAATACAAGGAATAAGATCTGGAACCATCCCTAGCAATGCCTCAGGCGGACCTGTGCCAGAATAACTTCGCTTTCCTCCCCAGTGAGTAGGGAAACCAGCTTCAGACCAGTTTTAGATTCCCTCTTGTCAGCTCCCCGGGCGGCAGGTTTAGTTACAGCCTGCAGCCAAGGCTCCGACTGCAGGATGGGGGGCAATTTCCTGCTGCCCCTGGTTCCGCCCCTGCCCCACTCCCCAGCAGGGCCATGCAGAAAGCTCAGCGTTAAAACCGTACGCTGAAAGTCAGTGCACGCTTTCCAAACACACAAAGTACTTTTTAAAAAAATTCTCAATGCAGTAAGTTAATAATATGCTAATGCATCAGGCGTTAAAATATGCGGCGTATATAGAGTCAAAATGCACGTTCAGCACAGGCTGCTGCCACCACTGTTTGGGGAATGTGAGGTGGCGGCAGCAGGGCAGTGCAATCACACCCTGCCCTATACCAACAATGGGAGACCTCAGCAGTTGAAAATCCATTAGGAGTGACCTTAAAGATCTCCTGTGGCATCCTCAAGGTCTTTGGAGGCTGAACTATGGCCAGCCTCAGTATCTCTGAGCCTCTGATTCATTGATTCCTCTTCTCCAGAGCTGAAGAAAGACTCATTCCTCCAGGCCAGCTCCTTCTCACCCCCTTGAATCCCTCTCTCCACTACTTCCTCCCACCCCACCTTCCCCCCTCCCTTCCCTCATCCCCCCCACCTCTATTCCTAAATTACCTTACCAACAAGTCCCTAATCCTAAATTTATTTTATCAACAACACATTCATGTACATATGTTATTTTCTATAACCTTTTGTTATATCCTATAACCTTTTGTTCCATGTACCACTGTTATAATATGTTATAATTGGGTTTTTTTTTGGTTACCATGTTATAATGTAAAATAGGGCGGACTACGCCCTATTCTCTTGGTTATCTGGAAACCGATGTGATATCTCGATTGAATGTCGGTATATAAAAGAAATAAATAATAATAATAATAATTGCACAGTCCCTATAAGAAATGAAATTATTCTGATGTTTCTGAGCCACGGGCAGCTCGGATTCTGCCCTTCTCCTCGCCATACAATCACAAAACTGGGCCAGCAGTCAGGAGGGATTTCAAACCGGAACAACTGGGCAGAACAGGGACCCAGAGCAAGGCTTTTCAGCAGCTGGGACGCCAAGCCAGCTTCGCACGGCACCGCAGCAGGCCCCACACATCAGAGACCACCTGCCCCTCTCCGGGAGCACTCGCTCACTCCATCTCTGAAGCTGCTCTACCTCGTGCCCGCGCTGGGGTAGGCAGACAGGATCAGAGCACTGGAAACTTTATCCCATCTTTGACCGGGAGTAAAATTTCCAACCCCACTAAAACATGAGCTGGGCCTGCATACCTCTCTCTTATCTACCTATGTTTAATGCCCTCCTTTGCATGGGATTTCCATGCGAGGGCACTAAGCAGGACAAAGAGTTTAACAACACGCACACTTTATCCACATAAAATGCCTTGCTGCTCACACAGCCATGGGCAAAACTGTGTCGTGCTGAACGCACCTCGCTGCGTCGGCCTGCAGGAGAGTCAGAGCTGGTGAAGCAGCAGATAAACAAATCATTTATTGAAGGGGATAGGAAGAAGCTGGGATTGCTGCCAGGGATTCCCCCTTCAAGTTATCTTGTGAAAAGAAAGGGGAGGACCCTGGCAGGCCAGGAGGAGTTGCCGGCATGAGCGGCATTATAGTGTGTGAGTCAGAAAGTAAATACAAACCATACAAACGCAGAGGTCGGCCGAGACAGTAATAAAAACAGAAAAGCAAACTAGCAGTGGAAATATGCAAAAGGAGGGAAAAGTACCAGATGGGTGCTAACAAAGCTGTACACAATGTACAAGATAAAAAGAAACAGTTGTCAATTGGTAACATAAACCTTTAATACAATATGGGGCAGATTTTCAAAGCCCTACGCGCACAGGACCTATTTTCAAAAGGCCCGGCAGCGCGTGTAAAACCCCGGGACGCGTGTAAGTCCCGGGGCTTGAAAAAAGGGGTGGGGCATGGGCGGGGCATGGGCGGGGCAGTCCGGGGGTGGGGCCGGAGCCTCCAGGCACAGCGGCCGTTTGCTGCCGTGCCTGGGATAGAGGGCCGGCCGTCGGCCAGCGTCCGCAACCTACACCTGCCCGGAGGCAGGTGCAACTTATAAAATAAAGGTTAGGGAGGGGTTTAGATAGGGCTGGGAGGCGGGTTACGTAAGGGAAGTGGAAGGAAAGTTCCCTCCAAGGCCGCTCCGATTTCAGAGCGGCCTTGGAGGGAACAAGGAAAGCCAGCAGGGCTCCCCAAGGGTTCGGCGAGTGCAAGGTGCACTATTGTGCACCCCCTTGCGCGCACCAACCCTGGGTTTTATAACATGCACGTGGATGTCAGGCGCTTGACAAAGTCCCGCATGAGAGGTTTCTAAGAAAACTAAAAAGTCATGGGATAGGAGGCGATGTCCTTTTGTAGATTGCAAACTGGTTAAAAGACAGGAAACAGAGAGTAGGATTAAATGGACAATTTTCTCAGTGGAAAAGGTAAACAGTGGAGTGCCTCAGGGATCTGTACCTCAAGGATCTGTTCTTCTACTGATGCTTTTCAATATATATATATATATAAATGATCTGGAAAAGGCTACAATGATTTTAAATGATCAAATCTGCAGATGACACAGAATTATTCAGAGTAGTTAGATCACAAACGGATTGTGATAAATTGCAAGAGGACCTTGTGAGACTGGAAGATTGGGCATGCAAATGGCAGATGAAATTTAATGTGGACAAGTACAAGGTGATGCATATAGGGAAAAATAACCCATGCTACAGTTTCATATAGTTAGGTTCCATATTAGGAGCCACCACCCAGGAATAAATAACACATTGAAATTGTCGGCTCAGTGTGCTGCAGCAGTCAAAAAAGCAAACAGAATGTTGGGAATTATTAGGAAGGGAATGGTGAATAAAACGGAAAATGTCATAATGCCTCTATATCGCTCCATGGTGAGACCGCACCTTGAATACTGTGTACAGTTCTGGTCGCCGCATCTCAAAAAAGATATAGTTGCACTGGAGAAGGCGCGCAACCTTTATGGGGTTTATAGATCAGCAGAGCTACGTAAGATTGTAGAAAGAAACTCCTGGCCCTTCCGCCAGGAGCTGGTAACTTTGGGGGCTTGTTTTTCCTGCAAATGTTTGGTCATTTTTTCCACTGAGAAACGTGTTTTCTTTGAACCCTCACTGCCACGTAGTGAGAGAAAGGCGACCGAAATGATAAAGGGGATGGAACAGCTCCCCTATGAGGAAAGGCTGAAGAGATTAGGGCTGTTTAGCTTGGAGAAGTAATGGCTGAGGGGGGATATGATAGAGGTCTTTAAGATCATGAGAGGTCTTGAACGAGTAGATGTGACTCGGTTATTTACTCTTTCAGATAATACAAGGATGGCCACATTGTCTTGCTTTGGAGGGAGCAGCACAGTGGCTGGAAGTGGATGTATCATCAGCAAGCGCTTCAGATCTAGCGGTTTGTGACCAGAATGGCTTCTTTGGGGGGGTGGGGGGGGGGCAGGGGTACAGTGGCGTTTGAAGGATTATCCAGCGAGGTGGCTGTCTGAGGACTTCAGTGTCGGTATTTTGTTGACAGCATGGAAGGTGTTTCAGTGGCCAGTGGTGAACCGCTTCCCTCCGAGGCAAGTTATCATCTATTCCTTGCCTCCTGTGGTTTCCAATCTGCATTCAAGTTCACACCCTGTTATTCTGGCTGATAGTCCCTGCACTCCCCCATTACATTGGACAGTATCAGGATGGTTCTCTCATCAGTGGAATCCTCATTATCTTCTCTGATTGGCACTACTAATGACATAGATGGTCGGAGCCAGCCTCAGGAAGGAGTATTGTCGGCCCAGTCTGATCAAATTAAAACAAACCACTGAGAAATTATCTGCTGTGCAGTTTCCCTTGCCCAGGACAGGAATGCGATTCATGGTAGGACAGAGAATTTTGAGAACTGCCAGAGGCGTGAATCATTGCGTCTTGAACGTTCCCGTGATAGCCATAGTATCCCCAGCTGACTTTTTTTAAATCACAAATGCGGGACGTCCTCTGGCTTTCTCACAGTGCCATGCCTGCTACTGGAGAAGTTTTTTTTACCTCCCTGGTGGGAGAGGGGTGGCAGGCGGCGATAATGTCCTGGGCACGCCTCACCAGGAGGGAGGTGTTTTGGACATCGCAGCTCTTTTGGAATCAATAGTGACGGATGAGGCACACAGGGCCACTCTTTTGGTGATGTTTTCCTCAATGCAAGATCGAGAGCTGGTGCTCCGCTTGTTTTTCCGTTCTGCTCATATGCTCTTTATGGGGTTTATAGATCAGCAGAGCTACGTAAGATTGTAGAAAAAATCTCCTGGCCCTTCCGCCAGGAGCTGGTAACTTTGGGGGCTTGTTTTTCCTGCAAATATTTGGTCGTTTTTTCCACTGAGAAACGTGTTTTCTTTGAACCCTCAATGCCACGTAGTTTTATAAATTCCAGGGCTCATAGTGAGAGTCCTCCTGCTGTCTGATGTTAGAGAGTGAGGGTGGATATATGGGGGTCATTCTTGGACTATTGTTTATGTTGAGAAGCGTCTTTGGGAATAGATTTCCTTTTTCTTTTTCTCCTTTTATTATCCGTGTCCTGATATGTTGGGCCTCCACAATTGATAGTGGTCTGTGTTAACAATTTGATATGTCATTTTCCTTAATTTGATATTATGTTATTTATTTCTCCTATCAATTGCTTTTTTTTTCTTTTAGAATGATATGCTTATATTGTTATGATAAAATTATAAATAAAGAGTTTAACAAAAAAAGATAAGATAAGGACTAGTGGGCACTCAATTAAGTTAAGAAGTAGCACTTAAAACAAATCAGAGAAAATTATTTTTCACTCAATGCACAATTAAGCTCTGGAATTCATTCCCAGAGGATGTGGTTAAGGCAGTCAGTGTAGTTGGGTTTAAAAAAGGTTTGCATAAGTCCTGGGGAGAAGTCCATAAACTGCTATTAATCATGGCGACTTAGGGAATAGCCACTGCTTATTACCGGCATCAGTAGCATGGGATGTGTTTAATGTTTGGATACTTGCCAGATACTTACAACCTGGATTGGCCACTTGTAGGAGAAATGGATGTCCTAGATAAATACTTACTTCAGTTTTTATGGTCAGGCAAAAAAAGCTAGAATAGCTCTCCATAGGTTAAAACTACCTCGGGCGAAGGGGGAGTTGGACCTTCCAAATACAGAGGACTATAATTTAGCAAGTTTCCTACTGGTAATTCGGGACTGGCTATATGACAGGAAGTCTTATACTATCACTGAATGTGACCGGTTACTAGTTAATAACTTAGACTTACGTTTCCTTCTGCAGGCGTCGCCACAAAGTTTACCCTCTGGCATTGCTACACACTGGTTACTAGCTCCCATGCGTTTCACTGGGTGGATTTTGATGAAAAGGTTAAAGCTGTCTGCAACGTGCTCTTCCCTTTCTACCACTGCATGGTAACGTAGACTTTTCACCAGGCTCTAATTCTACAGGTTTCCAAATTTGGAAAATTAAGGGAATCACGCAACTCCAACATGTTTTATCACGTGAGGGCTCTATTTTACCATTTACAGACCTGCAGAAACAGTATGGGCATCAGCAGCAGGATTACTTCTCCTATCTCCAGCTTAGGCACTACATTCTCTCTGTGCCTGGTGGGGGTCTCACAATGATTGTCACTCAAAAAATAGCTGCTTCTTTTCACGCAGAGAGGCGTAAGCTATCTATTTCATAATGCACAAAGGAGCTACGGGGTACAGAACTAACACCAGGGATGGAGGAACTTGCAGCGAGATGAGTTGTAGATGGTGGTTTGCAATTAACCAGTAAGTCCTTATCTCTGTGCTTCCCTACACGAAATGTAATTTAAATTTTTGCATCGGGCTTTTATTTCCCAAGCTTTAGCTTGTAGGGTCAAACGTATCCCTTCAGCTAATTATCTTAAATGTGACATACTTTCTGGTCATGCCCTCCTAGCGCATCATCATTTTGGCAAAGGATGCTGAAGTATATTAATGAGCAACTCCACTGTACTATCCCACTTTCACCAGAAATATTACTATTTAATAGGGGCCTTCTTAGACATGTAAATAGGGATAGCCACAGGCAACTTATTGCGAAACTGTTTACGGCAGGGTAAACGGTCTATTTTGATGGTTTGGAGAGCGGAAACATCTCCCTCATTTTGGCAGTGGCGCAATGCCATACATGACATGATGTTTATGGAGTCGCTTGCTGCACGTGCCTCGACCAAAATCCGAGCCACATTTCTAAAAATCTGGGGGCCATATGTAAACAGTATCTGGCATAAAGCTCGGAGCCAGGTTATGAATATTTATAGCAACGTGGATGAAGGAGAACCTAAAGTCTGCAGGATGATCGAGTTTTATGGGGGTGGGGACTGCGGTCGGGGGGGGGGGGGGGGGGTAAGACATCTGGATTTACCATCGCAGATGACTATGGGCCTGGCCTATCAGAGTACAATGCCAGTCTCAATTTACTGCATTATCGGATTGCAGTATATTTCATTTTTATGACTTTTTAAAAAATTGTATTTCATTCACATTTTCTTTTTAAATTGTGCGTTATGGATGTCGGGGGGGGGGATTTATGGGGAGGAAAATGTTGTAACTGCATAATATGTCTATGTTTGCAACGCTGTTGGCAGTTAATAAAAATATGCTTCACAAAATTCTGCAAACCTTATATTAGTCAAAATAACACAATTTACATGACAGTCTTTAAGTAATTACATTTTAAATTAATACAGAAAAAAGTTATTACTTAAAGATGCAGAATTTTAAATATTTTGAGCAGAATTTCCCTAGAAGTTCACTGTAAGAGAGTCCCTTCCACTCGCTCTCCCTACCCCCCTGGCCACTTTGCCCTCAGGCCCCAACTCTTCCACCTGCCAGTATCTCTCCCCTCCATCTCTAGGCTCAACCCCTTCCACTCTATAGCCAGTCCCAGAGTTTGACCCCGTTCTCAGTACTGCCCCTCACACAGGCTCCCTCTGTCCCTCCCCCTCTCTCACACACATGCTCCCTCTCTCCAATACACATACACACACCCTCATACAGGCTCCCTCACTCTCTCGCACACACACATCATACAGGCTCCCTCACTCTCGCACACACACATCCCCTCATATAGGGTCCCTCTCTAATACACATACACACACCCTCATACAGGCTCCCTCTCTCTAATACACATACACACACCTGCATACAGGCTCCCTCACTCTCTCGCACACACACATCATACAGGGTCCCTCTCTCTTGCACACACACCCACAAAAGCTCCCTTTCTCTCTCACACAAACACCCTCACACAGGCTACCTATGTCTCTCTCTCATGCACCTCTTCACACAGGCTCTGTCTCACACATACACAATCCCTTCACACAGGCTAGCACCCTCACATACACACGATCCCTTTTTCATACACACGCGCTCCCAAATCTCTCTCACTCATACACACTCCTGCACAATCTCCTCATATAGGCTCCCTCTCTCTGAAACCCACATTCAAGAATATCCCCCCCCTCGCTCTCTCACCTCCATGCTCTTTCTCACACACCCTCCTGCTCACCTCCCTGCTCTCTCACCCCCTGCTCGCTCTCTCTCACCCTCCCTTCCCTCACACCCCTCCCCTCACTCACACCCCTTCCCCCCATCTCACTTCACAACCCCTCTCTCCTCCCCTCCCCTTTCACACCTCTTCCCCCACACCCCTCTCCCTCCTCTCACACACACACACACACACATTCACTCTCACTTGCGCCTTCATCTTCACCACGAACAGCGCACCGGGGCCTTCCTCTTCGTGCACTCCGTTCGCAGCATGCCGAGGTCTCCTCTGCCATTTTCTGCTCAGAATTTGGTAATTCTGTGCAGGGGGGGAATTCTCCCAGGACTAGTAGTATGGGATCTACTTAGTTTTTGGGTACTTGCCAGGTTCTTTTGGCCTGGATTGGCCACTGTTGGAAACAGGATGCTGGGCTTGATGGACCCTTGGTCTGACCCAGTATGGCATGTTCTTATGTTCTTATGTTCTTTTTGTTTTGCTCTTATATGTGTGAATTATTTACTCCACCCACATTTTTCACTTGGATTTCAGCAAGGCTTTTGATAAAGTCCCACATAAGAGGCTCATGAATAATATGTGCAGCTTGGGAATGGGTCCCAAGATGGTGGAATGGATTAGAAATTGGATGACTGACAGACAACAGTGAGCAGTGGTGCATGGAACTCGCAATGAGGAAAGAGGAGCGATTACTGGAGTGCCTGAGGCATAAGAACATAAGAACATAAGAACATGCCATACTGGATCAGACCAAGGGTCCATCAAGCCCAGCATCATGTTTCCAACAGTGGCCAATCCAGGCCATAAGAACCTGGCAAGTACCCAAAAACTAAGTCTATTCCATGTAACCATTGCTAATGGCAGTGGCTATTCTCTAAGTGAACTTAATAGCAGGTAATGGACTTCTCCTCCAAGAACTTATCCAATCCTTTTTTAAACACAGCTATACTAACTGCACGAACCACATTCTCTGGCAACAAATTCCAGAGTTTAATTGTGCGTTGAGTAAAAAAGAACTTTCTCCGATTAGTTTTAAATGTGCCCCATGCTAACTTCATGGAGTGTCCCCTAGTCTTTCTACTATCCGAAAGAGTAAATAACCGATTCACATCTACCCGTTCTAGACCTCTCATGATTTTAAACACCTCTATCATATCCCCCCTCAGTCGTCTCTTCTCCAAGCTGAAAAGTCCTAACCTCTTTAGTCTTTCCTCATAGGGGAGTTGTTCCATTCCCCTTATCATTTTGGTAGCCCTTCTCTGAACCTTCTCCATCGCAATTATATCGCTTTTGGGACTGGATATGTTCAATTGCAAGAGAGAATTATATGTAATCCAGCCATGAAACATGTACTAAAAGGACAATATGTACAAAATTCATCAAATAGTCTTTATATTGGAATACTCTGTAACTGGATCACTGTTGGCACTTCTATTATGTTTTTACCTATTTTTTTACTATATGTGCCTTTTTGTAAACCGTTGTGGTGGTAAATAACTTAACCACGGTATAGAAAAGATTTTAATTAATTAATTAATTAATTAATTGAATGAATGAATGAATGAATGAATGAATGAATAAATAAATAAATAAATAAATAAATAAATAAATAAATATTTCTGTGACTGATACTGCAGAGAGGGTCTAGGTGGAAAAGTTTGTCTTTTTGTGCATGGCACTAAGATCGGAAACAAAGTGGATATCCCTGAAGGAACAGAAAGAACGAGTAGTGATCTAAGAAAGGCGGTCAAGGGTTTGGCAGCTAGGATTCGATGCCAAGGAGTGCAGTGACATGCATTTGAGGTGCAGAAATCCAAAGGAGCTGTACGTAACAGGAGGCGAGAGGCTGATGTAGACTGGGAGAGTCGGAAGGTGGAGAAGCAATGGGTCAGGGCAGTGACTAGGGCCAGAGGGATGTCGGATTGCAAGGAGAGAAAGATAAAAGGAGGTTACCAGGCCTCTGGTGTAGGTCATTAGTGAGGCCTCACCTGGAGTATTGCGTTCAGTTCTGGAGGCTGTACTTCATAAAGGATAGATAGATTAGAAGTGATCCCGGCGAAGAAAACCTGAGTGGTGTGGGATCTGCTCCAAAAGGCATAGGAGATGAGACTTAGGAAGCTGACTATGTATTCTCTAGAGGAGATAAGATGAGAGAAGGGGACGTTTAAATATGTGGAAACTATTCATGCACAGGAATCACATCTTTTCAGGTGGAAAGGAAGCTGCATGACTGTTATGAAGCTCCAAGGGGGGTAGACTAAGAAACAATGTGAGAAAGTACTTTTTCACAGAAAGGGTAGAGGATGCCGGGAATGCCATAAGAACTGGCCATACTGATTCAGACCAAAGGTCCATCAAGCCCAGCATCCTGTTTCCAACAGTGGCTAATCCAGGCCATAAGAACCTGGCAAGTACCCAAACATTAAATAGATCTCAAGCTACTATTGTTTATTAATTAATAGCAGTTTATTGATTTTTTTTCTCTAGGAACTTATCCAAACCTTTTTTAAACCCAATTACACTATCTGCCATAACCACATCCTCTGGCAATGAACTCCAGAGCTTAACTATGCGCCAAATGAAAAAGAGAATTTTCTTTGATTTGTTTTAAATGAGCTACTTGTAACTTCATAGAGTGCCCCCTAGTCCTTCTATTTATCTGAGAGAGTAAATAACCGATTTACATTAACTGGTTCAAGTCCTTTCATGATTTTGTAGACCTTTATCATTTCTCTCCTTAGTCGTCTCTTCTCCAAACTGAACAGGCCTAACCTCTTTAGCCTTTCCTCATGGGGGAGCCGGTCCATGCTGTTCCAATTTCTCTCTTAGCCGGGCTTATCAATGTCTTACATTTACCTTGCCAATGCTTATGCTTTATCCCATTTTCTTTTGATGGATCCTTCTTCCAATTTTTGATGAAGATCTTTTGGATAAAATAGCCTCTTTCACCTCACCTTTTAACCATGCCGGTAATCGTTTGACCTTCCTTCCACCTTTCTTAATGCATGGAAAACATCTGGATTATGCTTCTAGGATGGTATTTTTTTTTAACAATGTCCACACCTGTTGCACACTCTTAATCTTTGTAGCTGCACCTCTCTGGTTTTTTTTTTAAACTATTTTTCTCATTTTATCAAAGTTTCCCTTTTGAAAGTTTAGTGCTAGAGCCATGGATTTACTAACTATCTCCCTTCCAATCATTAATTCAAATTTGATCATATTATGGCCTTCTAGAAGATGCAGTAAGGACAAGAATAGTAGTTGAATTCAAATGGGTGTGGGATAAACACAGTGGATCCATAGTGGCTGAAGGAAGGAAATAAAGAATAGAAATAAAGTGGTAATTTTGGTGTAATGTTTTGGCACAGGCTAACCTTCAGGGAATGGCAGTTACAATGCTAAACAGAAGGCACGGGGTTTAATCTGCATGGAGCAGCAGACTTGCTGGGCAGACTGGATGGATTTTTTTGGTCTATCTACCGTCATTTACTTTGTTACTATATTTTCTATTTCCACTATACCTTTTTTGGTTTGGGGCGACCGGAATTGCATGCAGTACTCAATGTGCATTACCTACTATTAATTAAGTTGACTTAGAAAATAGCCACTGCTATTACTAGCAATGGTAACATGGAATAGACTTAGTTTTTGGGTACTTGCCAGGTTCTTATGGCCTGGACTGGCCACTGTTGGAAACAGGATGCTGGGCTTGATGGGCCCTTGGTCGGACCCAGTATGGCATGCTCTTATGTTCTTATGTGCAGTCGCGCCGTGGATCGATAAAGAGGCATTATGATATCTTCCGTTTTATTTTCCATTGCTTTCCTAATAATACCTAGCAATCTGTTGCTTTACCCTAAGCCAAGAACTTCAAAGTACTGTCCACGCTGACGCCACGATCCTATTCCTGGTCAGTGACACCTAACACGGAACCCAGCATCGTGTAACTATAGCACATTCAACTCTGCTTGATCCTCGTGCTGCACCAAACCAAATTCTACAATGTCTTAGAGTCTTTATCCGCTGGTCATGTGACTGTGAGAATGCCAGGAAATGCACTTTTCAGTAAATTGAACAGTCTAAAAAGCTTAAAATATAATTAGACGAGTTTAGAAAAATGTAGAATGGGGATCACAGCAGGATCAATGGCAATGTATGACTAATTACAATATTTTTGTGATTTCAGCTTCATTCCCCAGGGCAGCTTCCCCATTTTTTTTCATGTTTAAAAAATGTGCTTCATATTCTGTGTCTACGGGGAAAATGCTTAGTAAATGACCCCCCGTAGTGAGGTGGAAGAATGTTTTAGTTTACAGTTTTTTAAGTATGAATGGTAACTGAATTATGAGTATTTATGAAAGATGCAGGGTTGAAGCCTCTGCTCACAAGTTTCGATCTTGTGCTAATTCAGCCCCTTGGTTCTCCCCTCACTGACTGTTGAGGAATTTTTTAAAAATCCACCTTTTCTTACATGGGCAAATACAATTCAAACTAATTCGGTATAAGGTGCTTTTAAAATCATTTCCCGATTTAAACCGGTTTTACCGATATTTCAAGCAAACCAAACAGGCAAGTGAAGAAAACAAGTGGCCATGAACATTGCCAACATTTCAAACAAACGCGGAAATTTAAAGCGCATCTGTGCCAGCTGTATGACCCTAAGGTTCGTCCCCTTCCCCTCTCCCCCCCCCAGCCCCATCACATCTCCCCTTCCCTTCTCTCTCCAGCCCTATCTCCCCCTTCCCTTCCCTCCCTAGCCCCATTTCTCATCTCCCCACCCCCCTCCTTAGCCCCATCACATCACCATCTCCCCTATCCTTTCACCACCCCAGCTCCCCTTCCCCTCACCCCCCAGCTCCATCACCATCACCATCTCCCCTTCCCCTCACCCTCCAATCCCATCTCCCATTCCCTGACCCATCTCTCCTATCTCTTTCTCCAGCCTTATCACATCACCATCTCCCTCTCCTACCCCATCACTATTTCCCCTTCCCCTCTCCTCTCAGCCTATGAATCTCCCGTTCCCTTCTCCTCCAGCCCCATCACCATCTCCCCTTCCCCTCTCGCCCCAGCCCCATCTCCATCACCATCATCATCTCCCCTTCCCCTCACCCCCCAGCTCCATCACCATCTCCCCTTCCCCTCACCCTCCAATCCCATCTCCCATTTCCCTTTCCCTGACCCATCTCTCCTATCTCTTTCTCCAGCCTTATCACCATCACCATCTCCCTCTCCTACCCCATCACTATTTCCCCTTCCCCATCTCCTCTCAGCCTATGAATCTCCCGTTCCCTTCTCCTCCAGCCCCATCACCATCTCCCCTTCCCCTCTCGCCCCCAGCCCCATCTCCATCACCATCATCATCTCCCCTTCCCCTCCCTCCAGCTCCATCTCCCCCTCCCCAGCTCAGCCTCTACCAGCGATCCGCCCCCCTCTCAAAGGCACAGCAGCACTCTCGGGCCTCTCTCCCTCCCTCCCTCGGCAGAGGTCAATGTCAGGCCTCCTTCCTGTCTCTGTGGCGGCAGCAGCGCTGCAGCCCTTGGAGCTTTCGCCTTTCCGTGGCAGCTCCGTGGCTCCTTCCTCCCTTCCCAGCAGCGGGCAGTTGGGGGCCTCCTTCCCCTCTCTCTCTCACTCTGCAGTGATGGCGCAGCGGCACTGGGTGGGGCCTTGCTCTCTCCGCGGCGGCAGCGGGCAGGTCCGAGCCTCCGCAATGCCAGTGCAGCAGGACTCCTGGGCCTCCCTCCTTGCTCGGCAGTGGCTGTGGCGTCAGTCCGTGGGGCAGAGCTCCCTCTCCTTTCCATGCCCGCTCCTCTCTTCGTGTGCCGGCCCTGGGAGGACGTGGGGGGGGGGGGGGAGAGGGGGAAGAGGGCCGTGAAGACACAGGAGGAGTCTGGCGGCAGCACACTAGCGTGCCACGGCACGGCGGCTGAGAAGCTCTGATCTATAGCTTGGATTATTCTTCCCTATATGCGCCTCGCTTGCACTTGTTCGCATTACATTTCATTTGCCATTTAGACGTCTCATTTCCCAGTCTTGCAGTGCCTCACCATTGGCTTCTGATTTAAGTACTCGGAATAATACACTTGAAAAAGATTTTTTGGGAGGGGGGTGGGTTGCCTTTCTGGCAAGCTTCTTTTCAAATTCTCCTTTGGCCTGCCTTATTAATCTTTTCCGTCTAACTTGCCAGTGCTTACGCTCGTTCCCAAAATCTTCATTTGGATCCACCTTCCAGTTTTTGAATGATGCCCTTTTGGCTTTAACAGCCTCTTTCGCCTCGCCGTTTAACCAGGCGGGCAGTCATTTTGGTCTTCTTTTCTATCTTTTCTAACTGCCAAAATGACCTAAATGAGAGGAGTTCCTCCTTATCTCTCCTTCCATCACCTCTGTACAGGAATATCCATGGCATTAGACAGTTCAAACGTACCACCAGACTTCTGGAGGAGGGGCTGTCTGTGCTGTGCACCTCCCTGTATTCTGCCCTCTCTTGGCAAGCACCCTTTCTGATTTGCCTTGTTTTTCCTTCTCAGGCCATCCATCTCCGGCACCACAGGTGCCAGCTCTGTGCCTGCAGCGGGCACTGGAGCACCCACGATACTGAGAAAACGCCTCCAGTGTGTCCATGTGTGTGGGGGATAACCTGTGTTCAGCTGAGCGCCCCCAATCATCCTGGAAAGCTGGCTCTTATGTCTCTCAGTAAAATCAGCCAGAAGAGGGGCAGCAAAGCCCGGGAGGAAGAGCAGCTGCACCCACCTTCTCCCCCCCCCCCCCACCACTCCCCCAAAGAAATGTCACCAGGGATCCAAGTGCACCAGGGATCAGCTGCAGGAGGCACCCACCCTGAGAGGTGAGTCTAAAGCACTATACAAAAACTCCCTCTTCTAAGAGTCTGCAAATACCCTTCCCCGTCAGCAACTAATCTTTACGAAGTGATCCTCTTACTACCTGTACAACCCCCTTTTTATTCATTTACTGCAGGAAGTCAGATTCTCAACACAAAACATTTCCCTAGTTCTACACGAACAAAAAAAAACAAACCATATCTGAACCCCATTTCCAATCTACGTCACAGTGCTCCCAAAATAACCAGCACTCATCACATACCACTGAGCAAGAACACGGGTCACTATGGCAGTCCCGAGCACGCTTACGGAGGAGGGAAGGCATTGCTTTCATATCCAAAAAAATCCCCTGGACACCTCTCCGGGTTTTACCAGGACAAGAAGTCGCATTGCGTTATTACAAAAATATGTCTCCCGGTACCTGTTCAATCCCCAAAACTAACACAGGGAGCCCAATCCTGTAACACAGCGCCTAGAGCTGACTCCGGTACACGGAATTCGCCCGCAGCTTACACGTGTAAGTCCGCTTTGAAAATTTGCGGGTCGGCACGACCCCGCGTGAACCAGGCACGCGCACAAGGTTTACGCCTGCATGGGAGCTGGGGTAAATGCTTCTCCCGTGCATTTGTGCCATATACTTTTGAAATTTTCGAAAGGACGTGCATAAATGGTTTCTCCTCCGTAACTCCGCCCCTCCCCCTCCCAGGAACATCGCTTTCAAGTACCCGGAAAGGTACGCGTGAAACCCCTTCCCTGCACATTTTGGCGCATGCACAGGCATGTACAGTGGCGTTTTACGCTTGCGTACGCTTTGGAAAATTCAGTTCTTAAAGTATTTCTTCCTGCACACCCTGCCCTGTGCTTACTGAGGTCGAGATTCAGCGCGACTTAGCTAATTCTTTACAGTGTTTAATTAAAAAAATGTATATCCCACTCAATAGTCAGTTCTCAGCGGTGATCAATAAATCGCGCATAAAAAAAACCTCATGATATAATTACACCACTCCAACATAGTACAAAACAAAATTAACACATTCCAAAACAGAACATAAAATAGCAAAACAAGACACCCGCGACGAGGCTTGTAAACCGAAGCAAAGATGTCCCAAAGCTCATACAGGCCTGGCAACTGTGCTGCCACCCAGAAATCACTTACGTGAAAATGGCAAATTCTATTTGTTCCCACAGGCCACATCCTCAGAGACAGTGTCCATCACTAAGCAGGGCAGGGTGAGGGGTCCCCCCACGCAACGCTGACGAATCTCTCAGAGGGCCGGGAGGGGGAGTTTGGTGAATGGGAAGAGGCAGGCTTCGTCCCTTGGACTCTGTCCCTCTCAGCAGAAGGGGGGAGACGGGCGGCAGGATTCCCACTGAGGAATGGCAGGTTGGGACTCAGTAACTTGGGAACCCCTACCACCTGCCTCCCCCCTTCCTCAGCATCTGGACCTGCCCCCTGGGGGAGTGAGAGGGGGTGAATATTCGGGGTGCACTCACACGCCCCCTTACACTCTTACTCTTTCTAGTTCCCTTCCCTTTCCTCTACCCCCCTCTCTCATGCTCCCCTTTCTCTTCCCTCCCTCCATCCACCTCCCTTCCTCTTGCCTCTGCACTCGCTTCCTCACCCACTCCTCCCCTTTCTTTACTCTCCTCCTCCCGACCTCTTCTCACCCACACTACACTTCCTTCCCTTGGCTCCCATCTCTCTCTCTTCTCCTCACCTGCCTCCATCTGCCCTCCCCTTTCCTCACCAGCATATCTGGTTCCCACCAGCATCTCCCTGCCCTCCCCTTCCCTCACCAGCATATCCCCTCTCCCTGCTTGCATTTCCCCCTCTGCCTTGCCCCACCAGCACGCCCCTCTGCCCCCTTCCCCTTCCTCCAGAGGTCCGCATCGCCCCTCTGCTTCCCCCATCCCCCACCGTACCTGATTCCTCTGATTTGTGTGTGTGTGGGGGGGGGGGGAGGTTGTTCCCTGCTGAGGTCACTTCTCTTCAGTCCTGGCGACGGTACAGGAATGGCTAGGTGAGCAGAGGCAGGGACACAGACAACATGGCGGACGTTTTGGGGATTTTTTTTATTTTTTTCAGCTTGATCTCTTCCTACTGCTGCTTCACCTTGGCCCCAGTAGGAGCGCTGGTACAGGAGTGTGAGCAGTGACAGGGACTAGAGGAAGCCTCGCGGATGAAGGTTTTTTGGCCCTAGCGGCGATGCAACTATGGTGGTGTGAGCCATGCAGGGAAGGAGGCGGTGTGGCTTATGTGGGGTTTTTTTTTCCTGACCGGTCACTTCTACAGACACTTCTCCTTCCCACCCTCCCTCTGCACGTGTGCAGTACCACACTCCCTAATGCCAGAAAAAGAGTGGGGAGAAGTATTTGCCTTACCCCCATGCTTTTTTTTCACAATGAAAAAAAAAAAAGTGAACTCAGTTCGCAGGCTGGAAAAATGAGCTTAGCAGGCCGAGTGGGGGCCGTAGCTTGGGGACCCCTGAATTAGGGAAACCAACCACTGAATGCCTGCAGAATAAACAGGCTTTCAACATTAGAACATAAGAACATCCCATACTGGGTCAGACCAAGGGTCCATCAAGCCCAGCCTCCTGTTTCCAACAGTGGCCAATCCAGGCCATAAGAACCTGGCAAGTACCCAAACACTAAGTCAACTTAATTAATAGCAGGTAATGGACTTCTCCTCCAAGAACTTATCCAATCCTTTTTTAAACACAGCTATACTAACTGCACTAACCACATCCTCTGGCAACAAATTCCAGAGTTTAATTGTGCGTTGAGTAAAAAAGAACTTTCTCCGATTAGTTTTAAATGTGCCCTATGCTAACTTCATGGAGTGCCCCCTAGTCTTTCTATTATCCGAAAGAGTAAATAACCGATTCACATCTACCCGTTCTAGACCTCTCATGATTTATACCCCTCTATCATATCCCCCCTCAGCCGTCTCTTCTCCAAGCTGAAAAGTCCTAACCTCTTTAGTCTTTCCTCATAGGGGAGCTGTTCCATTCCCCTTATCATTTTGGTAGCCCTTCTCTGTACCTTCTCCATCGCAATTATATCTTTTTTGAGATGCGGCGACCAGAATTGTACACAGTATTCCAGGTGCGGTCTCACCATGGAGCGATACAGAGGCATTATGACATTTTCCGTTCTTTTAACCATTCCCTTCCTAATAATTCCTAACATTGTTTGTTTCTTTTGACTGCCACAGCACACTGAACTGATGATTTCAGTTTATTATCCACTATGGGGTAGATTTTCAAACCGCGGCGTGCGTAAATCCCAGGGTTTACGCACGTCAGGCCAATTTTCAAACGGCCCGGCTATGCGAGAAAACCTGGGATGTGTGTAAGTCCCGGGGCTTGAAAATGGGGTGGTCCGGGGGGGACAGGGCGGGGTGATCTGGGGTTGGGGCGGTCCGGGAGGCGGGGCTAGAGGCGCCCAGCACAGCAGCCTTTTGCTGCTGTGCTGGGGATCACGCGCCGGCACCCTGCTGGCGCACGCAATTTGCTCCTGCTCCTTGGCAGGAGCAAAAGGTAAAATATAAAACTTCGGGCTAATTAGGATAGGGGATGGGGAAGGGGAAGAGAGGTTAGGTTAGGGGGTTGAGAAGATCCCTCCCAGTCCGCTCCTTGAGGGACTGGGAGAGAACTGGGGAAGGCCCCAATGCATCACTGCGCGTATTTCCTTAAATTTACCCCCTTGCGCACGCCGGCCTGGCATTTTATTACATGCAGGCGCAAGTTCTGAAAATCTAGCCTTATGATGCCCAGATCTCTTTCTTGGGTTGTAGCACCTAATATGGAACCTAACATTGTGTAACTATAGCATGGGTTATTTTTCCCTATATGCATCACCTTGCACTTATCCACATTAAATTTCATCTGCCATTTCGATGCCCAATTTTCCAGCCTCACAAGGTCTTCCTGCAATTTATCACAATCTGCTTGTGATTTAACTACTCTGAACAATTTTGTATCATCTGCAAATCTGATTGCCTCACTTGTCGTATGTCTTTCCTGATCATTTATAAATATATTGAAAAGTAAGGGTCCCAATACAGATCCCTGAGGCACTCCACTGTCCACTCCCTTCCACTGAGAACATTGTCCATTTAATCCTACTCTCTGTTTCCTTTTTAGCCAGTTTGCAATC
This sequence comes from Rhinatrema bivittatum, assembly GCF_901001135.1. NCBI lineage: Eukaryota > Metazoa > Chordata > Amphibia > Gymnophiona > Rhinatrematidae > Rhinatrema > Rhinatrema bivittatum. The sequence goes on from NC_042617.1 coordinate 572,859,631, forward strand.
CATGAAAGGACATCGCCACCTATCCCATGACTCTTTACTTTTCCTAGAAGCCTCTCATGAAGTCAGGCTCACTGGTCTGTAGTTTTCCGGATCGCCCCTGGAGCCCTTTTAAAATATTGGGGTTACATTAACCACCCTCCATTTTTCAGGTATAAAGGATGATTTTAATGATAGGTAACAAGTTTTTACTAATAGATCTGAAATTTCATTTTTTAGTTCCTTTAGAACTCTGGGGTGTATACCATCCGGTCCAGGTGATTTACTACTCTTCAGTTTATCAATTAGGCCTACCACATCTTCTAGGTTTACCCTGATTTGGTTCAGTCCATCTGAATCATTACCCATGAAAACCTTCTCCAAAATGGGTATCTCCCCAACATCTTCTTCAGTAAACACCGAAGCAAAGAAATTGTTTAATCCCTCGATCATCTAACAGTCCAACTGACTCCCTTGCAGCCTTTCTGCTTCGGATATATTTTAAAAAATTTTTACTGTACGTTTTTGCCTCTATGGCCAACTTCTTTTCAAATTCTCTCTTAGCCTGTCTTATCAGTGTCTTACATTTAACTTGTCAATGCTTATGCTTTATCCTATTTTCATCTGTTGGATCCTTCTTCCAATTTTTGAATGAAGATCTTTTGGATAAAATAGCCTCTTTCACCTCACCTTTTAACCATGCTGGTAATCGTTTTGCCTTCCTCCCACCTTTCTTATGTGTGGAATACATCTGGACTATGCTTCTAGGATGATATTTTTTAACAATGACCACGCCTCTTGCACACTTTTTACCTTTGTAGCTGCTCCTTTCAGTTTTTTTCTAACTATTTTTCTCATTTTATCAAAGTTTCTCTTTTGAAAGTTTAGCACGAGAGCCGTGGATTTGCTTACTGTCCCCCTTCCAGTCATTAATTCAAATTTGATCATAATATGATCACTATTGCCAAGCGGCCCCATCACCATTACCTCTCTCACCAAATCCTGTGCTCCACTGAGAATTAGATCTAAAACTGCTCCCTGTCTTGTTGGTTCCTGAACCAATTGCTCCATAAAGCTATCATTTATTCCATCCAGGAACTGTATCTCTCTAGCATGTCCCGATGATACATTTACCCAGTCAATATTGGGGTAATTGAAATCTCCCATTATTACTGCCCTACCAATTTGGTTAGCTTCCCTAATTTCTCTTAGCATTTCACTGTCCGTCTCACCATCTATACTCTTCCCTGACACACAAGGGATTTCTACCCATAAAGATTCAATTGTGCATTTAGTCTCATGCAGGATCTTTATCCTGTTGGACTCTATGCCATCCCGGACATAAAGCACCACCCCGCCTCCCAGATGCTCTTCTCTGTCATTGCGATATAATTTGTACCCCGGTATAGCATGTTTTCTGCACATAGCTTTGATTTATGCATACAAACAAAATGTTTTCTGTGCTAAAAGCATTTCTGAGTGCACAAATCTTGTCTGGGGGACTCCTGTGCCACTCCAATTAAAAAATAAGATCAGCCTATGTTGCGAGCATATTTTTATGTTTGCTCACATATTTTAATTTTTAAGGCTACCTCCATAAGCAAAACACATCAACGCTTTCTGAATTTTCAAGAAGGCTCAATGAATAACTGCAGGGAGTAGCAGATGCTACCCTTAAGAGAAGCATGAATGGCACGGTAGATACTACCATAAGAAGCCTGCTGAGCAGACCTCAAGGACTATTTGGTCCTTTTCTGCCGTCATTACTCTGTTACCATTTGTGGCTATAACTTTGTTACTATGTTTGATGTATTACCATACCATTTGCTTACTGCCTCAGGAGTTACATTTTTTTTAGCACCTGCATGAAGAAACTGTGCAGTGAAATTCAGCGAGCAGTCTTGGTACTGGGTGGATTAGATTGGTCCCCTCTCCCGACAGATTGATCCCTGACATCGCCCTTGCATTGATCCCATGCATGCACAGCAGAGCAAGGACTCACAGACTGTGATTTTAGCAGCTGAAATAAATATCAGGTTCCTAGCAGGATGCCGTGTTTTTTACGTACCACATCAAGGTCATATCTAGCTTCTGCGCTTACGAGACAAGACTGGTTTATTTCCTGCATTACTGTATGCCCCACTTCTGCCTACACTGCTGTGTTTATTAACACTCGCACACATCTGCCACAAATACAACTCACGCTTCAAAATAAGCAACATATTGTACCTTCACGTGGGATGGAACAAAATAGGTTTTAAACGTTCCTAAACATATTTTACAAGGACACAAAGAAATTCTTCTGCTTTAAATACTTCTATTTCATGCAGCTCTTCTCTTGCTTACTCTGTTACCAAATAAACTGTTTGAACCCTTCATGTTCCCCTCCCACTCAGAGCTTGTGTATTTAGTTATTTATTTACTGCGGCCTCAGTGATGTTTGGTTACAGCTTGGTTACAGCCTGCAACCATCCCACAATCTCCTCTGCAGGGCAATAGACACAGACAAGCACAGCGAACCCAGCTCTGGCACAGGACTCCCCCACCCCCGGCATCACCGGAGGAACCCCCCCCTTTGCTTGGGTATCCATGCACCTAACCGAGGCACAAGAAACCCCCCTCAGTACCCTTCATCCTGAGACAGGAACATCCCTGCTCCTGGCGTACACGCAGAGGAATCCCCGCCTCTCTTTGCTTATACACACGGCATGGGTATCATGATCCCAGAGGGGGCTTCCCAGCAGCTGCTCTGACCTGACTGTAGCTCGCCAGCCTGGCATCACCGAGGGGGGGGGGGGGGGAGCAGGGATCGAGGCAGCGCAGGGCAGGGCGCAGGACGGCGGCTGCTGGAATGCACACGAACGAACGGGGGCGGAATCGGGTCCCACCCCCTCACCACTCAGTGCCCGGGCTGTCTCTCTCTCTCTCGTGCTCTGCCTCTCTACCCACCCTGCGTTCCGGGGGGGGGGGGGGGGGCATGTGCCGCGTGTGGAGGGTTTGGGGGATGCGGCTGCTTCGCCACTGCTGCGCCCCCACTACAGGGAAGGCGCGGCTGTTTTTGGTGCCCGCTGGGATGTCAAGAGATGCTGCTCAGGCGCTGATCCAGGCTCTCCTTCGGCCCAGCGCCAGCAATGCGACGACTCCTGCAACTCATTGAAAGAACTGTTTTAAATGTTTCAATTGTTAGATGTTCATTGTTCAATGTATCGCCTCCCAGCGAAAGTTCTGTTCCATTGTAAACCGGTGTGATCGATATTCTTTATAGGAATATCGGTATATAAAAATTCAAAATAAATAAATAAATACAGAACTCGCTTGCAGCTCTGGTACCTTTCACTGGAGCCTGAAGGCTGAGCTGTCCGGGCCACGTAATCCTTACATTTGACCAGATCGCATAGTAAAGAGAACGGCACAGTGTGGCAACTGCTTTGCAAGATGGCACTTACCAGTACACTTAACATAAAACTTGCATAGGATGGCTTTGAAACCCGTTATGGTTCTTTCTGCTGATTTGATATCAGTAAAGATAAATATAAAGGTGTCAGTTGTTAAAGCGAGCGCTCCATCCTCCTTTTATATAAACTGCCACACCCAAAAAAATAGTCAAGGTTTTGCAGAATATAAAGTTTTCTTTCTCAGTACTTAAAGTGTGTGAAGTGATACTTGAAGATAAAAGGGCAGAAGGGGAAGGAGACAGAAGAAAGGCAGGGGAAGCGACAGACTGAAGTAAAGAATATGGGGAGGGAGCCAGCATGGAGAGATGGAGGTGCTAGGGGCTGGGAAAAGGAAAAGCACCGTACAGAAAAGCAAATTATGCTTAAATATTTGAAATGGTATAGATCTCCCCCAATTATGGGATATGTACTCAATGCAAATATTGATGTAATATAGGTTTGTAATGTTGTTTTATGTTGAAGTACACATTTTCTAATTTTCATGATGTATATAATTGTGAAAATTCAATAAAAAAATTAAATTATAAAAAAAAAAAAAGAAAAGCAAATTATGTAGGATAGAAAGAACGGCAAAGGTTTTTGCTTCTTGGTCCCTCTAAGAAGGAGAAGAGGGGGTGGAATAAGAAAGATTCCCCTATTTTCCCTCTGCTGCCATTGTCCTCTGTCCCTCCATCCAGTGAAAGAAGAGAAGCCGGGAAGGCCGATGTAATAAGCCGCGCGGGCTTTAACCCGTGTTTTTAACGCAGATTTCCCTGTGCGCTCTTAACCCTGGCTTGTAATAGGGGCTTCAGCATGGGAAAAATACACAGTAAAAGCCTGGGTAAAACATTTAGCGCGGGTGCACACTATGTCCTATGCAGATGAGGGTATTAGCTATTCCATGCAATGCAGAGGGGCAATGCCAGCACAGTCTAAAAGCAAGAGGTCAAAAGCACTCGTCCACACTCAAATCTCAAGCATCATCATGATGTGGCTCTGCAGGGCTGAATGTGGAGAAAAGGCAGCAGTCAAGTCACAGACAGAAAATGCCTTGTTAAGGTGTTTAAAAAACATCCCCAGTGGCTGAAGCAGGGTTCCCAGTATGATGAACCATTGGCATGGAATGTCAACATGGATCTCCGCTATGATTTGTGGATATCTGTTCTGCCCATTAAGGCACAGCGCTGGCACCTCAGCTCACCCTTTCCCGTGCAAAGTCTTTTCCACGCCTGCAGTGCTTTCATGATCTGACCTCGCCGAACAACAGTTAATACAGCAGTGAGAAATGGAGCATCATCATCTATCCCATGTTTAACTGCACCAGCATGTTCCTAGAGTGCTCCATACAGTGTATCCCCAGCAGTCATATCCTCATAGAGAGGACTCAGCCTTCACATAGCGTATTGTGTTTATTTATTTACTGATGTGAAGATGTATAAACCTCTATATTTATACTTCTGTGCTGTGTACAAATAAAACACTCATAAAATCGTAACATACAATAAATACTAGTCGAATGATACAAAACGGAGCAATAGACAGCACATATCCGCCTAGCTATCAAAGCTTTAGATGAAAATATTAAATGTCAGTGTATAGATGTTATAATATATATATATATATATATATATATATATATATATATATATACATACATGCACACACTCACATACTACTCTTGACAGCACCCTGGCACTTGTTTACCACACCTATCACCCACACTGCCATAGTGACCTATATGACAGGAAGTCATTCTTACCTCCCATGTTCTCAGCTCTGTACAGGAATATTCCTGGCATCAGACAGTCGAGATTTACCACCGGTGAATGCATGTGTGTCCTGGCGTTTAGCCAGAGTAGAAGAGCTGACCTTTTTGGACCCTGAGCTGTACGTGCTGCCACCTTCCTTGCTTTGCGCTTCCTGGCTTCTTTTGTGTCTCTGGATCATTTAGCCTTTCTTTCTGTCTCTCAGGCCTATCATGAATGTGGTCCTTCTCTGGCACTCAGACCAGACAGAGGTGAGATGGCATACCCTGGAGAAGGAGGAGACGCCTGCACCCTCCTGTGCCCCACAAGGAAATGCCACCAGGGATTCAATATCTCTCAAATGCAAGAAGCACCCAACTTGGAAGTAACAATCTAAAAGCGGTTTCAAAAATACCAAACAAAAAGTGTATCTTCTAACAATTAATAGTCTGCAAATACCCTTCCCATTAGCAATTAATCTTTATGAAGTGATCATCAACACACCTGATTACCTGTACAACCCCCATGTATTCATTTACTGCAGGAAACTGGATTCTCAGTATAAAATATTTCTCTAGTACTACATGAACAAAAAACATACCAAAACACCATTTTCAATCTACATAACAGTGCTCCCAAAATAACCAGCATTCCTCTTTGACTAATCACACACCACTGAGCAAGAACACAGGTTACTATGGCAGTCCCGAGCACGCTTACAGATGAGGGAAGGCATTGCTTTCATATTCAAAATCCCAAGGACACCTCTCCAGGCTTTAGCAGTGCAAGAAGTTGCACTGCGTTATTACAACATTTGTCTCCCGGTTACTGGTCAATTCCCAACATTAACATTTCAAGTACGTTTTCCTAGACACCTGCCCTACACACATCATTTATACTATAAAGATGAAAAAATCCCCATCCCGCCACACACTCATATTCCTGCAAAATTATATCTAGCAAAAGACAGATAGATAGACAGACACAGAGAGAGATACAGAGACTTATATATAGAAAACCAGATATGGTGGTAAAGGAGAAAAACCCAAGAATGGCACTATTAATTTTAGTGTCAATATCAAGTAGCTATTTGTACTATGTATGGATCTCATAGAGAGGTAATCAGGTACTATGACAATGTGGCAGAAAGATACAGAAATAGTCCCAATTATTGGGCACCACAGGCCCGATTAAAAAATATGACCAAGCGCACCTCGACATGTTGCCTGTATGCATTACACCCTAAGAGCTCCAGATGGAAGCTCTTTTAGGTACGGTGCAAGTATTAATGTAAGGATGCTTTCATGCAGACTTTTCTGCAAGGTTGTTCACCAGTTTGGATGGTATTACAAGAACAGTGGCATACAAGAGTTTTTACATAAATAAATAAAATATTACTAGCAGTAAATCTGAAATAATACCCTGCCTTAAGAGCAGGATTCATTTCTCTAATAATATGCACAAAACAAACCCATCTGGAGTACTACTCCTGAGAGAGAGAGGGAGAGAGCGAGATAGAGATGTTTTTACATTAATCGCATGCACGCATTGAAAGCAAGGTTTAGAATAAATCCAAGTTCGTAACAAAATCTCATATTTTTATGTACCACGTCAAGGTCATATCTAGCTTCTGCGCTTACTAGACAAGACTGGTTTATTTCCTGCATTTCTGTGTGCCCCACTTCTGCCTACACTGCTGTGTTTAATACTCGCACACATCTGCCACAAATACAACTCATGCTTCATCATTCCAAAATAAGCAAGATATTGTACCTTCACGTAGGATGGAACAAAATAGGTTTTAAACGTCCCTAAATATACTTTACAAGGACACAAATGAATTAGCTCTCTTTAAATACTTCTTTTTCATGCAGCTCTTCTCTTTCTTATTCTGTTGCCAAGCGAATTGCTGATCCTTCATTTCCCCCCCTCCCCCTCAGAGCTTGGGTATTTAGTTATTTATTTATTGCCGCCTCAGTGATGTTTGCAGTCTGACAGGAAGCCCTTACTTACTCCTTGGTTACAGCCGGCAAACAATCCCACAATCTCCTCTGCACAGCAAGCCACTGACATACGCACTGAGCCCAGATCTGGCACAGGAAGCCCCCCTGGCAGCCATAAGGGAAGCCCCTCTGCCTGGGCACGCACGCACCTTACCCAAGGCACACGAACCGTCTCTGCATCTCTAATCCGGGTACAAGAGCATCCCTGGCCCTGGCGTGCACGCAGAGGAATCCCCGCCTCCCCCTGCACACAGACCCCCCTGTTGCCACGGGCAATGTGCGCCCAGCGGGGGCTTACCTGCAGGGCTGGGAGATGGGAGCGCGCGCGCGCGCCACTGCCCACTTGTCCCGGCCGCAGCTCGCCAGCCCGGCAGCACCCGGGAGGCAGAGCGCGAGGCGGCCCAGGGCAGGGCGCGGGACTGCGGCTGACGGAGCGTGCCCGGACCAATGGGAGAGGGCGCCAGCGCCCGGCCCCGCCCCCTCGCCCCCCTCCGCGCTGGGGCTTTGCAGCAGGTGTCTGCCTCGTGCGCTGCCTCCTATCCTGGCGCTCTGTCAGACGGCTCGCGCTCCTCCGGCCAAAAAGAATGCAAAAATAATTAAAAAAAAAATCACAGGTCTGACCCTCAGCACAGCGTGCGTGGGTTTTCGCATGACAGTGCTTCCTCTGAGAATATCTCCATTCCCAGCAGCGAATCTGTGCGGACAGGGGGGGGCAGGAGCCTGCCTGAAACTAGTGGGACACCGGCAACCACTAGGAAAACCTACGTAGGGAGGGGATGAGCCCGGGGAAAGGTTTCTGCTGGAGCTTGCAACCCAGGCGAAGGGGTCGTTAAAGTATGTGCAGAAATGCACAGCAATAAAGATTAACAAATAAAAACAACATTATCTATCAGGTGATACCTTTTTCTTAGCTTTGAGGAAAAAAACAAAGAAATGGATGCCACAAGATAGTCCTTTTCAACGTTTAATCAAGGAGACGTAAAATTCTTATAAACATGCCCCACTGTGGCCGAGTTTCGCCACCAATGGTGGCTGCCTCAGGGGCTTGTTGGTCACAGAGCAGTATTCAGATGGTGGGCCAAATAAGATCAAATGTATATCTATGTCAATCGCGCGTTTCTCGTAGCGATTCGTCTCCTCTCAGATCTGTTATTGAGAGTCGGGCATGTTTATAAGAATTTTACGTCTCCTTGATTAAACGTTGAAAAGGACTATCTTGTGGCATCCATTTCTTTGTTTTTTTCCTCACGGCTGTACTGGATCGCCTACCCTGCTGTTTTTTCTTAGCTTTGACAGCTAAAAAGTCTCTTCTGCAGGTCATTCAAATTCTGTCCTGAAGAAGAGAGTTTTCTCTCTCCAGAGTTAGTCAAGAAATGTATTTACTTCAAGTATTTACTTCAATAAAAACACATCATCCGGTAAATATTTTTTGTTTGTAACAATTATCCAGTATTTGCGTTTCTGTAAAGACAAGCGGTGCATGCAACCAGCCTGAGTTCCCAGAGGGGCAGTGGGTCCAACCATGCACAAAGCCAGTCAATGTGTGGGAGTACTAGGGGAGGGAAAGCGCTGGCAGTCCCTGCAAGAATTGTCTGTGATGCTGCTGTAGTGCTTGCTGGGTGTGGAAGCACTTACTGATACAGGGGCCGATGCAGTACTCTGCACATCGGCTAGCGCATGGTTTAACACACGATTGGATGCGCATTTTGGACACGCGTCCATAAGCCCCGATGAAATACGGGGATTGGCGTGTCCAAAACGTGCGTCCAAATCACCGCGTAACTAATAGTGCTCATCGCATGTAAATTCTATATAGATGGGACTATTTGCTAATCCCAGCGATGCAAAAATTTCCCACGTGGCCAATGCACCCATTGCAATGCAGCAAATTTTACGCCAGCCAGGGGCTGTGGCATAAAGGTACGCCAAGCGCAAGGGCGCATTGAAAAATAAGAAAAATCTTGCTTTCTGTGATTCCTCCTAATAGTATTGTAGCGATACTAAGTAGGGGGGAATCAAATAAAGCAGATCTAGTTTAAAAAAAAAGTTTTTGAAAAAAAAAACAAATTCTGGATGTCCAATAGACACACCCAAGATCCACGGTCCAGGCCAGTCCCAAACCGCTTGACAGCCACCTCTCCTGTGCGCCCGATGCCGAGGAGACGCACAAGGTTTCCCTAGCGCCTCCTTTTTTTTTTTTGCGCGACCTCTAATTTAAATATTGGCTCGTGCGCCCAGCAGAGGTGGCTGGGCACCCGTTTTCTGTGCTCAAAAAATTGCATCGGGCCCAAAGATCATAAGCAGCAGTGCGACAGCAGAAATCAAGTGTGCGTGTGAGAGACCTGGAGCCGAGTAAGGGGGGAAGGGATCTGCTGCTGCTGGGGAGCGAGGAGGGGCTCAGGAATCTGCTAAATGATCATTCTGGGCTCTCTGGAAATACCTGCCAGATCCTAAAAGGGAGAGCCATTTCCGGTTGTCCACTACTAGAAATCAGAGATGACGATCCTCAGGTCTGTGTGGCTAATAGTCATTAATGGACCCGTCCTCCAGAAACCTGTACCAACCTTTTTAAAACCCGGCTCTCTTGGAGCGTTTGGGAATTTGTTAGTCTGATTGGATTGGGATTCTCAGTACTATCCAGGGGTGCGGGGATGCTGCACAAACAAATAAAGAAAAGAAGGCTTCCATAACCTTTTTGTTAAACTGGTTAACCGTATTGATTATAGTGTTGCTCACTGCTATGTTTTTTCTGTAACTGGGATATTGTATGTCTTCACAATAAAAAATGATTTTGCAAAAAAAAAAACAAAAAACCTGGCTCTACTAAAAATCTCAATCACATCTTCTGGTAACAAATTTCCCATCTTAATTGTGAGTTGACTGAAGAAATACGTTTTTTCCGTTTGTTTTAAATCAGCTACCAGTTAGCTTCATGCAGTGTGTCCTAGCCCTAGAATTATTTGAAAGGGTAAATAACCGTTTTGTTATGTTCTTATTCCACACCGCTCATGATTTTACAAACCTCTGTCGTGTCCCCTCTCAGTTGTCTCTTCCAAGCTGAAGAGTCTTAAAGTCTTAAGCCTTTCTTCAGAAGGCAGTTTGGCTCTATCAGGCTTTCAGGAAGGTTGGATTGTTGGAATTTGCCCTCCTTGTCTGGTGTTAGTTCTGATCCAATCTGAGTATTCAGGGTCAGAAGTGGGGGTATGTGTGTAGCCTCCAGGAGACACATTTACTGTGAAGCAGAAATGAGTCGGAGCTGCATTGAGTCTTTACTTGGGAAACTGGGAGAGAAAACAGTAAACAGATATCCAGTTCCATGGTTCTGTACAGGGGATGGTGCCGGAATATAACCAGCACAACAGGGCAGAGAGAAAGATGGAGGCACCATTTGCTAGTACAGATTGCATCCTGTCTAGGAGCCCTTGAAACTTTCCCCCTACAAGGGCAGATGACGTACACTGGTGAATGTTAACCCCTTGCTGTCTGGTCTGGACTATGACCTTCTGCTATCAGTCCTCCAACACCCGTTCTGAATGGCTGAACGTCGAATTCTCGTCCTCTCTGGGACATTGCTGTGGCAGCCTCTGAGGAAAGCCCCCACAACTGTCCAGACCATGTCCTCAGGGGGAAAGTCTTTTACTTCTTGCGCTGCTCTTCTCTGTTTCTTGACTCACATCTGGGTGGTCTTTTGTAGAGATGTGAATCGTGTGATCGATCGTCTTAACGATCGATTTCGGCTGGGGGGGGGGAGGGAATCGGATCGTCGCGGTTTTGTTTTTTTAAATGTCGTGTAAATCGTAAATCGGGGGAGGGCGGGAAAACCGGCACACTAAAACATCCCTAAAACCCACCCCGACCCTTTATGACAGGGAAAAGGTAGCGCCGGCGCCATTTCTATCAACGCACCCACGGCCCGAGAGTGGAAGATCACAACGGGACCCCCCCCACTGGACCCCAGGTAATTTAAGACATTTTGGGGGGGTTCGGGAGGGTGGGGGATTTATTTTAAAGGGTCGGGGTGGGTTTTAGGGATGTTTTAGTGTGCCGGTTTTCCCGCCCTCCTCCTTCCCCTCCCCCTTCCCCCGATTTACGATTTTTGACGATAAATCGGGGGAATTCCTATTAAATATCGCCTCTAACGATTTTTGACGATTTAAAATATATCGGACGATATTTTAAATCGTCAAAAAATGATTCACATCCCTAGTCTTTTGATGTCCTCCCAGGTTTACGACTCAGGTATTTCTTGGACTAGTGTTCCGTATGAGCTGGTACAGCCTTTGTTGTCCAGGTAGATCTTTGAGGTATGGGTTCTGCCCCTCAGTATTGTCTGGACTGCCCAAAGTCTCCTCCTCCTTTGTCTCAGCTTGTTGCTGCACAGTCTTGTTTGGGATCCCATCTGCAACTACGCAATTGTTCCCTGACTTCACCTTGTCTCCACCTGCTCAGGGCCCTTTGGAGTCATGACATTAGGCGATGGTACCTCATTGAAGTGCACACTCCAGGTTACTGTCACCTGGTCTGAACCGGGGAGTAGGATCCTGCATCCTGTATCCTAACAGCATGCTCTCTGCAAATCTGCCCATTATCTTGAAACATTTTCCATTCGTGGCATCTATCTATCTATCTATATATATATATATATATATATACACACCTTGCAGCCAAATACTCTCAGGGGATCCATGTGAGGTTTCTGCCACGCCACATTTCATGCAGTGTCACCTCATTTGCCCTTTCTAACAGCCGATTCTACAAATAGTTCACAGCCATCAGTGCTTCTCCCCAGAACTTGTCAAGAAGATTGGCATCTAGCAGCATGCTCCTTGCCTTTTCCATCAGCATGCAGCTCTTCCCCTCGGCTGCACTGTTCTGATCGGGAGCATCAGAAACCATGGTGTTGTGCTTGAGGTACACTTGAATCATTTCTTCCACGTACGCTCCCCCCGTTGTCCATCCAGATGGTTCTAAGTTTATCTTGGAACTTGCTGCTCATCACTGCCTTGCATTTCGCTTTTGTGTTCCAGGAGGTTGAACTTTGTGTAGATGGAGTCAAGCTCAGGAAGTATTCTGTTTCCGGAAGGGGGTCACTATCTTCATTGGTGCACACAGATCACTGTGGACTAGCTCCACTGAGTGCCTTGCTCTGCTATGGCTTGTCTCTGGAAGTGATTTCAGACAGCACACAGATGCCAGTGGCTCTGCGCACCATCATCTGTTTGTCCAGCAAGTCACTTATTGCATCTGGACAGCTGTGCTTCAGGCATCTGTGCCATGGGTGCAAGGAGTTCGGGTGTGGGTGCTTTGGCTTCCTCTTTTGTGCAGGTGATGTTGTACAGGCTGTCACCTGCAATTCCTCGTGCCCCTATGCTCACTCAGCCCCTTCTTAATCGTGCATGCATGCTTGTGGAAGAGGACAGTGAAGCTGTTACTTTTCAGGTATCCGACTGACAAGCTGCTTTTCAATTCCAGTAAGTATAGCACATCTTTCATGAGCATCCTGCATCTCTGTCCAGCAGGGGTGGCACACATGAGTTGTCGTTCCCCCTTCCCCATTACAGGGATGCACTGCCCATCTGCTGGGTACACTTTATTTATCACTTTACAATTGATTTCTGTGAAAAAAAATCTTTCTTACTTCTCATGTTCCTTGTTGCTCCAGAATCAGTGTGCCAATCTCTTATATTACTTCTGTCAGAGAGTTTAAAGCTGCAGTTCCAAAACAATTCAGGGGCCATTGCAATACAGTGCGCTCGGCAAATGCATGTCGATGAGGCTGTTAGTTAGTCACCCCAAATGCAAAAATAAAAAATGTGCATCCAATACACACATTTTTGCTCTCAGAAATGAATGCCTGCCCAGAGCAAGCGTCAATTTCTGAGCACCCCCAAAAAGTTGTACAGTATTTTCTGCTTTTCTGTACATTATCCGACTTAACATCATGATGATATTAAGTCAGGGAAACAAAAGATTTTTAAAAAAATGCTTGCGGTCAGGTTTGGCAAATGGACGCTCAATTAACCAGCGTCCATTTTTCAAGCCCATGGCTAAGCGCCGATTAGGAAAACAGACGCCGATAAATTCAGCGTCCGTTTTCTTAACCGGCGGACAGCTGACCTCTCCCGGGCTCCCACTGTCAAGAAGGTGATAGGGGCGCGCAATTGACCCTAGCACCTCCTTAGCTGCACAACCCCTAATTTTAATTTTGCATTGCGCCCCCAGGAGAGGTGACTGGGGGCGCGTTAGGAAAGCGGGCGCAGAACACTCGGCGCCTGCTTTCAGCGCCTTCTTTTTGCATCGGTGCCTCAGTGTTTCTCTGACTGCTTGCATGTTTAGCTGTTTCTATTGTCTCAGCTAATGACTGATTACTATCAGGTTTCCAGGCTGGGCAATTCCTCCTGAAGTGGCCTATCACTTTGCAGCACTAACAACTACTATAAACTATTTGGAGAAAATAATAGATGCTTGGCACATCTTGAAAAAAAATATTGTAATTATAGGAGGTGGAGCCACATGAATGTCCTTCACTGCATCCGCAACCATGCCCACATCCTTTTACTTCCATCCATACAAACCATGTATTCGCCTCTGGCAAGCCTCACACCAGAACATATTTACTTCTGTTTGAGGCTGGCAAGCATTGCTGCATTCCCACAGCACGTCCTTGTTGAAAATTCAATTGCACTTGTGCAAAAATAGGAAAGCTAAGTTGAGCGATCCCCATTTCTTTCACTTTATCAGATAATACCATCCAAAATCTTTAACTTCCTTCCAAAATTTTTTGAAACAACTTTAACTGGCAAAATAAACATCACATCCACAATATCGTGTGGGAATAAGCCCTTCCACATCACTCCCTCAGTCAGCACAAACTGCATTTTCTGGATAGAGATAACAGGATCACAACAGACATTAACCAAGCTTTTGACAATGCATCTTGAATAAACGCACTGTAAAACTTCTGTAATTCTGTTGCAATAGCATTCACCGTCTGGCTGAATCATAGAGAATTGTTTAGGCTGCACACTTCGAAGATATCATAAATAAATTTTGTAGAGCAATTACCAGGACAATAAATCCAGCTTGCCAAGAGATTAGAGCACTACTCATGAAGAATGTTTAAATAATCTGTAAATAGAAGGGAGGTCCAAAGTGATATAGTGAAATTGAAAGGTGGCAAGGAGCAACGTGTGGAAAGAGATGAAGAAATGGCAGAAATATTAAACAAATAGTTCAGTTCAGTATTCAACCAGTTCAGTAGTCAACCAGTTCAGCTGGTTGAGAAGACCGAAGATGGATGTGGTGTATGTGGCCGACCCTTCAGTTAGTCACTAGATGGACCTAAGTCCCTTACCATCAGGACTAGTAACATCATTGGGATTTTCCATTCTCTTTCGGTCTCTCCACTGAGCTGACTGTGATTGGCTATCCAAGGGCATAAAGTGCAGTTGGAGGCAGAGAATGTGTGGCCATTTTGAGATAGGTGTAGCCTCACCCCAGTGTGCAGTGTAAGGCCATAACTTCATTTATACTCTTTGGGGCAGGGACCCTGGCTAGCTCTTTCACTCTTACTTCCCAAGGTGTGGATGTTTTTGAATTGGGGAAGAAAGGAGTCCTGTGTAAAGTAACCTCCCCAGTGTGACGGGGTGGTTACTTTACACATTTCTGTGTGTTTCCCCGGGGGAGGATATTTGTCCCTGGTTTGGGTACAGTGAGTGCAGAAAAAAGATACTCTGGAGCCACTTGGTTAGTGTCCAAAATAAAAGACTTTACTGTTAAACACTGATGGTGGATGTCACAAAATTCAAACTGCAGCACCACAGAAATCTCTCTTCCATTCCTTTACAGTCTCTTCCCTCGATCTGTGCAGGATTCACTTATATCCGGGCAGGGAAAGCATCCACTCTCCTAGTTTTTAAAATGAAGTGGAGCTCCCGGATGGGGAGGGTTTTTAGGATGATGAAAACCCCTTCCAAGCTGATAAAAATAGCAGTCTATGGCGCAGAGAGTAAATCCTCTCTTTCTCTCCCCAGGGCAGTGAACACTGGATGGGTGTTCCCATTGATATTGTTTTCTTTACTCACGTTAGAAGACTTCAGGATCTCCTTGATCTTACACAGTCTCTTTAGTGCTCTCTCTGCATCCTTGATGTAAGCGGCCATCTTTGAAACAAGCAGTTCTCTTGCCTCTGGCAGGGAGGAAGGGGCAGCCAAACGTCCTCCTGGATCTTCTAAGAACGTGGATTCTTTCCCCCAAAAAACTGATATTAACACTGGAATTGTTCCTTGCAGAGGGTCACTGTCACCCCCTTCCTCACAGAGGTTATGGAGGGCAGGTCTTCCCTATCCCTGAGCGTCCCAGACACAGGGTTCCCCAATCCCTGTGCCCAAGAAAGACCCAGATGTCTCACAAGGCTCCTACCAGAAAAATCCCAAAACCCTCAAAAACAACGCAGAGGGATATCCCAACCAGCTAATGAGGTGACTGGAAGGAAAACCCTCCTGATCCTGGTCAGGACCAACAAACTGGGTTAGCCTGCGTTCACCGACTGGGCCTGTAAAACAACAAAAGGTAAACTCCTAACACCTCTGCAATCTGTGCTAACAGAAAGGGACTGCCTCCCGAGCTCACTGTGGAGAGATTTCCAAAGGGATGGCCATTCCAGACGGCCCAGAAGGAGGAGTTGGATTTGAATGGTACCTCACTCTAAGTTAACCTTCTCTCTCTAGCTGAAACAGGGACTCAACCAGATCTTAATGGTGACCTGACTGTGGCGTCCGTCACAAAGGTGTGGAGGAGAAAGGAACTGATTTTTCGTTTCTCTCCTGATGAGTTGGGCCCCTAACCCAGTTTGGTGTTTTTCTTACATTTAGAGGAGATTCTTCATCACTACACTCCCTATCCTAGAGGCTCTGCTTCCCCTTTTTGAAGAGAGAGAGAGGTGTTTGTAGCTTTGGTCAGTTTTCCGATACGTTTTTCTTGCTCTGGAGAGGGGCAAACCCCCCAATCCTGAGAGCAGGGGCTGGAGACCCGTCGGCGACCCCTCCACTCCCTAGAGGAAGAAAGACCAGTGACAGCAGTGCCCAGCGGGAGAGATTTTGGATACAGACATTTGGATTTTTCCCTTTTTTGTCAATGTGGAGGTTTTTCCCACTCCTCTGCATAAACCAGTGAAGGAGGTAGAGAACTATGAGCAGTTCTGGAACATCTGACTTCTCTCCCAGAGAGGTCACCGAGAGAGGAAGGAGGAACTAAGGCTTTAACATCAAGTCTTGGCACAGGCTGTGAGCATCAGACTGAACTTTGGGCTCAGGTAGGATCTTTTCGTGGCCTGGGGCTCCCCCCCCCCCCTAGGATTCCCCAAATTACTGGGCTCTTTGCACAGATGAGGAGAGAGTGGCAAGCTCCCTCCCAGGAGCCGGAGAGATGGACCCCAGCGCCCCAGCAGTGAGAGAGAGAGAATGTAAATAGTCTGAATGTAGAGTTTCATCTGTGGAATGTGTGTGGGGCAGTGATTGCTCTTTTGGAAATAATCAGTAAATTTGAACTGAACGCCCAGTCTGAGACCCGCCTGTTTGTCCCTGAAGAGAACCCATCACCAGAGAGATACACTGCACACACATCAGGAGAGACGCTCCATCACCTGGGCCACAAAAGATTTCTTCCGCCCCCCCCCCCCCCCCCCCCACAGAAAGAGCTCACCCCCTGGGAGGGGCAGGAAGAAGGGCAAGGGTGGCAAGAGCTGCCCTGACAAATATTTTTATGGCCCTAGGGAAATCAGCATAAGAACATAAGAACCTGCCATACTGGGTCAGACCAAGGGTCCATCAAGCCCAGCATCCTGTTTCCAACAGTGGCCAATCCAGGCCATAAGAACCTGGCAAGTACCCAAAAACTAAGTCTATTCCATGTTACCGTTGCTAGTAATAGCAGTGGCTATTCTCTAAGGAAACTTAATTAATGCACTTCTCCTCCAAGAACTTATCCCCCCTGACAAAGGGTTACAGGTAGATGAAACTCCTTTTACAGAAAAAAAATGTATGGGAAGAGCTAAGAAAACAAAGTGGACAAGGCCATGGGGCCTGATGAGGTACATCCCAGGTTACTGAGGAAGCTCAGAGATGTTCTGGCGAGTCTGCTGAAAAACCTGTTCAATACATCCCTGGAAAAGGGAGTGGTGCCGTGCGACTGGAGAAGATCTGTGGTGATCCCACTTCACAAGAGTGGGAGCAGAGGGGAGGCTGGAAACAAACTATAGGCCGGTTAGCCTTACCTCGGTGGTGGGAACATTAATGGAGACGCTGCTGAAGGAAAGGATAGTGAACTATCTACAATCAGGTGGGTGGCTGGACCCGAGGCAGCATGGATTCATCAGCGGAAGGTCCTGTCAGATAAATCTGATTGATTTTCTTGATTGGGTGAGTAGAGAATTGGATCAAGGAAGAGCACTTGATGTGATTTACTTGGATTTCAGCAAAGCTTTTGATACAGTCCTACATAGGAGGATCGTGGAAGGAGGCGCTAGGGACACTAGCGCGTCCCTAGCGCTTCCTTTTTGACGGGAGCGTCGGCTGTCAGCGGGTTTGACAGCCGACGCTCAATTTTACTGACGTCGTTTCTCAAACCCGCTGACAGCCACGGGTTTGGAAAACGGACACCGGCAAAATTGAGCGTCCGTCTTCCAACCCACGGGCCGCGGGCAGATTTTACATTTTTTTTTTTTTTTTAAATTTTAGATTTTTTTTTATTTTTGGGGCCTCTGACTTAACATCGCTATGATATTAAGTCGGCGGGTGCACAGAAAAGCAGTTTTTTCTGCTTTTCTGTGCACTTCCCCGGCGCCTTTGGGCAGGCGTTAATTTCTGAAAGTAAAAGGTGCGGCTTGGCTGCACATTTTACTTTCTGATTCGCGCGGGAAAGACTAATAGGGCCATCAACATGCATTTGCATGTTGCGGGTGCCATTAGTTTTGGGGGAGTTGGCCGCGTGTTTTCCACGCGCTATTACCCCCCAGTGTTTTCCACGAGCTATTACCCCTTATTGTATAAGGAGTAAAAATAGCGCGTGGAAAATGCACGTTCAACCGGGGGCTAACAGTGGTTTTGGCCTGAGCGCACTTGACATCATCGGCCCGTCTGCAAGTTAGGTGGTTGAATTTGCACTCTTACCCAGGAAGGCATTTCAGTACCAGTCCTTTGTTCTCCCATTTGGTAAAGGGCATCAGTTGTTTTAACTTGTTATTCGTTCATTGGTATGGGTGCTGGTCTTTAGCATTTGATCTTCCCAGGTGACAAGAAATACCAAACGTCTTAGTCTTTGATGACCCCAGAGATACTAAATGTTCCTCGGGGCCATCCCTACTCTATCAGCACATTGGTGCCAGGAAGTCTCAGGAGTGAGGGAAGAAATGGTAATAGTGTCCTGCCTTTGTACCATCCCTGCACTCAAATCACATGCGATATATTGATTCCTACTTATCCATCAGTGGAGTCTGTTCTGCTCCCTAGCTGTCTATTCACGTTACAAAGTCTTCCGGAGATGTAACTAGCTTGCCTAAAATTATCCTTGCACAATATCAGAAAACTGATGAGGAGAGGCTGAAGGACCTGAATATGTACAACCTGGAAGAGAGGAGGTGCAGGGGAGATAGGATACAGGCCTTCAGATACCTGAAAGGTTTCAATGAGGCATGTTACTCGAAACTTTTCTGTAGGAAAGCAAACAGTAGAACTTGGGGGTCACAATATGAAATTTCAGGGGCGACAACTCAGAACCAACATCAGGAAATATTTATTCATGGAGAGGATGGAGGATGCCTGGAATGCCCTTCCGGAAGAGACAGTGAAAAAGAAAACAGAAAACAAATTTAAAAAAGGCATGGGATAAACACTGTGGATCCCTAAAGGCTAGATTTGGAAATTAAAAAAAAAAAAAAGGGTGCATGAGGGGTAACCAGAATGGAGCGGCAGCTACTACCCCTAACAGAAGGCATGGGGATTGCTACCCTTAACCAATGCAACTGTAGCATCGCTCTCTGCTTTGAAGGTGGGTGGGTGGGTGAGGAGGGAAATTGGATTCAGATGAGAGCCAACACTGGGCCTGACTTTTGCTGTCCAGAGTACTGATATGCAGGGAAATAGTGCAGGACTGCTTCTATGGCCACGTCCAAAAGCAAAGCACGTTCAAGCAGAAGCATTGGATGAATTATCAGGAAGGCTGCTCACCCTGTGAAAATGTTTCTAGCAGTAATTTTGTTATGGGTTTGACAGTTCCTTGGACTGGATTGTTAATATCACTGCCCTTAACATAAGGCTTGGGGGTAACCTGCATGGACTGACAGTTACTATCCTTAACGGAAACTTGGGGGTCGTTGCAGCATGGACCCTTAGGCCAAGGTGGCACAATTTGAAGGGAGGAGCCCTGTAGGTCTCCACCGTCAGCAGGCAGAGCTGGCTGAAGCAGAGGCCCAACTGGAGCTTCACCAGTACCAGCCCTCGTTCCCTTTAGGTTGAGCCCTCGGATGCTGGGGCCAGCTGGACTTAGGCACAGGCCTCGGCGGAGGTGAAGATCCATCAAGTAGAAGATGTTGCAGACCATCACTAAGAAGAGAAGCAAAGTTTGATTCTAGCAGCAGTCAGGGCAGGCAGCAGACGATCAAGGTAAAGTTCAGGCTGTGGTCAGAGGCTGGCAGAGGTGAGGTTCAGGCAGTGGAGGGTGGCAGGCGGAGCACAGTCAGAACAATAACCGAGCAGTGGTCAATGGCAGGTGGAGGTCAAGCAGAGTCAATGTCCAATCCAAAGTCAAAGCCAGAATTCCATCCAAAGAGTTATAAAAACGAAGAGAAGGTAGGAAGACGCAGAGCCACACAAGTGGGGAGAAGATACTGAAGACAGATGGGGAGGAAAACTGCCACAGGGAACCAGGAGCAGGACACAGGAACATGAATCAGGAACGGAACACAGCAGGAAGCAGGAAGCAGGAACCAGGAGCCAGGATTAGGAACATTGCAGAGGCAAAGCACTACTCCCACGGAATCGCCCTATTGCCGAGGCGACGAGAGGCAAGTGAAGTGGACTTTTATAATTCTTGTCCCGTGGTGTCATCACCAGGTGCCCTTCCCACCGCAGCCCCTTCAAAGGAAGCTCACTCAGGCGCGTGCCCATGCCTACGGGAGGACCAGAAAGCGGCAGCGTCTGAGGGAGGGTGAGGGTGGCCCTGCGGCCTGCAGCATCCAGGCTGCTGGTGTCGGCGGGGGACGGCCTTTGCAGACAGTGGCGCACGATGGACAGCTGCGCATTGATGCGGGGGCCTCCCCTGGCATCGCCGAACATTGTGTCAGGCCCAGGGCTGGAGGTAAGAGCGGCGGTCCGCAGGCCTGACCTGTTTGACCCCCAAGCACATCAGGGCTATCCTGCAGAAGCTTGCTGGGCAGACTGGATGGAGCATTTGGTCTTTTTATGTTACTCTGAGTGATGAATTTGTGTTGGCACTAACTGAATGAATACAGTTATCCCAGTTTTGTAAAAAATAGCACTTGAATGTCTATTAGTGCCTCCCTGTGTATTCCCATTATTCATCCTCCCTGGGTGCCTCCCTGGGCACTTCCTGTCTCTAAATTCTGGATAAAGCTTTCCATGCAGAAGTTGCTGTTAAAGAGTCAGTGCCTCTTGCCAGGGGGTCACAGTATTGGCCTTTAAAAACTGATATGGTCTACCCTAATGCTTACATTAGTCTCTATATAACACATATACAATCTTGTATTTTACTGTAATCCCGCCTAGATTCATTTTCTATATGTCTGTCTGTTTGTCAACTCCTGTAACAGAGTCCAGTTTTAATAATTGTTTCATCTTTCATCCAATTTCAATCAAATTTGTGCCAGAGAAAATAAAGTTCCTGTGACCTCCGGCTCACATTTTTCATGAGCTTTTGAAGCCTGTGACACATTACCTGTTTTTGTTTTCTTTCTTGTAGGGAAACAGGCCAGTTCAGCTCAGGAAGCACATTGTAACGTCATTGAGCATTTTTAAAGCTGGCCTGTCCTTCATTAGTGCCTATAGGTTCCTGATCACATAGTTTTGAAATATAACAACATGCTATACAAGTTATCTCTGACTAAAGAGTTAAAAGAAAAATTGAAATCTCAGGGAGGTCTGATCACTAAGCAATTTCTTTTTTTTTATAATTCTTTGTTCAACATCCAAGCAAAGATAGTCTCCAGATTACATAGCAAGGGTTTAAAGGTTCATGAATTGTATTGATTAATGAACAACACATAATTGTCACCATTGTACTAAATAAAATAAACATAAGAACATAAGAAGTTGCCTTACTGGGTCAGACAAGTATCTGGCAAGTACCCAAACATTAAACAGATCCCATGCTACTGACGATGGTAATAAGAAGCGACCATTCCCTAAGTCAACAACATGATTAATAGCAGTTTATCAGCTTCTCCCCTAGGAACTTATCCAAACCGTTTTTAAACCCATCTACATTGACTGCCTTAACCTCATCTCTGGCAATGAATTCCAGAGCTTAATTGTGTGTTGAGTTAAAAAGAATTTTCTCCAATTTGTTTTAAATGTGCTACATGCTAACTTCATGGAGTGCCCCCATCCTTGTATTATTGAAAAGAGTAAATAATTGATTCACTTTTACCTGATCAAGCCCTTTCATGATTTTGTAGATCTCTATCAAATCCCCCTTCAGTGTCTTTTCTCCAAGCTAAACAGCCCTAACCTCTTCAGCCTTTCCTCATAGCGGAGCTGTTCCATCCCCTTTATCATGTTGGTCACCATTCTCTGTACTATTTTCAGTGGAACTATATCTTTTTTGAGATGCAGCGACCAGAATTGTACACAGTATTCAAGGTGCGGTCTCACCATGGAGCGATACAGAGGCATAATGACATGGACTAAAGTGAAAAGAAATACAATAAAAAAAATAAAGTGATCCCACATCCGGATCTCTAGGCATACACTGTTGCGCTTCCCGGCTGCGTACGCTCTGTGGCCGGGCCTGCTCACCTCTCTCGGCCGTCCATGAGCGCAGGCCTCTCCTCCGCTGCTGGTCCCAGCCGTCTCCGTCGCTCTCAGGCTCCCTCGGTGTCCCAGGTCTCACAGCGGAGCTCCCATTGGGGCTCCGCGTCCAGCGTCTCCTCGGCTCTGCCCCTAGATGCGCACGCGGCCGACGTCATCCTCTTTAAAGGGCCAAGCGCGGGAAACCCGGCCAAGATGCGCCGTGATGACGTCATTCAGTCCTAGGATAAATAGCGAGGCCCTGTCTCCAGGTCCTCGCCTTAGCAATCGGGTCGATCACGTTGTTATAGCAAATTCGCCTCCTACGTTCCGGTGTCTTGTTCCAGTCTTCTGTTCCAGCGTCCTCCTGTTCCAGCGTCCTCCTGTTCCTTCGTCTCCCCAGGTAGTACCATTCAGACTGTCTTCTCGGTACTGACCTCTGCCTGTTACTTGACTACGTTTGACCGCCGCCTGGATTTGACCTTTGCCTGTTTCTTCGACCATGTCTGAATGCTGCCTGGAACTGACCTCTGCCTGTCCACTGACCATGTCTGACCACCGCCTGGAACTGACCTCTGCCTGTCCACTGACCATGTCTGACCACCGCCTGGAACTGACCTCTGCCAGTCCACTGACAACGTCTGACTGCCGCCTGGAACTTGACCTTTGCCTGACTGACTATCCTCGGACTGACCACTGGTATTGACCCCTGCTTTGGCTGACTAAGCTATCCTTGACTCTGGCCTTGATCCTCGCTCTACATTCAGAGACTCTGTTCTGGCCTTCTCTGGCTCCTGAACGTCCTAACTGAACATCGACCGCGCACCCTTGTTCGTGGTGGGCACACCCCTGAACTTCATCTCTCAGAGATCCTGCGAGGCCCACCTAAGACCAGGCGGCCCGGGTAACCAAGGGCTCAACCTGAGGGAACCCCGGGTTGCTAGTGGTGAAGCTCCAGCTATAGCCTCTGTCTCCTCCTGTGCTCCGCCTCCTGGTGGCAGGCGCTCTCTGGGTCCGACCAGAGGGCCGTACCAATCCTGCACCAGGTCAAGGGTCCACCTCCCGGGGCAACTTACACTACAGATTAAAAGAGAAAGGACTTGAGCACCGATTAACCTAAAAAAGAACAACATCAGTATTATAAGAAGTCTAAAGAAAAGAAAATCCAAGAAATCTAAAGAATCTTGAGAAATCCATGGCACCTCTTACCTTCAGTTCCGGAAATGTCCCCAAACGTTCTCATATCTTTGTGTGTCTCCTGTTAACAAGAAAGCAGATTTCTCTATATGAGCATTTTTAAAGCTGCCCTGCCTGTGTTAGAGCCTTATAGCCTAGTTTCCTAGCTCTGTGAGTGTGTCTGTGTCTATGCCCCACTTTCAGTGGTCCCTGGTTCATGTTGCCCATGAGCTTTTATTTCCTATTAGTACAGACCTGCAAATCATGTGGGGGTCAAATTAGTATCTCGAGAGC
Organism: Rhinatrema bivittatum; assembly: GCF_901001135.1. Classification (NCBI taxonomy): domain Eukaryota; kingdom Metazoa; phylum Chordata; class Amphibia; order Gymnophiona; family Rhinatrematidae; genus Rhinatrema; species Rhinatrema bivittatum. Next base: position 572,883,279 of record NC_042617.1, read on the forward strand.
ACCAATATTATTTTAAATACCAGATTTCTAGTTATTCTTCCATAAAAAATGTTAAGAGAATCAAAACTTCTCACTCCTGGAAAAGCTTCACAAAGCTGGCCATGTATGATCACAAGTTTAGGAATATAAATACAGAATCTGTCGATCTCTGGCCTTGTGACTTGTTTAGTGATGGACCTGGGGTGGGTAATTGGCCTGTTTGAACGTTCAGCTGAAAGTACGTGCAGGTTTCTTTAGCATGCTTACTTTCTGTCGGGTTCAAAATATGCCTTTCCAGGGGGTGTTTCGGTTGGGGGGGAGTTTAATACGCCTGCGGATTTGAAAACTCTGTCCCTTGCACAAACCTTTTGCCCTCTTCCTTCACTCGCAGAAAAAAAAAAAAAGGAGATGGAAAATACATGGTGACTTCTGTAAGCAAAATTTCAAAGAAAAGCCGTGCAGGTATTTTCTGTTTGAAAATTGCCGATAGGGTTCATGAGTACAAAACTATCCATGGATTTTGCATCTTGATGGGCCGCTGAAAATTGTCCTCGTAATATTAAAGTCTAATTGGGAATTATTTTCAGTGGAATTGTAAAGGCAGGTTTACCTCGGATGGGATTCCATAACCTCTCCATTTCCTTAAAATCCGCCTGTTGTAATGTCTTTAAGATCATGAGAGGTCTTGAACGAGTAGATGTGAATTGGTTATTTACACTTTTGAATAATAGAAGGACTAGGGGGCATTCCATGAAGTTAGCAAGTAGCACATTTAAGACTAATCGGAGAAAATTCTTTGTCACTCAACGCACAATAAAGCTCTGGAATTTGTTGCCAGAGGATGTGGTTAGTGCAGTTAGTGTAGCTGGGTTCAAAAAAGGTTTGGATAAGTTCTTGGAGGAGAAGGCCATTAACTGCTATTAATCAAATGTACTTAGGGAATAGCCACTGCTATTAATTGCATCAGTAGCATGGGATCTTCTAGGTGATTGGGTAATTGCCAGGTTCTTGTGGCCTGGTTTGGCCTCTGTTGGAAACAGGATGCTGGGCTTGATGGACCCTTGGTCTGAGCCAGCATGGCAATTTCTTATGTTCTTATGTTTTTAACATTTATCATCGAACAAAACAGCTTCCTAACTACCAACATTGTTCCATTACAAAGTCTTTTAGGATTTAGTTTTCATAACAACAGTGATGCTGATGGTTCACGTAAGCCGCAGCATTCAGAGAGTGATAGCATGTAGGGTCCACATGTGGAAACACAGTCCGAGAGTGACTTAACTGCAGGATCCTTGAAATCTGCCTATTATAACTTCAGCATTTATCATAAAAGAAAGCAACTTCCTGCTAATTTTGTTCAATTACAAAGTCCTTGTTTAGGATTCAGGTTTTCCATCATCATTTACAATTACCCCTTCCGTGTCTCTAACCATGTGTGGTGGCATGACCATTGGAGTTAGATTGTGTAGAAAACCGGCGTACACACATTTCCTGGACCGACCAAAACCATATTATCATGATAGGCAAAGCTAAAATTGCAGTGAGGTCAGAGCACATTGTGATCTCATCAAGCATTATTAAAGCTGCCGTGCCATTGGCTGACAGTGAGTATTTTGAAAACTGCCCTGTTGATAATCAACTATGTTCAGATTTCTGTGCCTCAGAGGGAAACTAGACAGAAGGAAATGCTTTCACATCTCCTTGCTTTACTCCCTTTTTCTTCAGTCACACCTCACGTACGTATGGCACAGTTTCAACATGCACAAAACCCTCTTATTTATTAAAAGATGCAGCAGACATCCATGGATCCTTACACCTGAAGGTATATTAAAAGACCCTTGAAATACTGACATAATGCACTGCTGCACTAGCAGGCATGACTCATTCATACTGACTGCTTACTGCTTATGGCTCTAGACAGCATTTCTGCATACAGTCAATTCTTTCATGAAGACACAGATAACTCTGAATTTTCCTTCACAGGATATACATGACACCTGGTGAGGCCTTTCTTTTAGACCCAGTAGTTTCCTGCTGCTCCTTTTTAGGCTTCCAGCTCAGTTGGATCTGGGAAACTACAAACTAGTGAGCCTGATTTCAGGTGCCAGGCAAAGTGGTAGAAGCTATTCTAAGAACAAAATTACTAGCCATCTGACTAGACACAGACTGCTGGAGCACAGCCAACATGGATTTAGCAAAGGGAAATCTTGCCTTACAGATCTATTAGATTTTTTTTTTTAAAGGTTAAGAAACATTGACAAGAGTGAGCTGGCTGATATAAAGTGTATCTGGATTTTCAGAAGGTGTTTGGCAAAGTCCTTCATGAGACAATTCATCAGGAAATTAAATAGCCTTGGATTAGCAGGCAATGTCCTATTGTGGACTGGTAACTGGCTAAAGGATAGGAAACAGAGAGTAGGACTGCATGGCCATTTCTTGTACCTGAAGACTGGAGGGTGGCTAATGTAACCCCAATATTTAAAAAGGGCTCCAGGGACGATCCTGGGAACTACAGACCGGTTAGCCTGACTTCACTGCCAGGAAAAATAGTGGAAAGTGTTCTAAACATCAAAATCACAGAACATATAGAAAGACATGGTTTAATGGAACAAAGTCAGCATGGCTTTACCCAAGGCAAGTCTTGCCTCACAAATCTGCTTCACTTTTTTGAAGGGGTTAATAAACATGTGGATAAAGGTGAACCGGTAGATGTAGTATACTTGGATTTTCAGAAGGCGTTTGACAAAGTCCCTCATGAGAGGCTTCTAGGAAAAGTAAAAAGTCATGGGATAGGTGGCGATGTCCTTTCGTGGGTTGCAAACTGGCTAAAAGACAGGAAACAGAGAGTAGGATTAAATGGACAATTTTCTCAGTGGAGGGGGGTGGACAGTGGAGTGCCTCAGGGATCTGTATTGGGACCCTTACTTTTCAATATATTTATAAATGATCTGGAAAGAAATACGACGAGTGAGATAATCAAATTTGCAGATGATACAAAGGCGCAACAAGGCGCAACAATCTTACTCCCATGAGAAGGTCTGCAAGATAAAGGTAATACAGTCAAATATTTGTAATAAATGTAACCTTCAGGTGGGTATTCTCAGTCATTCCTTTTGGAGCTGCATTGAAATCCAGAAACTTTGGACTCATATTGTACATTTCTTATCGGCTGCTGCAGGTGTGAACATCCCCATTTCTCCAGATACTTTTTTTTAATATCCATTTTGCATCTTTAAGATGGGATAAAGTTTTTTTGGGAAAGGCATTTTTAACAGTGAAGAAATGTATTCTTCCAAAGCTGTATTCCCCCAGAGATATCTTATGAATAATGGAGAAACGCAATGCTTTCATTAATGGAGATGGAGAGAATAGCTGTAAAGGGTAAAATGTTTAAGCGCAGAAGTCAACTTATAAACTAACCAATGAGCTTTCCAGAGGTGTTGAGTAAATGAATTAGTGTGGAATTTTCTTTGAATGCTCCTGACAAAGGAAGGGCAGGCTGGAGGGGGGAGAGTGGAGTAGTTGATGCGCAGGGGCGGGGGTGCATGGCAGATAATGGCATGCTGCAAGTTTCATTGATGATTTGCTGGTGTGTAACAGAAACAGTTGCTTACCTAGATGTTGATGTGTTGCTGATCATAAAAAGGGTCTGAACATAAAAGGTTCATGGGCACTTTTACCCATGGATTTGGCGCCGATTCTCAAAGGGGAAGTCTGCGCATACTTTGCCTTTCAAAACTCTCTAGGAGGAAGGGCCCGCAGAGGTTTGCATCTGCTTTTTATGTTTGCATCTGCTTTTTATTCACCACTTTTTCTGGTGAAAACAACAGGCATAGTTCTGAAAATGCAGAGCTACACCCATTGCTGCCTCTCCCAACCAACCCTGCCTTTGAGCCTACCTATCTTTCCCATGGGTAATAGTGCGTGTGTTATTGATCCCTGTGCACGTTTTTACCTGGGTGAAGAGTGAAACCTTTTTCAGATAGCAAACTGCCTCAGGCCAATTTGCCTGGGAAAATGGCATCCGAAAATTGCCCTCTTATTGTGGTATCTTACAACATAAATGGGGATGACGATTTAAAACGATATGGATATTCCTACCTCTTGACATATAGCATCTTCATATATGTGCTGCTTTTGGCCCACGTTTATCAATATGCTGCCTGCGAGAGGAACTGGAGAAGCTGTTTCACAGGAAAGTGAAGTTATGCAATACCCGACACATTGTTTGTTGTGGTTTGCTTTATTGCAAGCTTTTATTTCAGCACCACGAATGCAAGGAAAGTCATCTACTACCACCTGCTGGATACCAAGGAAAGGGCTCAGTTTACTCAAATTCAAGATTTAAAAATAAATCATAGTAACACAGTAAATGATAGCAGATAAAGACCAAACTGGTCAATCTCTTCTGCCCAGCAAATGTTGAGAGTTGAATAATTAGTAAAAGATCATATTTTCTAAGATAGTTTTATCTATTTTCTCTGTTCCTCTTAAGGTGATCTTTAAAAATCTTAAGGTGATTTTGAAAAGCCCGCTGGGCGCATTCATTAGGGGATGCGCGGAGATGTTGGACTTGCCTGTGCCGAGCGGATTTTAAAAGCCGCCTAGTTACAGGAGCGTGCACATCTCGGAAGTTTTTCAAAAGGGGCGAGGGCGTTTCCGGGCGTGAACCCGAGACGTGCGTGTAAAGACTTACGCGATGTGGCGTGCGCCGGGGGCCCCCTGCTGCGTAACTTTACTTCTGCTGTGGATGAAATGGAAGTTAAAAAAAGAGAAAATTAGGAAGATCTGTGGGATTTTAAGGGTCAAGGCTAATTGGGGGTGTGTGTGAAGGCTATTAAACTAGGGGGTTTTTTTGAGGACCTCTCTCTTAACCAGGTGAGCTGGGGACAAACTGGTAAAACTGGGAACAGTGTCAGTGTGCAAACTTTTTAAAATCCACAGATTTACGCGGTGGAAGCGGCATTTGCGCACACATGGGTGTGCACACTTTAACATGCTACACACTTTATAACACGCTACATACCTGGGTGCGGGCTAACACATGTGCGCACGTGTGCGTCCGCACGTCAGTTTGAGTTACTGCCACCATATATAAATATATATATATGATATTTAAGGTGGCTCAGAGGTTCTACAAATCTCTGTGAGTGGAGTATATGTCTCTGAATTTGTCAGGTTTGCTATTGCTCTATCGAGTATATTTTAAAGGGGCTACGTGTGTAAATTTCGGAGTTTTCGTGCGTTGATGGGCCTTGCGCACACTGCTCACATTTCACAGCGGGTCCAGCCATGGGCATAAACCCCGGCATGCGCCGAAGTGCCAGGCCTCTCCGAAGGAGCAGGAGGGGGCGGGGCAGGCCAGGATAGCACCATTTGACGCTGTCCCGAGGAAGCGTGTGCTGGTGGCTGGCCGGTGTGCAGAGATTACCTCTGCTCCAGAGGAGCAATAAGTACTAAAATAAAAAATTGGGGGATAGCTAGGTTAGGTTTAGGGGGCGGGGAGGAGAGGGGAAGAGGGAAGAAGGTTAGATAGGGGGTTAGGGAAGTTCCCTCTCAATCTGCTCCTTAACTGGAACAAACTGGGAGGAAACTGGGAAAAAGGCCGATTGCGTCACCGCGCATAATTAGAAAATCCCCCCCCCCACACACACGCACGAGTTGCAGGCAGCCCACACATGGACATACGCGCGCAGGTCTTAAAATCGACCCTTATATGTGTGTGTGGTCCATTTCTCTGCCTCTCTCCGTCTGGGTGTGGTGTGTCTGGGTATGTTTTTATATCTAGGCATGCTATTCCCGTGTCTCTCTGCCTGTCTGGGTTTTCTGTCTCTCCGTAGGTGTCTGTATCTAGCTGTGAGGTCTGGGTATGGGGCAGCTGTGTCTGTGTCTCTCTGTGTCTGGATGTCTGTGTCTCTCTGTGAGTGGGGGGTCTCTGTGTCTGTCTGGATATGAGGAATATGTTTCTGTGTCTGTCTGGGTGTGGACCGTCTACATCCCTGTGCCCAAATGTTCTTGTGTGTGTGTTCTTGCTCCTTTCAGCAAGAAGAGAAACATAAAGTGGGTTTTGAGCTACTGGCTGGCAGTGCGGCTGCCTGGTGGATTCTCCTCATATATGTATGGGTCTGTTTGTGAATAGATATACATACCCATATATATCGTAACCTAGGGGTGTGCATTCGTTTTGAACTTATATGTAAAACGCTACTTTTTTTTTTTTTTAACTTAAAAAAGTGATGAGGCGAAAACGATCGGATTTCCAACTTATTCAACATAGCTATGTTGAATAAGTTGGAAATAAGTTGACGGCCGCATCACGTCGATGACGCGGCCGTCACGTGGTCCACCGTGGTTCCGCTCCCGGACCCCTCCTTGGAGACAAACGGAACTTTTGGCCAGCTTGGGGAGGTCAGGGGGCCCCCCCAAGCTGGCCAAAAGTTCAGTTTGTGTCCAAGGAGGGGTCCGGGAGCGGAACCGCGGTGGACCACGTGACGGCCGCGTCACTCCGACGTGACGCGGACGTCACGTGCTCCTCGCAAAGGAATAGAGGAATGGCTTCCTGACTCCCCGCTGGACCACCAGGGAATTTTGGTAAGTCTTGGGGGGGGATTAAGGAGGGTGAGGGGTTTAAATTTTTATTTAGGGAACCGGTGCACGTATGGACATAGACTCAACTTATGGAATTCTCCATATGTCCATATTGACCGAAATTGACCCCCCTTTTCGACTTATGGACTTATGAACATAAACTTTTTGTCTGCACATCCCTATCGTAACCCACTTTGGTGGGCTCCCAACCAATTGCATGAATGTAAAACGTTGCATGAATGTAAAACGTTTGCTTACCCCTGGTTTAGAATTTACAGTATTTGGGTCCATTGGATAATTTTTGCTCTTTGAAGCCAATGTGTTCCATTTTTATTTAATGATTACGTCTGGATGGAAAGCAGATGATGTCGCTCACTCTAAAGGGTTGCTCTTTGTGGGTTCCTCTCCATTACAGAGGAGTCAGATGAGGGAGGTGGCGGGTAATGGTAACATATGGGAGTCTCTGATAAATCACAGCCGTGTGCTTTAACGAGAAAGCCCTCAAATACGCCATTTGGCTACATGTCAGGTAGAAGGCAGGGGCCTTGGAGGATATTCTGCCCAGACAAGCAGACGGCGAAAGACATGTGGAGCTCCCTGAGATGTTAGTCTTGGAGCAGGGATGAAGGAATTTCTAGATGGGAGCTGAGACTCTTGTGATGGATAACTGGCCCCCTACTTGGGAGGTGAGAGAGTGTATAGAAAAAGAAGGTGAGGATTGGGCCTTTAGTAACATCTGCCATCTGTTTAACTCCATGTTAGCCATATCTAGAACTGTGAAGGACTTCAAAGGGGCATGGGATAAACACTGTGGATCTATAAAGCCTAGAGAATGTGAATGAAGAATGGGTGGCTCGTGGGAAAGACGGCTACTACCTGGAGATAATACCCTTATTCAGTAAACATACACACAGTTAAGCATGTCCAACATTACTCTAAGCTTCAACGGCAAGAGATAATGTGGGAAAAAAATAAAAAAGGATTTCCAATCACAAAAAATGTGGGGAGTAGCTTGCTGGTTATGGCGGTTACTACTCCTAACCAAATAAGCTTGATACTTCACTTTCAATGCCTATCCAGCATAGCTCTCTGCTTCAACGGCAAGGAAGAAAGTCTGATACTTCATGCATATCCAGCACAGCTCTGCTTCGACGGCAGTGGGGGAAATGAAGTAAAGTCTTGAGGATGTGAATGAAATGAAGAGAAGAGGCAATGGGGGTTGCTTGCGGGAATGATGGCTACTACCCTTACTCAATAAGCATACACACGGTTAATGTGACTCCAACATTGCTCTATGCTTCAACTGCAAGAGGAAATGTGGGGAAAAGGATCTGCATTCACAGATAAGCATGGGAGTAGCTTGCTTGTTGCAGCGGTTACTACCCCAACCCAAATTAGCCTGATACTTCACTTTCAATGCATATCCAAGCAGCTCTCTGCTTCAATGGCGGGAAGAATGAAGTAAAGAGGATTTATATTCAAACAACCAACAAGGGCTAATCTGCACAGGCTGGAAAAACAAATAAGCGTGGGAGTAGCTTGCTTGTTGTGGCGGCTACTACCTTGAACCGATCATGCTTGATACTTCACTTTGAATACATATACAGCGTAGCTCACTGCTTCAACGGCAGGAGGGAATGAAGAAAAGAGGATTTATATTCAGGCAACAACCAACAAGGACTGAATTACAAAGGCTGGGTAAACAAATAAGCATGGGAGTAGCTTGCTTATTGCGGCAGTTATTTATTTATTTTATTTATTTTTAGTTTTTTTATACCGATTTTCCTGCATAAAATGCATATCAAACCGGTTTACAATGAAACAGAATAAGCAGGAAGTAAAATTCCTTAGTCTAATACATTTAAACGTCAATAATGAAATAATTTTAAACAAAGCAAAAAGCTAAATAACATTAATAAAAGTTAAATTATTAACATAAACATAAATATAATTATATTAGAAGGAGCACAAAGGTTAGCACAAAGGAGAAAAATGCCTGGTGGAATCGCGCTGTTAATCAGGTCGCCGCTGGCTGGTCGTCAGTTACTACTACTACTACCCCTAACCAATTAGGCTTGATACATCACATTGATGCAGCTCCAGCACTGCTCTCTACGTCAATGGTGGGGGGTGGAAGGAAATTAGAAACTAAAAGTTACCAATAAGGGCTCTGACCTCAGTGGTCAGAGTAACAGATAAGTGTGAGAATAATGTGTGAAGCTTGCTGGGCAGACTAGATGGGCCATTGGTCTTCTTCTGCCATCATTTCTATGTTTCTATGTATGGATAAAACAAAATGTGGGCCCTATTAATTTCATTGACATTACCAGCTTTTGGAAGATAGAGGTGGATGATTAGAACTTGATGCAGAGAGCTTCTGTTGAAAAGAGCTCCAGCTTGCACATCTACATGATACCATTACCTCCCTCTTTTCCAGGCAGACAGATACTCCAGCTCTAACTTTTGAATATCCCACAGCTAACCCTTGACCTACCCTAATAGTGACACTTTCTGCCCCTTCTGACATCATCATATTGCTGTAAGATTTCTGCTGTCTCCCCTCCCCACAGACCTTAGAAAATCCGGCGGTAACGGGGGGCGGGCCTGCGAAAGCCGGCAGCGATCGCAGCTCCGGCTTTCGCACCCAATAGCGCCATCGTAAAAAGTGGTACTATTGGGCAGGAACCTGGCGGCGAAATGGGTCCTGGGCTGCCTTTTCGCCGACAGCGGTGTCTTTTCGCTGTCAGTGGTGTCTTCGCGGCGTCCGCCCCAGGGCCGCCCCGGCTCCTCCCCTTCCGGTGCGGATGTCGCCCAGAACCTGCCCCGATTTAGTTATCGCACACGAAAAGGGACTTTTCACGTGCAATCCGCATAGAAAATGACCCCCTAAGTTAGGCACCTATTTTCAGCCAAAGATAGGAGTCTATGATTTCAGCTGAAAATTTACATAAACTTAGGGGTCTAAAAGTTAGCCTCCTACATTTCACATCTGCTATTCATTTTTCCCTAAATTTGTGCCTAATTCTGAAAATCAGTGCTAAGCTCCTAACTTTGTCTTCCAGCCCTAACTCTGCCCCTGTAGCCACCCACTTTTTAGGATCACAAAATTTAGTACCCTAATGAAACTAGGAGCCTACATTTAGGCACTCCGCCCTAGTAAATTAAATAAAAATGGCCAATTTAGGAGCCTAACTCCAAAGGTCAGGAATTTCAATGCTTTGAAAACCGGCCCCCATAGTTTCTCAAATCAATAATTATGCGCATAAATCCTAAACCTGCCCAGACTCCGCCCCTTGGAATGCCTCTCCTTAAGTACAGGTGCAGAATCTTAGGCAGGTGGAATTCAAACATTTTTTTACAGGGCCATTTCTGCAGATAGAAATCGCCTCACAAATCTATGTGTAAAATTGAATGCATACACCCTGTAGCCAAGTCATTTGAAGAGCATCAGGGAGAGGGGTTCCGGCTGAGGCAGAGTCTGGGTGAAGTTTGCATTTCCACGCATACATTTCCCAGAAAACTTTACCTACAAAAAGTAGTAGGGGAAACTTTGTGTGGGTGGTATCTGTGGGATAATTTTAAAATAAAAGTTATGCATATAAGTTCAATTTAAAATTAGTGTAACCGGGACAGATATCGGCCCGCAAGTTTATGCAGGCTGTTATAAATATAGAAAACATAGAAACATAGAAATGACGGCAGAAGAAGACCAAACGGCCCATCCAGTCTGCCCAGCAAGCTTAGCACTTTTTTTTTTCATACTTATCTGTTACTCTTAGCTCTTAGTAACCTTTTGGTTCTATTTCCCTTCCACCCCCACCATTAATGTAGAGAGCAGTGTTAGAGCTGCATCTACGTGAAATATCTAGCTTGATTAGCTAGGGGTAGTAACCGCCGCAATAAGTAACTACACCCATGCTTATTTGTTTACCCAGACTATGTAATTTAGTCCTTGCTGGTTGCTGTCTGTATATAGATCCATTTTTCTTCATTCCCCCTGCCGTTGAAGCAGAGTTATGCTGGATATGCATTGAAAGTGAAGTATCAGACTTTCTCCCCTGCCGTTGAAGCAGAGAGTTATGCTGGATATGCATGAAGTATCAGACTTTCTCCCCTGCCGTTGAAGCAGAGAGCTATGCTGGATATGCACTGAAAGTGAAGTATCAGACTTACTACCCTGCCATTGAAGCAGAGAGCTATGCTGGATGTCTGTGAAGTATCAGACTTTCTCCCCTCCTGTTGAAGTATCCGATTTTCTCCCCTCCTGTTGAAGCAGAGCGCTATGCTGGATATGCACTGAAAGTGAAGTATCAGATTTACTCCCCTGCCGTTGAAGCAGAGAGCTATGCTGGATGTGTGTGAAGTATCAGTCTTTCTCCCCTCCCGATGAAGGAGAGAGCTATGCTGGTTATGCATTGAAAGTGAAGTATCAGGCTTATTTGGTTCGGGGTAGTAACCGCCGTAACAAGCAAGCTACTCCCTGCTTTTTGTGAATGCAAATCCTTTTTTCCACATTTCCTCTTGCCGTTGAAGCTTATAGCAATGTTGGAGTCTTAGAGCAATGTTGGAGTCACCTTAACTGTGTGTATATTTATTGAATAAGGGTATTATCTCCAGGCAGTAGCTGTCATTCCCGTGAGCCACCCAGTCTTCATTCATGTCCTCTAGACTTTATGGATCCATAGTGTTTATCCCACGCCCCTTTGAAGTCCTTCACAGTTCTGGTTTTCACCCCTTCCTCCGGAAGGGCATTCCAGGCATCCACCACCCTCTCCGTGAAGAAATACTTCCTGACATTGGTTCTGAGTCTTCCTCATGGAGCTTCAAATCGTGACCCCTGGTTCTGCTGATTTTTTTCCTATGGAAAACGTTTGTCGTTGTCTTTGGATCATTAAAACCTTTCAAGTATCTGAAAGTCTGTATCATAAAGTTATCCTCTGTGAGGACTGCAAAAATCGGGAAGGGCAAACCCTTTGAAAGGACTGTGGACAGATTGTGGTGAAAATGTCCTGAAATACAAAAATTTGGGGAAATAATTACAGATAAAATGAAATAACACATGTGGAATTGCAAATGGCTATAGAAGTATTTATTTATTTATTTATTTATTTGGGTTTATTATCTGCCTTTTTGAATATGCAATTCACCCAAAGCAGTTTACACTCCATTGGAATAGCAGCAGATGAGCAAAGATCATTTGCCCCTTTACAAATGGGAAGTGACAAACATAAAATAGTAGTAAACATCAATTTCATTTTGGCAATAATAAAGATGCACAACAAATACTAAGTCCTATAAACAACACAGGTGAAATACCAGTGATTTAATTCAGAAAATAAATAGCATTGCATCAAAATGTTTCTTCCTCGCAACGAGTTTATGGTAGTCGAGGTGAGGCCGGACAGCGTCCCTTAATCATGCAGTTTTATCTTTGTGTTTCAGGTTTGGCATTGAAGCCTTACAAAAGAGCCAGGCTTTTATTTGCTTCCAGAAATGGGAGTAGTTCTGTATTTCTTACTCCTGAGGGAATTTGTGCAGAATTCCCCTCCTGCGCAGAATTTCAATTTTTGGCGCAGAATTTGAAGAGAGGCACAGCGGGTTGCGAGCGGAGCCTGTCCCACCCACAACAAAGACTTTCACAGACCCAGCAGCCGCAAGCAGAGCGCGTTTTGCTCACAACGAAGGTGAGGGAGGCCCAGCGGCCACGAGCGGAACCCATCCTGCTCACGGTGAAGATGACTGAAGCCCGGCTGCCGTGAGCAGACCCCAACCCCTGAAGAGCTGCTTTTGCCAGAAGAGGAGAAACAGCACAGGTGTATGTGCAGAGGGGAGGCGAAGGAAGTGAATTGGGGAGGGGGTTGGGGGATGAGTACAGGAAGATCTGACAGGCCCAGTGAGAAGGAGGGAGCCAGTGTGCAAGGGTGTATGTGTGTGTGAGAGAGAGCCTATGTGAGGGTGCATGGGTGTGTGTGCTAGAGAGAGAGGGGGAGCCTGTGTGGGGGTGCATGGATATGTGTGAATGAGTGAGAGATTGGGCACCTGTGTGTGTGCTCGAGGGAGTGAGGGTGCATGTTTGCTTGTGATAGAAGGAGACTGTGCCAGGGTGTGTGTGTGTGTTTATGTGCAAGAAGTAGAGGGAGCCTGTGTGTAGGAGTGTGTAAGAGAGAGAGAGAGAACCATAGCTTGTGTGAGGGTGTGCGCGCGAAAGACAGAGGAAACCTGGGTGGGTAGATGTGCAAGAGAGAGAGGGAGACTGTATGAGGTGTGTGTGGGGGTGTGTGCGAGAGGGAGTCTGTGTGAGGGTACGGGTGTGTGTGCAAGAGAGAGAGAGGGATCCTGTATGATTGGGGGGGGGAGTATGAGAGAGGGAGGGATGGAGCCTATGTGAGGGGCAGTATGAGAGAGAGGTCAAACTCTGGAAGTGGAGGGCTGGGGAGTGAAGATAGAGTGAAAGGAGTTAAGCCTGAAGGGGAAGGGGCGAGATATTGGAAAGCAGAGAAGTTGGGGCTTGAGAGGGCAGAGTGAAAGAGGTCTGGCCAGAGAGTAAGGAGAGTGAGTGGAAGGGACACTCTTCCAGTGTACTTCTAGGGGAGTTCTGCTCAAAATATTTAAAACTCTATCTTTGAGTAGCAACTTTTCTACATTACATTTTAAGTTAATTAGTCAAAAACTGTGATGTGTATTGTGTTATTTTGACTAATATAAAGTACACAGCATTTTACATTTTTGTGCACAGAATTTTACATTTTTTGGTGCAGAATTTTACATTATTTGCACAGAATTCCGCTAGGAATAATTTTTTGGAGCTCTTCAGGGAGGGAGTTCCAGAGGGAGGTGCTGCTCATGAGAATGATCTGTTGCGGGTGTCTGTTCTTTTTATTTTTATTTTTATTTTTTTTTAGGATGAATTGATATCAAGGATCCGAGTGAGGCTCTTAGTGGTCTAGAAGTCACGTATTCAGGCAGCTTTTCACTTGGGCCCAGCTCTTCTTAGAGCCTTGTACGTCAGGGACAATGTTCTAAAGTTTGTTCTGTATGATTTTGGTAACCAGTGGAGTTTTCGTTGGACAAGTATGTTTTTTTTGTTTTTTTTTTTTTACATCCTTCTATCATTTGTGCAGCAGAGCAGAGTTTTGTATCGTCTGGAGTTTGTTGAGGGCATTATCGATTAGGTCCCTGTGCAGTGAGTTGCTGTATTCCAGCGTGTGGTTACTGTGGGACATTCTCTCAATGGAGAAATGAACATACGCTACATATGAGACCGGTCATAAATATGAGCTTTTTTTACTTTTGCAGTTTTGTTCTGTTTTTTTTTTTATGCATGTTTTTTTCTATATTGTATTAACTTGCTTTTATTGTGCATGTTAATTGTAATCTGCAGTGTTTGTTGGAGAATTGTTGAATAAAAGAGGGATTAAATGGAATCCTTATTCGGATTATGTAGAAGGTCAGAAGGAAAGTTAGGAAGATCAACAAGCTTAATATCGTTTCATATGTTATGAAGGAATTTTATTTGGAACCAGACTGTTTCATATCATTATGCCCATTATGCCTGTCACATTAATAGTATGACACGGTCTTGTTCAGGTGCTTAATGACTAGTTGAATGTAACTTTGAAAACTGACAGTTTTCCTCATATTTATATGAAATCATAAGTGCCTTGCAACTTTTGAATGATGCCTGCCTTACACCATTATATAACCTTGCAATAATTATTTTTATTTATTTTTATTTATTATTATTATTATTATTGTCTAGGTAATATTTAAGTTGTATTATTTATATTTATATTTATATGTTATATGTTATATGTTACTCATATGTTAAGAAACGCTGTTTAATGTAACGCCTTTATTGCGACAGTTATTGTTCTATGTAAACCGACCTGATTCGATACTTGTATTGAGAATGTCGGTATATAAAAATCCTAAATAAATAAATAAATAAATAAATAAATAAATAAATAAAGAGAAAATGTAAAAAATAAAGACAACATTGAATTTGCTTACTGGAAAACAAGAAGTCCCAGCCAGAATTGAAGGAGCCTACTTTCTGGGGTGCAGGTGTACATGTGTCCGTGGCCTGCAGCTATGTGTGGATCCAGAAAATAATATCCCTGTCAGAAATCTCATCTCCCCCTAGCATGCCCTGAAGATTTACAATTTCATCTTGAATCTCTTGCTGCCATCTAGTGGCAGGTCTGACCAAATGGTTGCATCTGACTTGCACAAAACGATACATTGACAGCACTTCACAGCCTATAACACAATAACACAAAAAAGGCACATTACAGACATACCATGAAGAAATGTTTGTAGTCAAAATGTTTTGTTTAAATGTTGTTGTTTTTTCTGTGAAGAAATCTTCTAATTTTGTATTTTTTTCCCATGTCACTTACTTTTTGTGTGCAGCGTGGAAGCACTGTATATTTTATTTATTTATTTATTTAACATTTTTTATATACCGAAATTCTAGCAACAATGTTGCTAATCATTTCGGTTTACATATAACATTGGAGTGACTTAACATGCGAGTCTTACATGGAACAGGAAAATGAACTTGGAGAAAATTGAATAAATACTAATAACAAATAACATTAAAAACAACAGTAGTAATAGACATGTTATATACAGGCAATTTAAAAGAATCAGTATGAATAAGATATCTGCAAAATAGACTAGATGGATTGGAAAATTAATTCTTTAGTTGTTGAGCTAAGAGGTATTATATGGCATAGACCTGGAGGAGGGATTTGTGGATATACTCATATGTATATGGCATATGTATATGGCATATGTATATGCATATATATATGCATATACATATGTATATGCATATACATATACATATGTATATGGATATACATATGTATATGCATATACATATGTATATGTATATGCATATACATATGTATATGGCATATGTATATGGCATATGTATATGCCATATGTATATGGCAGAAAAGATATGGATGTTGTGGGTATTGTGTAAAGGAAAGATATGTGTGATGTGTATACATTAACTTGTGTAACTAGAACATTGACAGTATATAATAGTACTGTGTGGTGCTATAACTAGTCAGGGTGACTGATTAATGTCTGCTCATGTAGCACTGCTGTATGATAGTGTCTACGGTATATAAGAAGATCAGAAACAGTGTTTCTGTTTCTGATCATCCTACAGTCATGAGGATACATAGTGCCATCAGTCTAATAGCTGCCCTAGGTGGTGATGTTGTTACGTGATCTTTCACTCTCTTTCTCACTCAAATCATGTTCTCTCTCTCTCTCCATCTAATCGCACACAACAAACAATACATACCCAAAAAAATGGAAAATGCCCTCCAGCTCTGTGTCTCACCTCATCTCATCTGTCCTTTTAAAACTGCTGCCCTTACTGGCAGCTCTGCTACCCTGCCCCACTTCAGGAGCCCTAGGCTACAGCCTACCAGCCGAATGCTTCCCGCTGGCCCTCTGTGCCATATATGTGTGCTATGATAGATGAGATCAGGGCTTTTATTTTTCCTGATGTTTCTTTTTGATACTGAGTATCAGCACCGGTTTTTTTTTCTTTTTTTTTTTACCTGCATCAGCCCCTGCAAATGACAGGAAGGGAAGGGAGCTAAGTAACTCTTCTATCTCCTCCAGCCTCACCCCCTCTCCTCCTGTTCAGGTACCTGGGAGGGGAGGAGCTGGAACTGGAGGGTTATGCCCTGCTGAAGGAGAACTGGGGAACTGGTTAATAATAGACTTGGGGCTTGAGACCTGTCTTTCCATGGCACAAAGGGCTTGTGCCCCAACTTGATTGGTCATTGCCTCCAACTCTTACTCAAAAGAGGACAGCCCTCTTCTCCCAGTCCAGATCTTCTACTCCTGTCATCTCCTCTCCTCCACTATATGTTGCCTTTTGTTTTGGGGGAGGGGCAGAGTGGCTGGACCAGACACAGTAGCAGGCCCACAGCTCTCTGTACTGCTGGGATTGAGTTCTCGGCTGCCAGCAGGGGATTAAGGTGATAAGGGGGGAGGGGAGGTGAGGACAGGGTGAATGCTTGGGGAGGTGGCACATTGTGAGAGAGAGAGAGAGAGAGAGAGATGCACCAGTGTGGAGGTTGGGGCTAATAGAGATAGAAAAATCATGCGTGCTGGTGGGAAGGTAATGGTAATACTTATTTTGATTAACCATGTTTCAGAATACTTTTATAACGGTGTGCAGAGCTAATAAAATAGTAGAATGGCACATCACCTTTATACAACAAATAGCATAAAATAAAATACAAACCACAGTTCAAGGCATCAGTATGTGTTGGGGGAGAAGCCTTTCTCTTAGCCTTCCCTCCCCCCCCCCCCCCCCCCCACCATTTTCTCCATTTCATCCCCACATTGGTGCTTTTTCTCCTCCACCCACTCGTGCTTTCCTGCCTCTCTCCCCTTCTTCTCTGCCATGACACCAGCAGGTAAGACGCGCAGCTCTCTTATGCCTCCTAACAGCGGGGGGAGGACAGGAATAAGGGGGATTGCACGATGATAGAACTCAATGGCCAGCTGCAGGGGGTCAGGTTATCGCATGGGTATGGGGTCTGCCAAATGTGGAGCTCTGGGTGATCCCCCCAATTCCCTTCCCCCCGCCCCATGGCTCTGGCATCTTTATTTCCAGAAAAAAAGAACTGGAGAAGATGAAAGCTGTATGTGAGAAAGTATGTGAAGAGCAACTAGGATTGTGTGAGAGGAGTAAAGTTTTGAATGAAAGGAAACAGGCTTAGATTAGCACAATAGAGATGTATGAATGGTTTGTAGAACAAGAAGGCTCAGCTGTGTCCTTTAAGGGCTACAAGCAAGCCTGGTTTTTCAGGAGGTTAACTCCCTTCCTGCCTGGCCAAAATATAAAAAAGGGTCGCGGGATTGACTGCTATGCCAATCCCCCACCCGTCCACCTAACGATAAATTGTAGTAATGCAAAGGTCCTCTGATCCCCCCTCCCAGACCCAGAATCCTGCCTCGCTGCCTTGAAAAGTTTTATAACCAAGCTGGGAGGCCTCAGTCTTTTGGTCCTAGTGGCTTAGCATCTAACATCATTCGCCGTCTCCACACTGACTTTCTTACCCCCGTCATCCATTTATTTCCACTCAACTTCTCTCATGTTCTGCCATCCCTTCTAGTTTGTCTCTCTAACGCAATCATCCTCACTTCTCTCCAGCATTGTCTCTCTTATTCACTCTTATCCTGCTCCAGTTGCATACTCTCATTTCCCCCTAATATTCTCTCTGTGTCTCTGTCATTCCTACTTCCCCATCACCCCGCTCAACTCTCACACACTTACCCCACATCACCCCTCTTTCTCTCTGCCTCTCAAATCCCTTCTCCTCCCAATTATTACCTCTCGCTCTCTCACTTCCTTTTGTTCACCCCCATTACCCATCTGGCTCACCTACCCCCTATCACCACGTCTAGTTTTCTGTCACCACCCCCCACTTTACCACCTCTGCTTCTGTCATCCTTCCTTCCCCCTCACCACCTCAGGCTGTCTCTCTCTCTCACTCATATATCCCTCATCTCCATCTCTGCTCCATCTCTGGCTTTCTTCAATCCCCATCACCACTTCTGGCTTTCCAACACGCAGTCTATAAGAAATACTCATGAATTCATATTGATCCTGGTGACCATCATAATAGAGATGCTGACCGCACACATACTTTCTATGTCTTACGTCTTTTAGTATGTCTCAGTTGTAATCATTGGACACCAGCCCTTCTGTTTGTTTGTTTTTTTTTAGAAATTTTCTTTGCATGCAAAAAAATTGAAATAAAAGACTTATCTATTGAAGGTATCTTTCATAGCGAGTCTCCTGTTTCTGCGTTTTGAAGGGAACTGCATTGCAGTAATTAGTCACTTCATTTTGCCTGAAAGCAGCAGAGCAGGTTCCTATATTTGATAACATCTGTAGGAATCTGTCACCCAGACCCCCCTCTCACACAAAGCTCTTGTGTGTGCACGATCCCTTCACACAAAGCAGGTGGTTCCTCTCTTTTGCACCCCACACCCAGATATTGGGCCCTTACACTCTCCTACACGAAGAAACCATCTCACCTCCTTCAACCCCCAACATTTAGCTCTCTTCCTGCTCTCCCCCCCCCCCAGCATTCAACCTCCTCCTCCCCTCACCAATATTCACCCCCATTTTGGCCCCACTCTGTACCTCCCTAACATTAACCCCCCTCTCACATCACCACATCAAGCATTCACTCCCTCCTCTTCACCCCCCAACATTCATTCCCTCTCCTACCACCCCTCCCTCTCACACAACAGGCAGTCAACGTCCCCCCTTTCAGCATTTGTTTCCTCCCCCTGCCTATCAATCACTTCCAGCTTCCTGATTGTGCCTCCTTCCCCCTGGAATCAAAGCCTGCAGCTGACTGGTCCAGGCCTTCCCTTCCTGTTGAAACTGGGGGACGGGGCGGGAAGGGTTGAGACTGAAAGGGATCCAGCAGAACAGAAAACAAATCGCTTTGCTCTCCTGTTTCTCCTCACGGGTGCTGCCTCCACTGTCCTCTCCAATCTCACCCCCTCCCCTTTATAGGGGTGACAAGAGGGGGGAGGGGTTGACCATGGATCAGACTCTGCAGAGAAAAAACAATTGCTCTGCTCCATTTTCCAGCCTCTCTCTCTTCCTGTTCCCCTGCAGGCTGCCTCAAGAGAAGGGGCTTTGAGCAGAAAAACAAATGACATTTGGTTCACTGGCCAATAGAGACAGGGCAGGTGCCCATGGCTAGTGACGCTCCTGCTGGACTACAGAGATCTGCGTGCCAGAAAGCTTGCGCCAAACAGGGGAAAGGTCCCATTCTCTTAAGGGTACCTCAGAGCTAGTGGGTAGCGAAGGAAGAAAACCCCTAATGTGTGAAGATGTTGTAGTGACTGTAACTTTTTGGGGTGTCTACTGTCTGGGTTTTTTTTTTTTTTTGCTGTATGGATTGCATCGTTCTCCAGTGCCCACTACTATTTTTATTCATAGATATCAGTTATTCCAATAAATGATTTACTTTTTGAACACCTGTTTGGCGCTGTGTTATATTTGTTGGAAGGTATCAGAAGACTTTCAACAGCCTGAGGGGCCTGAAAATCGTTATCGCCACTCACCTCATCAGGAAGGAACCCAAGAGACCATGGGGGATGGAGTCCACCAGCCACACTGATCCCTAATGTGCCCCAAAGTGCTATTAGTCAGCGGAACAGGGCCACGTACATAATTCATAAAACATGCAAACGTGCCAAAATTACAAGGTCTTCCAGACCGGCCAAGTCTCCAGCGTTCACTGGGAGTCTCCTGCTTTCATGGTCTAGCTCCTGCACTCCAGCCCAAACTCCCACCCGATCCTCACTTGAGCCTGATTATAACTGGACACTGAAAATCCAGTTAAGGCAGAAAACTCACTGTGCCTGAGGGCTCCTTCTCCCCTCTGCAGTGCTTCCTAGTGGCCCCACCTCCTCTCCTGTGCTTTGATTGTCTACCCCCCCCCCCACCTCTCTGGGGGAATTCGTAGTGACCCTCCCGATGCTGTGGCAGAGGCAGCGTTGGAACAGCAATGGGGTTTCAGGAGGTATCAGAGGAGTCACAAATTGTAATTGCCCAGAGGGGGGAAAGCATAGAAAAGGAATTCTCCTTCTTACCGGGTCTCCCAATATTAGGAATAGGGGTCCTGAACCCACCCAGCGAGTCTCCCGGGGAAGAGAGAAATAGGGCAGAACCCAAATAGAAAGGAACTTGAATGTACGCAGATAAAAATTTTACAAATTCTGAGCTATGACTCAGATTTATTATCACAAGTTTAAACAGATAAGTATGGTTTGAGTATTTAAGTAAGAATTGAGTAATTGATGCTACTATGAAGAAAGTGAATCTTTGGGTCCCAATTCTGTCTTTCAGGAGCAGCAGGATAAAATGATCAACACTCTAATTGCAGGTAGGTAGATAAGTGTTTTGTGTTGTTTCTTTTCGGTGTTGTTTGACTCTGTAAGTAATGTCTATTTAATCCGTTTTTTCTTTCTGTCTCTTTCCAGTGAACTCTCCAGTCCCTGTGAATTTTGAGGCTTTTGTACTCAGTGTCCTTCATTTAAGTCTCTGGCACAATTACTTAGGAAGGCTGCTGCAGTGATTCTGTCCTCTCTTTCTTTGTGGTGTTGGAAAAGTTTCAGTCTAGCTAGACTCTGTGGCAAGTATACACTTAGCTGACTTTCATTTAGGATGCATCTTCGTACCTTCTGCCGCTGATAGGGGGCGAGGCTTGCTGCAACGCTGCTCGTGGGTGTGGCTTGAGTGCCAGTGGGTCCCGGATATCACTCCCCGACTGTGATCCTCGGGCTGTATTGGGTTCATTGTCTCTGGAACAGTCAGAAACCTAGCTATACGTTTTAAATAACAAAATAGTGTGTTCCTTCACTACGCTAACCTCTTTTATCTTCCGGCGTGTACTAGGAGTGTTCCCTCTGTGATTATTCGTGGCAACTAACAGGAACTTGGCTAGCTGATTGTGGAAAACAAAAGATAATTAAATATCCTTATTCTAGCTGTTAGGAACCTGCCGCGGAGCTAACCCCCGCGAGCAGGCACTGCTCACCTTGCTACTTCTTCACCCGATGCGGCATGGACGCCACCGAAGTCGGGCCTTCCCGCGTGGCTGGAGCCACGGCCTCAGTTATCTTCGCGGCCCGGAGGCCACCCATCTAGCCCTGGTCTTCACCGCAGCCGGAGCCGCGGACTTCTGCCTACCATCACGCAGCATGGAGCCATCGCCGACATCCTCAGGACCCCTGGAGCAGGAGGCCGCAAGCCCTGGCCTGGATTGGCAGCTGGAGCCAACCCCGGGGCTTCCTGCAGCGGCTGGAGCCGCTGCCGTCTTCGGGGACTGCCTCCAGGCCCAGCCCTGCGTCTGTGTCAGTAACCTCGGTGCAGGACCGCTGTCCACGGTCCTGCACAGCCAGCTTCCTATTCCTCTAGGTGCGCAGCCGCGTCTTTCTTCTATATTTAAAGGGCCAGCCACAGGAAGTGTTGCTGGCCCCACCTATGGACTGATTTCCTGCTTGAGCCCTATAAAAGGGCTGTCTTCGTACTATGTCTTGGCCTTGCATCAGAGTTACTTCCCTCTGGAGGCTCCTGCCTGCCAGAGCTCCGTCAGGTCTTCTTCGTGGAGCTCCTCATCGTTTCGTCTTCATGTCATGTCCTCGTGCCTGAGGTCCTTGTCCAGGTGTCCTGGTGTCCTGGTGTCTCGTCTTGATCGTCTGCTTCCTGATGTCGGAAGTTCCTTGGTGTCTTGCTCCTGTGTCTTCGGCGCTCCTGAGCCTTCTGGTCCTGTTAGGCTTTGCTCCCTCGGATGACGTCTTTCCTGAGCGTGGAGTGGCCTGCAGGTGAAATTCGTTCCAGTGCTCCTGAGCCGTCATGTCCTGCCAGCCTTTATGGAGCTCCAGATGACTTATGGCTCCATCGTCGAAGTTCTGCCTCGGCTGGACTCTTCCCTGCGCTTGTTCCGCTCTCCGCGTGCTCCATGACCAGCCTCCTCGGGCTGTGTAGGGCGTGCAGTGGGACAGGGTGGCTCGCAACCAGCCCATTGGGTCTGCCCGTGAAGGTGGACTGAATAGGGCGCCCTGAGAGACAGTGCCAATGTCCTTCCGCCCAATTTCTCGTCTCGTCTGGACTTCGTCAAGTTCCTTGTCTCTGATGTCGTCGCATCGACCCTGGTCCGGGATGCGGTTGCATCGACCCTGGTCCGTGATGTCTTTGCATCAGCCTTGGTGTCATGTCTTGTTCCAGCCCTTGTCTCTGATGCCATCCGCATCAGCCTTGGTGTCATGTCTTCAACAACCCTGGTGTCATGTCTTCAACCCTCGTCTGTGATGCTGTTGCATCAACCTTGGTGTCATGTCTTCGTGTCAAGGCCCGTCTGCCCTCATCCTCAGGCCAGGCCTGCTGCTCAATGCCGATCCAAGCGGCAGGTCCGAAAGCACTCGGAATGGTCGGAGGACCATTCAACTTCCAACATCATGTTGTTGGCCTTGGGAGCTTGCAGGCCTGGCAGAGGGTAAGACCGTCTGCCATGCTGGAACACGCCGTCAACCCTCGGTTCAGTCCTGGATCCGTCTGGGGTCGGGCTGAAGCCCAAGGGCACACTAAAACACCCATTCTCAACACTAGCTAGCACAGAAGAATTAAATTTAGATGCTCGCTCGTATATGGTGAGGATTAATTTTTACACTTTCTTTCACTCACCTCTCACACTAATACCACAATGCACTGAGTAAAGGTTCAGTTGCTCATCAATATATAGCCACCACCAGTGGCTGTATATTTATATACATAATAATTTGAGAAGGTGCCAGCAAGTATTTTCATATTGGGGATGTTATAAATATTAAAGAACTATTATCTGTACTTCAGTGTACTCTGCCTATATTCTCAGCCTGGTGCACATTGATGATGCACAGTGTCAGACTGTTTCCACCAAAGATAAATAAGAAAATGGTTCCTCTCACTTTAGAAGCAGCTCTGCTGTTTGTCACCCCTTTCTTTTCTCTTTACTTTCTCAGTGGGTTCTGTTATCAGTTTTGCTATAAGCAAGCTTATGGTTTCATATCTCCAGCTTGTCTCTCACTGCAGCACCCCACTACTGTAAATCAGACCTTCTCCTGTGACAGACTCTGGTTCTCCTAGGTCAGTTCAATTGGAGAAAACACACTTTTTAGAAGATATGTGTAATCTCCTATATTACAAAAGCTGTAGTCCTCTCCTTGTTAGAGAAAGCCAAGATCACGTATTATTATATATTTCTTCAAAACAAGCCATAACAGTAGCATATACAGTCACCTGTAGGTATAGTGATTGGAAAATCACTCACTTTATCCACATTACATTTGCCAAAATTTGCAGGCAATTCTAATAATGCTATCAATGGCTGATGAAATTTCACCGTGATATAGCCAGGTTAATTTAATATTAACAATTAAACTGCCTACCCTGAACCTTACCTGGAATTTACCTTATTTTTGAACAAATATCACACTAACACAGTCACACATACTTCAAACAACCATGCTGAAGATCTGTGCCTTCCTCTCTGTTCTCTACTGTTGTGCATGTCACAGCAGTCTCTGAAGATAACTTTTCCAGGTGTCTTCTGCTTTCTCACTTAGCGAAACCTGGACTAACTGAAATCTCCAACTTACCCCCAGGAAGATCAGTGCTCCTGTGCCGACCTCAGCAAAAAATAGTTCTAAGAGGCATTTAGGACCAGTTTTCATCTACGTTTGACCTATGGACAGCCCCCATCTTTGCTAACGGGGGCAAGGAGGCGAAGCGGGGGGCAGTCCTGCGCGGCCGGCATCTGGCAGAATAACTACACCATAAAAGGTGTAGTTATTCGGCACGAAATAGGCAGCGAAAAGGCTCCTTATCTTTTCGCTGTTGGCGCCATCTTCGCGGAGTCGGCCCCCGGTGACTCCCCGACTCCTCCTCTTCCGGGGCCGACTCTGCCCCAATGCAGCTAGCACAGGCCTGCTCTAAGCTTTCCAGCTATCGCACGCTTGTGCTGGTAGCACAAGTGTGCGATAGCCTTAGAAAATAAGGCTCATAGTTTGAGGAATCTGAATTTCTTTCTCAGTGAGAAACCTATATGTATCAGTCCACTAGCCCCTTCACATAATTTTCCCTCCAACACTGGCTCACAAATGGTGTCACCAGCTCATTTGCATAGACACAAACACTTTCCTCAGGATTGCAGTGATAAAATGGAGTTTGATTTTTTTTTTCTCTTTTACTGAGAAAATTTGTTTGGGAATCCAAAATTTTTCTTCCAAATAATTTGGAAAGGATTTTGAATTGATTCACAGCATTTTCCAGTGTTTCAGATTCCCTCTTTACCATAAAAGCTACTTCCTATAACACAATAATATATTTAAAAATTCCCACTCAAACTTTCATTAAAATAAAATATATAGAGGGTCCTCTTTCTCCATTTCTGCTTATCTCCGGAGCATAGCCCTGCTCATCTCCAGGGCATAGCCTCTGAAACCTCACAAAACCCCTTCAAAATACAGGACATATTTAGTTAGGCTTCTCTGCCCTGGCCAGTATGGATCTTCAGGCCCATCTTTGACACTCGGGGGTATTTTTGACACTTTCTAAGACCCCAGACCATCTTTGGCTGCCAGGAGAAGCTCCTCCAAATTGGCCTCAGTGCTTATTTTGTCACAATTTTAACTTTAAAAAGAGCTCTGGGACCATCCCAAAATCGATTTTGGCAAAATCCAATTAATACTATAAATCCAAGGTGGGAGCTCAGGCAGGCTTTCCTCACCTAGAATCTGCTTCTTTAAAAAAAAAAAAAAAAATCATTGCTCAGATCCATTTTTATAAACTTTTAAAAGTTCTTCTGACCTCTGTAAAACCAGGAAGTACCTCCTTCAGGTCACTTCCAGGTTGATGACTCACATGTCAAATCTCCAGCAACTCTATTGTTCCCACAGCTGCCTGCACATCTGCTCCATGCAGCAACATACCCAGTGAGAGAACTGGGGGAAAAATAAATGCCACATCCCAGCAATGTTTTCTTAAGAGCCCAGGTTTCAGGTCAGTAAAAAAAAATCTTTACCACCTTATTCCTATATTTTAACCTCTTCTTACAACTGGAAGCTTTGGGGAGAGGAGATGGGCCATAGCATAGCCCCTCTGATACAGCTTGTGGCTTCTACCAGATAGCAGCAAGGGCCTACTTAAGAGTCAGTCCCCTCCCCTGACTGTGTGCCAGGTGTGCAGGAAGACCCAAAACTGCTGAAGTGAGCTGAGCAGGGAGAAAGTAACAGGCAAGGAGGGGAGAGAGTGAGAGAGAGACAGACAGACAGACAGACAGAGGAAAAGGGGAGAGAGATACAGAGAGGCTGGGGAGAATAGGATACAGGGAAGAGCCAGGGGAGGGGGACAGGTTCTTGTGGCCTGGTTTTGGCCTCTGTTGGAAGCAGGATGCTGGGCTTGATGGACCCTTGGTCTGACCCAGCATGGCAATTTCTTAAGTTCTTATGTTCTTAAGGGGCACAGAGTGAGAGGAGAGAGACACAGAGGTGGCACATAGGAGTGGAAAAAGATTAGAGGGTACGGGGAAGAGGGGTGACACACACAAAAGAGAAATGGGATGGGATAGATATACACATGGAGGGGGAAAGAGACAGAGGGGACTTGGAGGAGAGGAGGGGAGGTACGGGACACAAAGGAGGGAAGTGAGAGACAAAAGAGGCGCTTTCCCACTGCAGTCCGTTTTAGAACAGTGGAGATGCTCGCGTGCGCGCCTTGGAAGTCACCGGTGAGGTTGAGCGTCGGCGGCGTGAGCAGCAGCTCCGAGCCGTGAAGAAGTTCGTCGCCAGCAGCGCTGCAAGAGAGGTTGGGACTGAGCCGGGGCTGTGCCGGGTGAGTGAGAGCGGCTGCGAATGTCGCAGCCGGCGAGCGTAAGATTGCTCTTAGGCAGAAGGATGAAGGTGTGTAAAATAGGGGGTATGTGTGCATGTGAGTTCCTTGATGGGGAAGAAGGTCTGTCACTCCAAGGGGAGGTGTCGGTATGTGTGCTTGGGTTGGGCTTGAGTGCTTGAGCTGGAGGAATGGGTGTCAGTTGGTTTTACTAACTACTTTACTTTACTCATCATTGCTTCAGGAATAAACCAAGATTAAAATTCCTCTAGGGCAGGAGCCTACCAATTCGACAGCATTTTATTACTTATCTAGAGCTCAGGTTGCATTATAAATTGGGGGTAAGAATTAAAAACAGCCTATGAAAGATGTGGGGTTTTAGACTGACTTGGAATAAGGCCAGAGAGGGATTACGATGCACCAACTCAGAAAGTCTCTTCCCGATGTACAGCCCAGCAAGGTGGAAAGCACAGTTGGGAATTGGCAGTGGGGGCAGGAAAGAGGCTGTCCTAAAAAGCTCCTGCTTAAACTTTGCTTGCCCTTGGCAGCTCTGGACACCACGTATAATTATTACTGTGCTGCCGAGTTCACGCATACAAGTTGGTTGGCGGTCTCTAATTGGTTGGTGCTCTACGCCTGCTTTGTTCAACATGAAGTAGATAACTCCGGACCTCTGCATATCACCTCTGTTTGATCACCAATGATTACAGAAGGCCCCCGTAAATTTAGAAATACTCTCGTTCCGTTGCTCTTTGTTCTTGCATCTTATCCACTTCTGGCGCTCTTGAAATAACTTCCTGTTCTGAAGGAAAAAGAGAGGCTTTACTTTTCTGCAAACAATAACACAATGGGGGTTCAAGTGCAAGGTCTCCTTTCACACTTTCAAAATGCCACCATGATTAGTCATTTGCTGCTGTATGTGTTACCACGGTAACGGTCAGTCTCAGAAATAATATGCAAAGGGTGGGGGGATTGCTTTTAGGTTCAATCAAGAACAGCCCGAGGCATGAAAGTGAACACTGAAGTTCTTTATTCCTAGGCTAGATAAGCAGCCATTTCTTTCAAGAAGCACTCGAAAGAGAAAATGAAACTGGTTTTGAGTTGGAGACAAAGCTTCTTTTTCTACTCTAGGCTATTTTTACTAACTGACTACACCGACCTCCAGTGACAAGAGTCCAGAATAGTTTTTCAGACAGGCATTACTTGACTCCCAGGCATAGCAGGTTAAAATCTGGAATTGGATCTAAAGTAGATCCAAGAAAGCATATCAGTGATTGGTCAATAATGATTTTTCTTTTTTTTTTTTTGGAATAAACATTTTATTGGTGTCCTTCAAAAACCATACATACAAACAACTCAGGCAGGTTTACATATATCATACCAACAGTTTGTTAAACGTACCAATACATTACATTAACCCTCCCCCTATGCACATCATAGCATTGGCTATTACTGGACTCCGGAATATGGAAACATAAGAAGCAAAAAAACAGAATATCAATAGGACAAAGCAACAGGCACTGCCTTCCAACCGTCAGGTCTCCAAATAGATAACATAATCCATGGATAGCCCTTATTCCACACTTCCATAAAACTAAGTGATACATTTCAACGTGATGACTGTCAGTCATAAAATGAATGGGATTTACACCATTCTAGACAACGGTGCCAAACTGAATGAATGCGATTCAGACTGTGATGTTTTTCTGCAGTTGGTTTGTTCATAGTGCAAACATTATCTAATCTCATCAAGACACTTGCCAATGTTGGAATGAAGGTCTGCTTCCAAGCTTTGGCAATCTCAAAGCGGGTTGT
Organism: Rhinatrema bivittatum; assembly: GCF_901001135.1. Taxonomy (NCBI): domain Eukaryota; kingdom Metazoa; phylum Chordata; class Amphibia; order Gymnophiona; family Rhinatrematidae; genus Rhinatrema; species Rhinatrema bivittatum. Next base: position 572,911,099 of record NC_042617.1, read on the forward strand.
TATGCACACCTGCGTGGTAAAGAGAGATGAATTTGCCTGATTACCATGACACAAATTATTTAAAAGCACCACATCCATCTGTAAATACACAGATTCAGATAATATATTGGAGAGAATAACTTCGATTTGATTCCACAATGCAGACACACAGCTCCTCCAGTATATCCCATCAAACTTAGGCGATATTTTCATTAATCTGTCAGTGGATAAATACCATCTATAAAATAGTTTATAGCTATTTTCGACTGAGGAGGAAGAAATAGAAGACCTGCCTATCTGTTCATAGACATTAGGGATGTGCGAACCCAAACCTATCAGTTTGGGCTTCGTTTTCGGCCCGCTGTGGAAAATTTCGTATTTCCCACAGTTTGGGCCTTTAAAATTCGGGGAGACCCGAATTTCATTTTAGTGTGCGCTACCTCCCATTAGTGCACGCTAACATTTTTTCGTTAGCGCGCACTAACCCTGAAAACAAATTTTTCCTGAAATTTCGGGAAAAGTTCCTTCAGGTTTCAGGCTCCCTGAACCAGGAAAAATCCACATTCCTAAGAGACATCCAACCATTCATCAGAAGAAATTTCCCTAGAAAGATCCCTGTCCGAAGCATGAATATAGGCTGCTTTAGCCTTAAGTCTCACATTCAAGAGTTTGTAGATATTTTAGATAAGTCTTTGAAATTGTAGGGGGCACAACAGAAACCCTCGAATAGAGACTTACCCATGCTCAAACCTTCACCTACTGTATTACTCTTACAGAAATGGTAAACCTGTTGATATGTGAAGAACTCCAAGGTAGGCAGTTGGTGTTTTGAACATAGGGATTCAAAGGATATTATATGATCTCCCTCCCAAAAATGGTCAAGACACCAAATACCTCGGACTTTTCATGCAGCAAATGAATGCATAGGACAGCAAGGCGGAAAGTTGCTGTTGTGGAATAGATTGGTGAGGTGGTAAAAAGATTTATATCTGACTAATTTCGATTTCCACTTCTCCCATAAACTCAGAGTGTGTCGGGTAGTTGGAAGCAGGCCTGCCATGTTTTTTTTAGCTTGCCATGGGGTTGCAGCCAGAGGAATCCCAGACATTTGTGATTGTTCTATTATTGCCCAATGCTTAGCTTCTACTACATGATGTCATAAAATCAAAGGTCTCAACTCGCAGCTACACAGTACTACATGAGGTTGGGGATACCAAGGCCACTCTCTTCCTTAGCTTGATACAGAGTAAATTTACTGACCCTGGGAGGATGCCGTTTCCAAATAAAATGAAAGACCTTTTTTTGCCAGCTCCTCAAAATGTCATTAGTGATAGGGATAGGCAATGTTTGAAACAGATAAAGCAAGCAGGGTAAGAAATTCATCTTAACTGTCGCAAAGTGGCCAAGCCAGGAAAGCGGGAGATTGCACCATTTCTCCAGGTCTTGTTCAGCTTTTTGTAATAAAGGTATATAGTTTAATGTAAATAAGTCTTTTTTGTGGGCAGAGAGTTGAATCCCCAAATATTTAATCATCGGAATGAATGAGCCTCCCGCAGAAATTTGACTAAGTCTGGTTTACAGGTAAGGTTGAGAATTTCAGATTTTTTCCAATTCACCTTGAACCCCGAGACTTGGATAAAGGTGCATAAGGCTTGCTCAATTGCCATCAGGGAATTGTGTGGGTTCTTAATAGTAAACATATCATAGGCGAAGAATGGAAGTTTAAAGGAGCCATTATCTAAAGTAAACCCAATTATACCAGGATGGTTGCGGATAATGGTGGCCAGGGGTTCCAAAAACAAGGCAAACAAAATAGGGGATAGAGGACATCCTTGTCGGGTTCCCCTTTCTACTGGGAAGTAGTCAGAGTAACCCCCATTAACTTTAATGCATGCTCTGGGATGTTCATATAGTTTAGCTATCCAAGTGTGAAAAAGTCCCAAATCCCATCTTTGACAAAACACTGAACAGGAAAGGCCAGTGAACCATATCAAAGGCCTTTTCAGCAACAATGTAGAGAAATATGGAATCTGTATTGTTCCTATGAGCCCACCATTTAAGGTCGACTAATTTATGGATATTGTCCTCTACAAATCTCCTTGGGATAAAAACTGCTTGGTCTTGGTGAATGAGGGTTGTGATAAATGTATTTAGATGTCCTGCCAAGATTTTGGTCAGTTTTTCTAGGTCAATATTTATTAATGAAATAGGTCTGTATGACCTGCACAATGCAGGGTGTCTAACTGGTTTCAATAATACAGTTATTCCGGCAATATTTGAATTGTAATATAATGACCTCTCATTCCTCAAATAGTTGTATACCTTTTACAAGCATGTTACAATATAAGGGCCAAATTGTTTATAAAATTGAGCTGTAAGGCCGTCTGGGCCAGGTGATTTACCCATCTTAAGCATTTTAATTGTACTTAGGATCTCCACAGTCGTAATTTCCTTATCCAGCTCTTCCCTCACACCCTCAGTCAAGGAAGGGACCTCCTCAAGATAGCTCTCTATCAAATCCAATGAGATATTAACCTCTGATGCATAGAGATTTGTATAGAATTGGAGAAATTGTTTACGAATATCTGAGTTATCAGTGAGTAAGCCTTCCCCTCATTTATATACCATCTGAGCTATAGTAGAAGAAGGTATATAAATATTAATAAAGATAAAGCTGAGGACCCCTAGTGGAGGGGGAGGCTGTGCAGCAGGCGAAACCGTAAAAGTGACAATGAAGATCCCTGAGGAACCCCTCATATGACCTCTCTAGGTGCACTGCTGAGCATCTTCCTCCACTGCTGAGCATCTTCCTCCACTGATTGCACAGGTCTTATCCTACCTGAGCCCACTGTTTATCTCTTTATTCTTGACTTTTGGTTTTTCTGTGGTAATGGGGAATTAATTCCTGAATAATGTAAAGTGGGGGATACTTTCTTTATTGAAGCTAATTCAGCTTTAACTTCAGCCAGCTCCTTTTTCAAGGAAGAGAGTTCTGCACAAATGGGGCAAGCTCTAAGTTTCCAGATGATTTCCCTCAGAATAAAGGCTTTACAATAGCTACATTGGATAGTCCTCATTTTGGTAATTTATTTGATGGTTAACACCTAAGGAAATACCAATTTACTAATTTATCTTGTTGCCAATTATGAATTTCGGCAGACTATATCAGATAAACAAACCTAGGGGGTGGGTGGGCAGAGGGATAGGGTGGGAGGGAGTTAAACAGTTAAACCTTGGTCAAGCTGGGTAGAGCAGGACACTTTCTGGAACTTTACTTGTTCTTAGCTATTAAATGATCCCACAGCACTTTATGCCCCAATATTAAACAGCTAAATACAAATAAGAGAGGGATACTAATGAAATGCTAGAATGGTTTTTTTGGTGTTTGTTTTTTTCTCTTGAATCTTAAAGCAAACCAATAGCAAGAAACCAAACAAATTAATATACAATATCAATAACTTGAAGAGAAAGAGATAATGAAATGAAAGCACAGAGCAATATATTGTACACAGAAACCTTCTACAATATAATAAATTAATAAAGCAGTTGTATCTTATCTGCACTGGAAAACAGTTTGGCTCCTAGCTGTGCACAATGAATCTGGCTTGTTACGGCGGTTACTACCCCAAACCAAATGTACCTGATACTTCACTCTCGACGCATATCCAGCATGGCTCTCTGCTTCAACGGCATTTATTTATTTATTTATTTAATTTCTTTTACTATACCGATGCTCAAGACTAGGTCTTATCGTACCGGTTTACAATGTAACTGAGGGGAAACCAATTAACATCAAGGTAGAAAGTAAAGTTACATTAAACAGGGAGCGTAAAACCTGGGCAATGGAAGACAGTACAGAATTTAAACTAAGAAACAATTAGAGAGAGATAAATATATATATATAATCAACAAAAACTATAAGATACGTAAACATAGATTTATCCTAGGCAGTTATTAGCATGGTATGTCCAGAGGGAGAAGGAAAGGGTGAGGTTGGGTGGGGGGGAAGGGGAGAGGGAAAAGAGGGGGGGGGGTAGGGATTAAGGAGGGGTGGGAGAATGAGAGACAGTGATGGTTGAGGAGATCCTTCAGCGGTAGGCTTCTGCGAACAGCCAGGTTTTCAATTTCTTTCTGAATGTTGAATGGCATTGTTCTTGGCGTAAGTCTTGGGGAAGTGAATTCCAATGTAGTGGACCTGCTGTTGAAAGAGCACGCTTGTGAATAGAGTTGTGGACAGATGATTTGTTGGGGGGGGGCCTTGAGCGAACCTTTGTAGGCAGTTCTGATCGGTCTTGCTGAAGTATGTAATTCGAGTGGGAAGGTGAGTTGGAGAGTGGATTGCTGGTAGACGGATTTGTGGATGATGGTGAGAGCCTTGAAAAGTATTCTATATTGGATGGGCAGCCAGTGTAGGATTTTTAGGATTGGTGTGATATGGTCCTTGCGACGAGTGTTTGTAAGGATCCTAGCCGCTGCGTTTTGCAGCATCTGAAGAGGTTTGGTGGACGAAGCGGGGAGACCAAGTAATAGAGCGTTACAATAGTCGATCTTTGAAAACAGTATGGCTTGAAGCACCGAACGGAAATCCTTGAAGTGTAAGAGCGGTCTAAGTTGCTTCAGGACCTGTAGCTTGAAGAAGCATTCTTTGGTTGTGGCGTTAATGAATTTTTTGAAATTCATTCTAGAGTCAAGGGTGGCCCCAAGATCTCTGACCTGGTTTGCTAATGGGGTGCTAGCATTATTTGCGAGGGGGTTGTTGTCACTAGGGGAGATAACCAGTAGTTCCGTTTTGGAAGTATTTAGGACCAGGTTGAGACTAGAGAGCAGAAGGTTGATGGCTTGTAAGCAGTTGTTCCAGAAATTTAGAGTAGAGATGGGGTCCGAGATGGGGATTATGATTTGAACATCGTCCGCGTATATAAAGTGGGTGAGATTGAGACTATTGAGTAGCTGGCATAAAGGGAGTAGATATATATTGAACAGGGTAGGGGAAAGTGACGAACCCTGAGGTACGCCTTGGTTTGATGGAATGGAGTGAGATTCTTTGTCATTTATTTTGACTTTGTAGTGTCTGTTGTTCAGAAAGGATGTGAACCAGAGCAGTGCAGAGCCGGATATGCCTATTTCCATTAAACGGTTTAAGAGGATAGTGTGGTTTACCGTGTCGAACGCGGCAGAGATGTCGAGAAGGGCTAGCAGGTAAGATTGTCCCTTGTCAAGGCCCATCAGGATGTTGTCCGTTAGAGAAAGAAGGAGGGATTCTGTGTTTAGGCGTTTCCTGAATCCGAATTGAGAGGGGTAGAGAATATTGTGGGAGTCAAGGTAGTCTGTGAGTCGGATGTTGACAAGCTTTTCCATTAGCTTGGCTATAAAAGGTAGGTTTGCAATGGGGCGGAAGTTTGCAGGGTTGGCTGGGTCCAGGTTGGGTTTTTTAAGTAAGGGTTTAAGTGAAGCAATTTTTAAGGAGTCCGGGACCGATCCTTGATTGAGGGAGCAATTTATGATGTCTGCCAGCGGTTTAGCAATGGTGTTAGGGATGGTGAGAAGTAGTTTGGTTGGTATTTGGTCCAATGGATGAGTGGAAGGTTTCATTTTCTTGATTATTGATTCAATTTCCAGGGAGGATGTCTGTTCAAGAATTTCTAGTGACGGTCTGTAGATAGTTGGTGGAGGGTTATTGGTTGCGAGGCTTAATGGTTGCGAAGGGTTTGGGGAAGTGTTAGTTGATGCCAGGGGGGCAAGTAGGTTTTTGATTTTGTTATCAAAAAAGATAGCCAACTCTGTGGATTTGTTCTGGGCTTCTTCTTCTGGGATGGTGAGGGGCATAGGTGTGGTAAGGGCAGCTACATATGAGAACAGAGTTTTTGGGTCATATAAGAAGCCGTGTATTTTTTTGGCGTAGAAATCTCGTTTGGTGCGGGTAATGGATGTCCTATAGTAGCTCATTGCAGTTTTGTATGAAGCAAGTGAGGAAGGGGAGGAATCTTTCCGCCAGCGTTGTTCTTTGTGTTGTAGATCCTGTTTGAGTTTCCTTAGTTCGGTTGAGAACCAGGGTTTCTTGTTCGTGCGGGCTGGGTTGATAACTTTTGTTGTTACAGGGCAAATTCTGTTAGCTACTGAGTGTGTAATAGTTTGCCAGGAGTTCATAGCGGTATCCGCATCTGAGAAGTCCAGTTTAATTAGTTCTTTGGCCAGGCTGTTGTTGAGAGTGTCCATGGGACAGGGTTTCCTGAACTGGATCGAGGATTTAGTAACAATCGGGGCATGGGAGAAAGACTGATACATCATGAACAATCGGGGCATGGGAGAAAGACTGATACATCACGAATTTCCAGCATAGCTCTCTGCTTCAACGGCAGGGGAAAAGAAAAACTGATAATTCACGCATATCCAGCATAACTTCAACGACAGGGGAGAAGAAAAAAGGATTCACACTCACAAAGCGGGGAGTAGCTGGCTTGTTACGGCGGTTACTACCCCAAACCAAATGTGCCTGATACTTCACTTTCGATGCATATCCAGCATAGCTCTCTGCTTCAACGGCAGGGGAGAAGAAAAAAACTGATACCTCACGCATATCCAGCATAGCTCCCTGCTTCAACGGCAGGGGAGAAGATAAACAACCAATAAGGGCTGTATAACATAATCTGGGTAAAAACAAATAAGCATGGGTGTAGCTTGCTTATTGCGGCGGTTACTACCCCTACTACCTCTAACTAATCAAGCTAGATATTTCACTTGGATGCAGCTCCATCACCGCTCTCTACATTAATGGTGGGGGTGGAAGGGAATTAGAACCAAGAGCTAAGAGAAACAGATAAGTATGAGAGAAAAAATGAGGGAAGCTTGCTGGGCAGACTGGATGGGCCATTTGGTCTTCTTCTGCCGTCATTTCTATGTTTCTATGTATGTTTCTATGTATGACTCCTGCTGGCTCTCAGAGTTAAAGGCTTTTGGAGTAAAGAGCATAAGTACTTTTCTCAGACACATATAGGGAGAAGACTTTAGGTAAAAGTTATTCATCTGCATCACCTGTAAGCCTATGGATTACAAATAAATCAGAGTACCCCAGGGATGAAGCCAGACAAGTTTGAGCGAGAGAGAGAGAGAGAGAGAGAGAGAGAGAGACTGACTAGCTATAAGGCCCTTCTAGTAGTTAGCTATTTATATCTCTATAGAGGCCCACCTAGTAACTTGAGGTGAGGTTTAGGTAGTAATGTAGGGGTTAGGGGCAACTTTTACATTCAGAGTGAGACGTATGAACAGAACAGTGCTCTCTTGTGAAGATTTGATGTCCTTCGGAGTGAGGAAACTCACACAAAGATGAGATTTGTACAATGTTCTCTCAACCTAGCTTGATGTTACCCAGGTAGAGAGTACATCAAAAATACCTTAACGCATGTGAAAACACTATAATGCGACATGGAAAATAACCCCCTAAGTTAGGTACCTATTTTCAGCCAAACTTAAGTGCCTACTTTTTCAGCTGAAAATTAATATAAATTTAGGAGTCTAAAAGTAAGGCTGCCCCTCTAGCCACCCATTTTTAAGGCTCCTAAATTTAAGAACCTAGTGAAACTAGGAGTCTAAAGTTAGGAACTTAGTCCTAATACATTTTCAAAAGGGCCAATTTAGGAGCCTAACTTCAAAAGTTAGGCACCAAAAATCTATGAAAATTGGCCCCATATGACTTACAATAATGCAGTCTTACCAACTTATATGAGATAAAATTATAAATATCAACCAGTTGGATAATGTTATGCAAACTGACTAACCCATTGGTGTGTAAATTTAGAGATATGTGAGTTCTGTGATAATTTTAAGGCATACAAGGCATTAAGAACATAAGAATGTAAGAAATGCCATACTGGGTCAGACCAAGGGTCCATCAAGCCCAGCATCCTGTTTCCAACAGTGGCCAATAAAGGCCATAAGAACCTGGCAAGTTCCCAAAAACTAAGTCTATTCCATGTTACTCTTGCTAGTAATATACAAAGATATACAATATCCATGATTAATTATTCAAAGGGCAGTCAAACTCTTCATACTGATTATGGATGTTTGCACCATGTATATGTGTTTAACCTTTTATGCACAACTTTTCAATGCAGTCCTGGTTCCTGACACAATAAACGCAGTATTGTTTTAATTCAGTGTGTATGCTGATTCACAGGGACATTTCCCCTCAGAAGTCTATTCGCAGAGGGATAGCATCACTTCACAGGCCACAGCCCTGGGTGAGGCTACCACAGGTGGTCTTTCTTGATCTGCTCAAGTTCATACTTTAAAAAAAATTAATATTTATTGAAATTTAAATTTCTCAGCTCATCTAGTGGTCATTCATCATATCACACATTTGAATTTCAGCATGAAAAGGTAATGTTTGCTTTTCTGCAGCTTTGTCACACTCTACGGAAACATCCCGGACAGCCCTTCCCCACCTAGAATGGTTTCAGGCTCTCTTTAGAGATGGATAAGGTTCCTTGATGGGAGCTCCAACACACTTCCTTTGTTTTTCCAATTAGCTTCTCTCTCTCTCTTTGGCTGTTGCAACCTGGTTTTACTTCTTTGTTTATATTGATTTACCATCTTCCTAATCCCAAAAGACAGCCCAATGGGCTACATTTGACAATCAGCAATGTAGGGAGAGGGTTATTACTAAAGCTGCTATGTATACACTACTCAATTAAAATCAGTGTCTGGTTCAAATCTGACACAGAATGGAGGTGACTAAAAGTATCCATTTGAAGGCCTTTAAGTTGGTGACGTCAATGCACCTCCCAGTAAATAAGGGTCCACCTCACTAAAACCCTCTGTCAGAAGATGGTTCCAATAGTCGTCACTGTTTGCAGTCTGAGCAGAGACCAAAGGCTTCCCAAGTATTCAAACGGAGATTCCCTCTCACTTCTAGAGCAGCTTCCTCCAGAATCAGGTCGAGGCATGCTGGCAGGGCAGTATAGGGAGGCTCATATATACTGACACTGGCCATGGATGCTTGGAAGCCTTTGGTTTTCAGGGCTACAAATCCAGTGCCTTTCATGAGCCCTTGATTCATTTTAGGAAGAGTGAAGAAAGCGTTTTAATTTCCCAAAGTCTTTTCTGCAGGCGCGTTTGCAGGGCCGTGGACTAAGAGAGGAAGAATTTGAGGTGGCTGAACAACATGAAACAATGAAAGGAAATTCCAGCCGAAATTATAATTCTGCAGCTGGAAGAATGTTCCCCCGGCTTGCTCTGCAGTCCCTGTCACTTTCCACCGTGCGCCTTATTTGGGTGTCAGGCTCTGCTGGCAGACTGCAGCACTCCCACTAATGTTCACCGTGAAAATAAGAAATAATCTTTTCTTTACAGCAAAACAGTATCCAGGAAAGTCTGCAAAGTCTAGGCCAGCCTCTGATATAAAAAACAAAACAAACCCTAAAAAGCGCAATGATTGCAGCTGTCTATGTGTAATGGGCAAGTCTGCAGTGCTACAAAAATAGGTTATAACATATATTTAGCAAAGTGGAAACACAAATGCTCAACTTAGCACTTACGTGAAACTAGTAAACAGTACAGTAATACCATCTTCCATTTTCTATCCTATTTCTTGTTACCCTCCTCCCAGTTTTTAATTCCCTGTTAAAATGTAATTTCCAAACTTTACCATTTTTGCTGTAAACCGGCATGATGTCCACAACTAATGCCGGTATATAAAAATGTTTAAATAAATAAATAAATCTTCCAGGCTTCAGTTCTTGTTACTTTGAGAGTATAATTCTATATAAAGGTATAATGTAAATGTTAATGAAATAGATGCAGGAGCAAGAAGTAGTTTTTACTCCTAGAGAAATATTTGAAATGTTAAAGGATTTTGTGGTTTAATCAAAGAAACATCTGCTCAGTTTAGATAAACTGAATCCTTTAATTCTCTACAGACATGCAATAACACATATAGATGCAGATCATAGTTTTAAGATTTTCAGACTTACAGAGGTCCATATTCAGCAAATGTCTGTATAGCAAAGCTAGCCGGATACATGGCTTCAACCTCAGGAATGTTGCTGCAATACATTTGTATTTATTTGTATTTATAAACCACCCATACCAAGGTCTTAGCTAGTGTACAGCAGAACAACATACATAATTAAAACAAAGAGGTCAAATGAAAATAAATTAATATGTAAATAGCTGCAAAATAACACGACAAAGCTGCTCAAAATCAATACATCCTCAAGTTTCACCAGTTCAAGTTAGCCATGTCATATCAAATCTGCCACGCGAAAAAGATGAGGTTTTTTTCATTGCTCTAAAGGAACAGATAGTGGGAGGGTGGTTCTATTAAAAAAAATGGGAAAAATCCCCACAAGGCTGTGAATGAAAGATCATGGTGCCAAAATCCCAGAACTGATTCCAACTATGGGACTAAAAAAAAAAAGAGTTGTGACTAGCATCATTTCTCATTAAATGTTATTCCTTAGATCTGTGTGAAAATGAGGATATCATTGCTCAAATGACAAAACCTCAGAGGAAAAAGTCACAGTACAGAACAGGGGTCAGCAACCTATGGCTTGCATGCCGTGAGTGGTACGAGAGGCCATTTTTAGTGGCACGACAGCAGCAGTACAGCACCAAATAGCAGCTGAGCGGAGACTCTTGCTGCCACTGCTACTGATGCGAGCAAGCAGCTGGCAGCCCCGAGCTGTCGGGCATGGTGCGGCAGCCATAGCCCTTCCTCATACCCATCGCTGTCTCTGGGTCCTGGCCCTGGCTTCAGGCCTAACAAGCTTCAGTAGTGGCCTTACAGGGCCAATAATGAGGAGGCAGATGCGGAAGTAGGTAGTAAGGAGTCAATTGTCCTGTTCGCTGTTGATAAAGGAGGTTTTAGCACTAGAAGAAGGCTGCAAACCCAAGAACTACTCTGGTTCAAGTTGCATAAGAAGTCTATGCCACACGGTGGAAGGTCGGCGCTAGACAGCATTGGTGTCCATGGGACTCCAGTCAAGGAGAGTGATTGATAAGAAAGCATATGGTAGGATCACAAGGAAGAATATCTGGTGGAACTGAGGGAGACGAAGAAAGTAATCAAGACAGCAAAAAGTCAAGCGGAAGAAAGGATTGCCAAAGAGGTAAAGCGAGGCGATAAAACATTTTTCAGATACATCAGAGAAAGGAGAAAAGTCCAAAGTGGTATAGTGAAATTGAAAGGTGAAAAGGATCAATGTGTGGAGAGAGACAAAGAAATGGCAGAAATATTAAACAAATACTTCAGTTCAGTGTTCATTAAAGAGGACCCTGGAGAAGGACTGTCGCTAGTTAACAAGAAACTGGAGGGGAGTGGAGTAGATGTAACTCCGTTTACAGTGAAGAATGTGTGGGAAGAGCTGGGGAAACTGAAAGTGGAAAAAGCCATGGGGCCTGATCAGGTCCATCCCAGGATACTGAGGGAGCTCAGAGATGTGCTGGCGGGTCCGCTGTGTGACCTGTTCAATAGATCCCTAGAAACGGGAGTGGTGCCGAGTGATCAGAGAAGAGTGGTAGTGGTGCCGCTTCACAAGAGTGGGAGCAGAGAGGAGGCTGGTAACTACAGGCCGGTTAGCCTCACCTCAGTGGTGGGAAAAGTGATGGAGTTGCTGCTGAAAGAAAGAATAGTGAACTATCTACAGTCGGGAGAATTGCTGGACCAGAGGCAGCATGGATTCACCAGGGAAAGATCCTGTCAGACAAATCTAATTGACTTTTTCGACTGGGTGACTAGGGAATTGGATCAAAGAAGAGCGCTCGATGTCATCTACTTGGATTTTGGCAAGGCTTTTGATACAGTCCCGCACAGGAGGCTGGTGATTAAAATGAGAAGCTTAGGAGTGAGTGCCGAGGTGGTGGCCTGGATTGCAAACTGGTTGATGGACAGAAGACAATGTGTGATGGTAAATGGAACTTACTCTGAAGAGAGAGTGGTGTGAAGCGGAGTGCCACAAGGATCAGTGTTGGGACCAGTCCTGTTCAATATCTTTGTGAGTGACATTGCGGACGGGATAGAAGGTAAGGTTTGTCTTTTTGCAGATGATACTAAGATCTGCAACAGAGTAGACACGCCGGAATGAGTGGAGAGAATGAGATGGGATTTAAGGAAGCTGGAAGAGTGGTCGAAGATATGACAGCTGAGATTCAATGCCAAGAAGTGCAGAGTCATGCATATGGGGGTGTGGAAATCCGAAGGAACTGTATTGATGGGGGTGAAGGGCTGATGTGCATGGAGCAGGAGAGAGATCTTGGGGTGATAGTGTCTAACAATAAAGTCAGCGAAACAATGTGACAAGGTGATAGCTAAAGCCAGAAGAATGCTGGGCTGCATAGAGAGAGGATTATCTAGTAAGAGAAAGGAAGTGATGATCCCCTTGTACAGGGCCTTGCTGAGGCCTCACCTGGAGTACTGTGTTCAGTTCTGGAGACCGTATCTCCGAAGAGACAGATACAGGATGGAGGCGGTCCAGAGAAGGGCGACCAAAAAGGTAGATGATCTTCATAAAATGACTTATGAGGAGATATTGAAGAACCTTAATATGTATACCCTGGAGAAGAGGAGGAGCAGGGGTGATATGATACAGCCTTTCAGATACTTGAAAGGTTTTAATGATCCATGGTCAACAACAAACCTTTTCTGTAGGAAAAAAATCAGTAGAACTAGGGGCCATGATTTGAAACTCCAGGGAGGAAGACTCAGAACCAATGTCAGGAAATGTTTCTTCACGGAGAGGGTGGTGGATGCCTGAATGCCCTTCCGGAGGAAGTGGTGAAGACTAAAACTGTGAAGGATTTCAAAGGGGCAAGGGATAAACACTGTGGATCCATAAAGGCTAGAAGATGGGAATGAAGAGAAGAGCGATGGGGGTGGCTTGCTGGAATGGAAGCAACTATCTGGTAATTACTACCCTTACTCAGAAAGCCTTCACACGGTTAATGCAACTCCAACATTGCTCTCTGCTTCAATGGCAAGAGGAAATGTGGAAAAGAGGATTTGCATTCAGACAACAACCAACAAAGACAACTACACAGTCTGGGTAAACAAATAAGCATGGGGGTAGCTTGCTTATTGCGGCGGTTACTACCATAAACCAATTAAGCCTGATACTTCACTTTGAATGCATATACAGCATTGCTCTCTGCTTCAACGGGAGGGAGAAATGTGGAAAAGAGGATTTGCATTCAGACAACAACCAACAAAGACAACTACACAGTCTGGGTAAACAAATAAGCATGGGGGTAGCTTGCTTATTGCGGCGGTTACTACCCTAAACCAATTAAGCCTGATACTTCACTTTGAATGCATATACAGCATTGCTCTCTGCTTCAACGGGAGGGAGAAATGTGGCAAAGAGGATTTACATTCAGACAACATCCAACAAAGCTTGGATCTGTGCAGTCTGGGTAACCAAGCATCAGGGTAACTTGCTTGATGCGGCAGTTACTACCCGTAACAATTAATCCTTTTGCTCACCTTTGATGCAACTGCAACATTACTCTCTGCATCAATGGCAGGGGGTGGCAGGAAATTTGAATCAAACAGTTACCAACAAGGGCCCTGAACTTGGTGGTCGGTGAAACAGATAAGTATGGGAAAATAAGTGTGGGAGCTTGCTGGGCAGACTGGATGGGCCGATTGGTCTTTTTAAGCCGTCATTTCTACGTTTCTATGTTTCTATATGTGTGTGTATATGTGTGTGATTTCATATGTGAAAGAGCGACAGCTCTGTGTAAATGTGTGCGTGATTGCATGTCAGTGAGAAAGAGAACATGTGTGTGTATGTGATATCATGTGAGAGTAAAAAAGAGAGCATATGTGTGTGTTGCGGACATGGACTCGCGGACTGAGGTGTAGCTGGTGCAGCCAGCAGAGAAGAGTCCTGCAGGTCCCCATTATCGGTTGGCGGAGCTGACTGTGGCAGAGGCCCAACTGGAGCTTCACTTATACGAGTCCACGTTCCCCTTAGGTTGAGCCTTCAGGTGCCGGGGGCTGATAGGTCTTAGGCAAGGGCCTCTGCTGGTGAGGTGAAGATCCATCAAGTAGTTAAAGCTGCAGGCCAGGGTCTAGCACAGAAGGAATATGAGCAAGGTCAGAGTCTGGCAGCAGTCAGGGCAGGCGGCTTACTATCAGAGACGGTGTCCAGGCAGTGGTCAGAGGCAGGCAGAGTACAATTAGAGCTAGTGTCCAAGCCAAGGTCAAACTAGAAATCCATCCTAGGGGTAGCGAGGGACTGAGAAGAGGTTCAGAGGCAAGGAATAGTACAAGGAGAATCGGAATCGCTGAAGACTGAAGATGAAGCAATGAAGACTGACAATGAAGCAGACAAGAACTCAGGAACAGGCCCAGACTGTCAACACAGGAACCAGGAACAGAAAAAAGGAACTCAGGAATATGAAGCCAAAACGAGGAACACGTTGAAGCAATGCACTACTTCAAGGAAGTCAACCTTTTGCTAAGGAGGGGAGTGGAAGGGGAGCGAGCCTTTTATAGAGGGGAAACCTTGATGTCATTAGAGGCACAGTAGGGAAGTTCTGACCACAGGCTCTTTAAATCACGACAATTTGGGCACGAACGCTCCTAGGGGAAGGCCTTGGTCGGCATTGACATCTTCCTCCCAGTCACCACTTTGGGCCTGTTCAAGTGCAGCAATTATGCGTGCGCTCATCTGGGGGCATCAGAATCGCCTGCAGATGGTTTGGGGCTGGAGGTAAGAGTGGCGGTCCATGGGTGTGTCCTGCAGATTGCCGAGCGTAAGACTGTGTGTATATGTGATTTCTTGTGGGAGACAGAGAGAGAAAGCATGTGTATGTGTGCATGTGTGCGAAAGAGAGTGTGTGTGTATATGATTGCATGTGTGTGAGAGAGATATCATGTGTCTGTGTGTGTGACTGCATGTGGGAGAGAGAGAGCGCGTGTGTGTGTGTTGTGTAATTGCAGGTGGAAGAGAGAGAGCGCGCATATGTATTTGTGTATTTGATAGTGTGTGTATGTGAGAAAGAGAGAAAAACATTTGTGTGCACCTTCCCCCACCCCAAATCATTTATAACAATCTCAGAGTGACTGGAAATCAAAATTTCCCAGGTATGGAGAGCATTTTTTTTATCCTTATATGTTTTAATTATTGGGTGGTTGATGTGTCTGTTTTTTTAAATATTTTATTGGTGTTTCGAACATTTTTAAAAATTTGTGTATGAATGTTTAATTATTGAATGTTATTCTATTTGTCAACTGTTTTGAAATATTTTTTTTATTGTATGGTTTTACTATTATGCTTGATATTTATATTTCTTAATTTTGTTGTTTGATATTTTATGAGGAATGGTGATGTTTCTGTTTTTCCATTGTTGCACTGCATACAGAGTCTGGCTTGTTGCAGTTTCCTGTTCAGTTTTTGGCTGCATGTTTCTATTTCTATTTTTTTATGGTCACTTTGTTCCTTGTAGTCTGAGGTTCTGCATGCGTGTCCGAAGTGAGTTATTCTAGCTAGTGTACTGTATAGTTTGTTTGTAGGGATCTATAGCAGCCTGGCTTGTTCAGTTTTCCTAATTGGAGGTGTATTGGTAAGGAGGAGGGCAGGGAGTGAGAGAAATTTTCCGCTGCTCTTTTTTTATATTTTTATTTTTACAGGAGGAAAAACATATCTACTTCAATCATATTTTTACATAACTCTTGAATATTTTAACTGAAAAAAAGCAATTAAAGTTAATATTCAAGAGATATATGAAAGCAATCTGGCGGATCAGTGTACTGAAACACTACTTTAAAACAGGTTGCATACCACTGGTATATACTCTATTATTAAAAATCAGAGGGAGGGGGGACTGGCAATTAGTAAGATAATTAATTGAAAAATATTATAAACCAAAAGAAATGCAAATTAGTTTTGAAAAGAACATAAGAATCTAATTAAAGCAGAGGAGTGCAGGCTTTCTAGGAACCTTATTTATTTATTTATCTATCTTTTTTATTAGTTGCAGAAGGGAGCTGGATGGAAAAAAATGTGTCCAAAAGGTGATAAAGAGAAACTCTATCAACTTGGCCTACCATACACACTCCTCAAACGTCTATTAACTGTTTGTTTTCAGAAGTACTAGGGCAAGGGAAATAAGGAGAGGAAGGGAAGCGTCTGACCTACCTCCCCGATGAGGGAGAGTCTGAAGGTGTGCAGCAGTGAGCTGCAGAAGACAAGGGAATTCTCTATTGTTTAGATTCAGTTCACTCTCGCTAAGGAAATGACGAGAAGGAAATTATTATTCCGTGTCTCGGAAACTGTGTGGTGCTCCAAGATAAGAAGCCAGTTGCTAATTTGAGTATAAAAGCAGGAAGCAGAATACTCCTGTTTCCCTTCGGCCAAACAAAGGAGCAGTAAGGTTCCATGTAAAGCAGTTTTACTTCAGCTGCTGAGGCATACAGAACTCCAGAGCTCCTTGCATGCACTCTCTGGATATTATTATTTTGACCTCCTTCTGGTGTGGGTATTATGGCTGAAAAAGCTGTGAACAACACTTTTCAGTTCTCACAATCCTTGCCGGAAAACTTTTGGGGTAAGACATCTTTTCCAATTATTTTAATAATGTATACATTTGGATGGTTAGCTGCTGTCAAAGTGGGAGCTACAGTATTCACTAGGGTCATTTGTAATATGGGATATTATCCATTCCACTCCTTTTGATGCAGTCCATACTGAATACCACTTTCCTGGTTTTAAACTTGTAATGGGCAGAAATACACTTTATACTGCTGCCCTGATTATTAGCAAACATTTATTGGCATTTGGGTGGATAACAAGCTTCGTATTTTGTTCTTAGCAAATATAAGCAAAGATTGAACTGTCTGAAATGTAAGAATAGAGCATCCATCTATTCATGTTTCTGACTACTAATGGGTTTTACTTCTACTCCAGCTACTGCGACTTTCTGCTAGGAGGCTGCAGTCCAACTAAACTGAGTCTTCTTTCCCTAGATCGTTCACCCAGATCAAAATAGGTCTTCATTAATGCTGTGTTTTATTTTTCATTGTATTGCACCATATTTTATTATTTTAATAATTGTGGACAAGATCATCAGAAGGCCAAACAATGCATTTTAAGACGCTAACTCTTTTCAATGGCATTTAGATTCCTTGCAGTTTTTTGAAAGCCAAATTAGTATTCGTAAAAAAAAAAAAGTAGGAGTGTAGGTGCTGAGCTAAACCTAATCAGATAAATGCCAATGATTTACTAAAGCCATAGAGAAATTAATTGTCAAGAGTTGCACACGGAACTTGTCAATTGTTAGTGAAGCTATTATGCTTGATCTCAAAGTTGGAACATCTACAGTATGTCTTTGTTTCATGAAATCATAGAAATACTTGAATAAGAATAATGAAGTGAGATGTGGAGTTCAAATAAGGCTTCCCAGACCTGAAATAGTGACCCACCTAGTTAATTGGGTTCTCAGGATATCCACAATAAATATACCAGAGCTAAATCTTCTTACACTGGAAACCCAGCATGTGCAAATTTATCTCATAGATATTCATGGTAGATATCCAAATATCCAGCTAGGTGTCGGGCTACCAGGCCAGGATTGGGAAGCCTTGCCATAGTGGTCTCCTAGTATTGACAAGTGGTTCCCTGACCCACGCAGGTCCAGATTAAGATGTTTAGGAACTTTTGGCTTAAGAGATGATGTCTCTGTTTACAAGTGTTTATGAAATTAATCCATCTTGCCAGAAGTCATCTTCTACATAGAATTGCCACCTGATCCAGGTCAGTCTTGAGTTGACAGCTGGATCTAGCGCCGGTTTTGCTCCATAGCCTCTAAAGATTTGTAGTTCCAATTTCTGTAAGAAAGGAAGGACTACAAGTCCATAGGTTCAATGAAGCAAAACTAAAATTGGGTGGCATCCCTAATTCTATCCTGGCTTCTCTAGAAATATTTTACCTGAGTTTTTCTCATGACTTTCAGATCATCCTACTACCAATCTACTCTTTCTAATAAAATCTTATCATATTCTGGCACCAGTTTCTTAAGTCACCCAGATCACATACCGTATCTGCGTTCTTTCATTTCCTCTTCTCTCCAGCACCACTTTCTCTCTGCCCAAATCCTTTCCCTCTACCAAACTGCAGTTCCCTTCCCCCCACCTCCCCCTCAGCTTTACGTTTTCCTCTCCACCAATGCCCCAACTTGGGATTCCTTTTCAGACTCCTGATCAGCTAATTCATCTCTCTCACTGGGCTTCGTTCTGCCTCTTTCCCAAATTGCTTAATACTTTCTTTCTTTCCTCCTTCCCTCTCTTTCTCATACAAACTACCTCCTATCGGGCTGTCTCCTCTCAGCAGACACTACTTTCCTCCTCAGGTCCTTCGTTACTCTATTTTGAGCTCCACCTTCCTCACAGAAGGACGAGAACTTTGCTGAAGTCTTGGAATATTTCACTTGCTGTCTGCTATTTATTATGTGTCAGTTCCTCTTCAGATTAGAGGAAGGACTAAGGTTTAGCGTCTTTTCTGTTACTGGAATCTGACTTTTGGTTGTTACCTGACCCTAGATCAGTAGATTAGGTGCTGATGACATGAATCTCTGGGGCTAACAGTTGTGATTGGCCGTCTCTCTCCCAGAATTGATAAAAATAAAGAGTTTTAGATAGATGAATGCATTTCTATTTTGTACTCTCAGGCCTTGGTTCTTTCTTATCAGAATAAATTCTGAAAGGATTTCTCTTGATTTGTTTGTCAGATACAAGTAGAATGCTGTAGCTTTTCTATTTTGGGGATTTGATGGAAACATCCAGTGGTAACACTAATCAGGCAGATGACATGGATTCCTAAAACCAAACTTCTTTCATTTATTTATTTGTTTGTTTTTAAAATTTGTACTCTGAATGTATCCAAATATTCATGGTGGATAACAACTTAAAGACTCGTGATGTTATAAAACATAAATATTTAATTAAAAGTAAAACAATACAGTAGTTACAATAAAATAAGTTAAAATAAAAACTAAAGACAGAAGAGAAGCAGGCACGTAATGGCGGCCGCCACGTGGAGTGAGAGAAGCCCCCGGGGTCTGGAGCGGGCGGAACGCGGTGATTCCTGAAGCGGAGGTAGGCAGGTTTGGGCCTTAGGCGGAGGGAAGCGGTAGCGACTGCAACAGTACCCCCCCCCTTTACGGCCCCTCTTGAGAGGACCAGGTTTCTCCAGATGGTCACGGTGGAACTGTTGCAACAAGGACTTGTCCACGATGTTGCGGCTGGGTTCCCAGGTGTTGTCCTCATCACCGCAACCCTCCCATGTGAGTAGATATTCCCACCTGCGGTTGTAGAAGCGAACATCCAGGACCTCTCGTACCTGGTAAGTGGGATCATCGTCGATGGTAGTAGAAGAAGGATCCGGAGGTTTTCGGTGATAGCGAGAGAGGACTACGGGCTTTAGCAAGGATACGTGGAAAACATTGTGGACTCGAAGAGAGGACAGCAACCTCAGCCGATATGAGACTGAGCCCACTCTCTCGGCGACCTGGAATGGACCACAGAATCTGGGTGCAAATCTTCGTGAGGGGAGGTGGAGTCGAATGTTTTTGGTGCTAAGCCAGACCAGGTCTCCTGGCTGATAGGTAGGAGCCGGTCGTCGGTGGCGGTCAGCCACCTGTTTGGCAGAAGAGGCTGAGCGGATCAGTTTGTTCTGGGTCTTCTGCCACAAAGTCTGTAGCTGACGCACCGTCAGCTGGGCGGCTGGAGACGCGCTGGGGGTAGCAATGGGAAGTGGAGGTCTCAGCGGTTTCCCGTAGACTAGCTGAAACGGAGAGAGCCCGGTGGCGGCATGAGCTTGATTGTTATAGGCAAACTCGGCCCAGGGCAGTAGTTCTGACCAGTTGTCTTACTTCTCATTGGCGAAGACTCGAAGGTAAGCTTTCAGAGACCAATTCATCCTTTCGGACTATCTGTTACTCTGTGGGTGGAAAGCTGTAGAGAAGCTGAGCTTTACCTTGAAACACTTGCAGAGAGCTCTCCAGTAGCGTGCGACAAACTGGGGCCCCCGGTCGGAAACGATGTCTTGCGGGAGGCCGTGTAGCCTGAAAATATGCTGGGCAAAGAGGAGGGCTAATTCGGGTGCAGAGGGTAATTTAGTCAAAGGAACAAGGTGTACCATCTTTGAGAAGCGGTCGACGGTAACCCAGATAACCGTTTGACCGCAGGATGGGGGCAAGTCCACCATGAAGTCTGTAGCGAGATGGGTCCAGGGCTCTGTGGGGACTGGCAGAGGCTGTAGAAGACCACACGGGGGTTCAGGACTGGGCTTTTGACGAGCACAGGTGGGGCAGGAACTAACATACGTGTGCACATCCTGTCGCATGTTGGGCCACCAGTAGAAACGGTTAAGGAGTTCCAAGGTTCTTTTATGTCCTGCGTGCCCTCCAGTGTGGGAGTCATGAGCCCAGCGTAGAGTCTTTAAACGGTCTCGTCGGGAGACCACGGTCCTATCTTGGGAGAGGACCGTCAGGGCGGACAGGCGAACCTTACTAGGATCGAGAATGTACTGTGGAGGTTCTTGGTCTTCCTCGGATAAGGAGGTCCGAGAGAGAGCATCAGCTTGGAGATTCTTGGACGCCGGCCGGTACTGTAAGACAAAATCAAAGCGACTGAAGAACAGGGCCCAGTGGGCTTGGCGAGGGTTTAGGCGTTGAGCCTGGGACAAAAACTCTAAGTTTTTGTGATCCGTATATATGGTGGTCGTGTGACGGGCCCCCTCGAGCCATTGCCTCCATTCTTCAAACGCGAGTTTGATCGCCAGCAGCTCTTTGTCACCGATGGAGTAATTAGTCTCGGTGGGGGAGAACTTCCTGGAGAAGTAAGAGCATGGCAAGAGTTGTCCGGACTCGGAGTGTTGACTGAGGACCGTTCCGACGGCAATACTGGAGGTGTCGACCTCGACGATGAAAGGTCTGGCAGGATCGGGATGACAGAGACAGGTGTCCATGAAGAATGCCTCTTTCAGGTCGGTGAAGGCTGCGACCGCAGCGTCAGGCCAGTTCTTGGCGTCGGCTCCCTTGCGGGTCAGAGCAGTAAGGGGAGCGACCCGATGCGAGTACTGTGGAATAAAATGTCTGTAAAAGTTAGCGAAGCCCAAGAATCTCTGAAGGGCCTTGAGACCCTTGGGTTGAGGCCATCTAGTTATGGCAGCTACTTTTTCGGGGTCCATTCGGAATCCTGTAGAGGAAATGATATACCCCAAGAAGGGCAGGGCCTCAGCTTCGAAAACACATTTTTCAAGCTTGGCGTAGAGGTGGTTGTCTCGGAGAGCTTGCAGGACTTCTGCGACGTGGTGACGGTGGGTATTCAGGTCTTTGGAGAAGATGAGCACATCATCAAGGTAGACAATCACATGGGAGTGGACCATGTCGCGTAGGACCTCGTTCATAAGGTTCTGGAAGATGGCTGGGGCGTTGCAGAGTCCGAAGGGCATCACTAGGTACTTGTAATGCCCATCCCTGGTATTAAAGGCCGTCTTCCACTCATCCCTGGGGCGAATACGGACGAGGTTATAGGCCCCTCGGAGGTCCAGCTTGGTGAAGATGCATGCTCCCTGAAGGCGGTCCAAAAGCTCTGGAATCAGGGGAAGCGGATACCGGTCTCGTTTGGTGATGGCATTCAAGCCACGATAGTCTATACATGGACGGAGGGAGCCGTCCTTCTTGGCCACGAAGAAGAAGCCGGCTCCGGCAGGTGAACGAGAGGGACGAATGAAGCCCTTGGCAAGGTTCTCAGTCACATACTGAGACATAGCAGCAGTTTCTGGCAAAGACAAAGGGTACACCCGGCCACGGGGAGGTGTGGTGCCCGGCAGCAAGTCAATTGGGCAATCAAAAGGCCGGTGCTGAGGGAGTATCTCAGCCATCTCTTTGGAGAAGACGTCAGCGAAGTCTCTATTGGTTCAGGCAGCAGAAGCGAGGAGCAGAGGTGCAAGGTTTTCAGTGGACGTGGGAGACGTAAACAATGTTCAAAACAATAGGGACTCCATCGGGTTAGCTGAAAGTTGTCCCACTGAATAATGGGTGAATGCTGGCGCAACCATGGTAGTCCAAGAACCAGGGGGTGCACAGCTCGCTCCAAGACTAGCAGGGAGATCTCCTCCGAATGGAACAGGCCTGTCTGGAGAGTCAAGGGTGTTGTGGAGCAGGTGATGGTACCCGGAGCAGCGTGCCCAGGATAGAGGAAATCCGTAGCGGAGGAACCTTCTGTTGTGTGGGGAGAGACAGCTGATTCACCAGATCGGCCACAATGAAATTCCCCTCAGCGCCAGAATCGATGAACGCCCGGATCTGGAGTTCCCCACCGGGGTATTTCAGAGTCACTGGCAAGGTACATAGAGGAGCTGATCCAGTAGCGCCTAGGTGTAGCTCCTCAGTATAACCTAGGCATGGTCGTTTCCCGGACGTTCCGGGCAATTGACGAGGAAGTGCCCCTTGCCTCCGCAGTAGAGACAGAGGCCTAGCGAGCGGCGCCTCCTTTCTTCGGGAGTTAGTGGAGATCTACCCAACTGCATGGGTTCTCCACTGCTGACAGAGGCCGGAAGAACCTTAGGAGCCGGGATTCTGGAGGCAGAGGACGACTGTGGTGATGCTTTCCGGTAGGAGCGGGTCTCCTTATCCCGCAGCTGCAGGCGACGATCCACCCTGCTGGCGACATCAATTAAGTCATTTAAGTCGTCCGGGAGGTCCCGGCCTGCTAACTCATCCTTGATGCAACTAGCAAGTCCCTCCAGGAAGATTCCCCTAAGGCAATCATCCCGCCAGCCAACTTCCATGGCCAGCGTGCGAAAGTCTATGGTGTAATCGGCCACCGAGCGTGCCCCTTATCTGAGGTGCAAGAGCTCCGAGGCAGCGGTGGTCTGGCGTGCAGGGTCATCAAAAGCGAGGCGAAAGTTGAGGACAAATTCCTTCAGATTCTGTAGCAAAGGGTCCTGACGCTCCCACATGGGTGAAGCCCAGTCAAGGGCCTTACCATCCAGTTGCGAGAATATGTATGCTACTTTAACTGCGTCTGAGGGGAACTGTGCAGGCAGAAGGGCAAAAGGCATGTAGCACTGATTTAAAAAACCACGGCATGTCTTGATATCCCCGGCATACCGGGTCGGCGTGGGTAGCTGAGTCACTGAAGCTGAACTGGGTGCTGGAGCTGGAGGAGGGGCTGGAGGCGGTTCCGGAGGAGAGGCCTCCAGGCGGGAGACCAGCTGTTCCACAGTAGCAGCAAGCATGTCAATACAGTGCTGTTGCTGCTGGAGGTGTTGTGCCATCCCCGGGATGGCCTGCAGGCTTGGGGCCTCCGCCGAGTCCATGGCCTTGCAAACTGTTGCAGTTGGACACTGCTGGCGAGGTAGTGGACCCTTGGGCTGGCCTACCTAGGGTGACAGGGTAGGCTGGGGGGCGGAGCCACAAGCAGATGGTGTTCACCCAGGGACCAGGAACCCCCCGGGAGGAGCCCGTAGGGCACCGGGTCCTCGGGACTCGGTAATGAGACAGAAAGTCCAGGAACACAGATAGGCTAGACCGGGACCAGAGCAAGCAGGAAGGATAGGAAGTCCAAGGTACCCGGGAGACAAGGACCGGCTGTACAGGGCCGAGGGCCGGCTGAAGGCAGGGCAGCGGGCAGCAGCGGAGTCTGTAGCAAACCGGAGGCGGAAGCAGGCTGTAGGCTGAAGCAGAATCGGTAGCAAACCGGAGGCTGAAGCAGGCTGTAGGCTGAAGCGGACGCAGGCCGAGGTCAGAGGCTGGCTGCAGACTGAAGCGGAGTCGGAGGCAAACCGAAGTCGGAGGCAGGCAGCAGGCAGAAGCGGAGTCAGAGGCAAATCAGAGTCGGAGGCAGGCAGCAGGCTGAAGCGGAAGTCAGAAGCAAACCGGAGTCAGAGGCAGGCAGCAGGCTGAAGCGAAGTCAGAAGCAAACCGGAGTCAGAGGCAGGCAGCAGGCTGAAGCGAAGTCAGAAGCAAACTGGGGTCAGAGGCAGGCAGCAGGCTGAAGCGAAGTCGGAAGCAAACCGGAGTCAGAAGCAGGCAACGTGGAGATCACCAGGAACGCAACTAAGAACAACTATGGAGTTGTGAACCTCGTTGCAAGGCGATGAGAGAGAGTTTGAGCGCCAGTTATATCGGGACTTGGGCGTGACGTCAGCCGCATGGGCGGGGCCAGGCTTCCTGGGGTTGAGCGCTCAAGACGGGCGTCCTCGCGCGCGCGAGACTGAAGAGAAGCAGGCACGTAATGGCGGCCGCCACTTGGAGTGAGAGAAGCCCCCGGGGTCCGGAGTGGGCGGAACGCGGTGATTCCTGAAGCGGAGGTAGGCGGGTTTGGGCCTTAGGCGGAGGGAAGCGGTAGCGACCGCAACACTACAATTAAGAAAGGTAAAAAATCTCTAAAGATTCCTTGTTATGGAGGCAAAGCTTATAAGAACAGTTTGCCTATAGGAATATTATTTTGATGACCCTGGTGTATGCCCATATTAAAACAAACTATGCTGTACTTCAGTGACATACTAACAGTAATATATATTATCTTACAAAGTACATTTTCTGTGTTGTCTGGACAAACATTTTACTACTATTAAAGCAATAGACCACATAATAAATGATTACAAATGTAATATAAATATACGCATATATATAGCATCCACTATAATACTGTATTGTACTGCAACAAAACAAGTTTTAGTGCAGTATTTTTTCCTTTGATAGTGAACGGGAACCCCAGGATTATACTTTCCAGGGATTCCAGTAGCTTGTAGAAGTGAGGCGCAAACGGTGCTCCGTGAGTCCATGCCCTTCAGGCAGGGGCATTCATTTAGGGACACAAAATAAATTAGCACCCTCCTGGAACGGGTTACCTTTTTGCCTTGGTTACCAGTTTGTTCTATTAATGTGGGCTAGACGCATTTGTTCAAAACTGTACCTGGAGTCTGCGTAGCTTGTGATAACCTGTAAAAAGCCAAGAAAAGGGATTATTGTGCAGGAGCTTTTGAGATCAGAGGAAGAAGAAGAGGCTTGGGCAAAGTCAAAATCCCACGCACAGTCTTTCATGCTGGTCCTTTAAAAGGTATCCCTGCAAACAGTATCTTGGTTGTGTTTCTAACACAAAATTAAATGAGCAGTAATAACATCTTTACAAACAAGATGCAACCTCATATAAAAAGGATTTATCGGTTAAGATATCATTGAATTCCCAAATTTCCAATCACAAGTTCTTACGATTCGTACTTCTTGTACTTGTTATTTTTTATTTTTTTTCTATTTGCAGATAAAAATAATCTAGAGAGGCACCCGTTTTTTTCCAGGACCAGTGCAGTTGCCAGAATGTTACAACCCCCAACCCATACTTTCAATTCAGTGCTTCCATACTATTTATTTTCTGCTTTTTTGGGGAACTCCAAAGCAAATTATATTCCCAGTCTCTAGAGGGCTCACAATCTGATTTATTAAGATTTGTCTCCCATTCTGTATCTGTGGAAAATGCTTAGCTAATCAGGCCCCACGTTTGTACCTGAGGAAATGGAGGGTAAGGTGACTTGCCCAGGTCACAAGGAGCAGCCCGGGGATTTGAACCCTGCCTCAGGCAGCCTGTTTCGCTAACCACGAGAATACTCTTCCACCTCCATGCAAAGAAGACTGGTGAGGACGCTTCTCACGCTCTGTTAATCCCCCTTTCCTCTGGTCATTAGAAGCAGCCAAGGAGCAGTTCACAATCAGGAGTCTGATTTAGTTTAATGTTTCTTTCTTTTTTGGCCCCTCCTTGGTCCAGACTATGAATTCCCCCTATGCTTGGGATGGGGAGGTCCATCCACATGAGAAATTAAATTCACTAATATGAATTATCTTTGGGCTCGTAGCCTGAGTGAGGGATGAGACAGGGTCCCAGTCACCCCGATACCACAATTCTGTGTCCTTCCCACACAACCTCTCACTTGTGGCACCACAGACCAGATAAAATCATCGCACCTGACTAAAACGGTAATTAACCCTTTTACTAGTATTGTGTAAGTAGACAGTAAACCCAACCAGAACATTAAATGGGAAAAGTACATTAGTGAAGAATAATATAAAGTGCACAGCTCCCCCCCCCCCCCCCCCGAGTACTCAAAAGGGGAGGAAGGGAATAGATCCACCCCAATGTCACCAGTTTGTAAAGGGTGCACCCTGTCCCAAACACAACATTGTGTGGGAAAAAACAATCAAGAAAATGAAGGATTCCCTCTTGATGGTGGAGCTGGCTAAAGGACAAACCAAACAGATGAGCACTGCAGTGTGAGAAAGGTCTCTCTCTCTCTCTCTCTCTCTCTCCTGGGGATCTTCCCCAAATGGTTTACTTGGTGCTAAACAGAAAGCTGGTCTGGTAACATCTCTTATAGAAAGACCACGGTCCATCAGCTTCTCCTTACCTGCCTTGTCTCCTGTGGCCGTACCTGCCAGCAAAGATTTATGCTTGACTTCGCTGAAAGGCTGAAGCAGTTTAGATGAGATACTGAATTTGTGACCAAAGGCAAGGAAATTACCTTCTTCCTCCTCTGCTAGGATACTCTCTGTGCAAAGTTTTCATGACTTAATTCACAGGGTCATTTATCAAAATGTGTTATGGCATTAGGGCCCTATCACCCACGAAAGTGCCATAATGCATGTGATATTTAGCATGGTGTGAATGCAAATTTTTAGATTTTATTCATAGAGATTGGATTGTTGAAAATGAGGGGCATTATGTGTTAGGCTAATGCACATTTTTTATGAGAGAGAGAGAGAGAGAGAGAACTCTTTATACCACTATAGGAGGGCCAGCTAGTAGCTCGAGGTGAGGTTTTGGTGGTGGTGTAGGGTATTGGAGCAAGGTTTACAAGCATAGTGAGACGCACGAACAGCACAGTACATGTCAGTGAAGATTTGACAAGATTTTGGAGTGAGGAAAGTCACACAAAGATGAGATTTCTACAATGTTTTCTCAACCTAACCTGATAGTACCCTGGTAGAGACTCCATCAAGCTAGGGCGAGAGAACACTGTAGAAACCTCATCTTTGTGTGATTTTCCTCACTCCAAATGACGTCAAATCTTCACTGACATGTACTGTGCTGTTCGTGCATCTCACAGCGCTTGTAAAACTTGCCCCAAAACCTTAGACCACCATCAAAACCTCACCTTGAGATACTAGCTGGCCCTCCTATAGTGGTATAAAGAGTCTCTCTCTCTCTCTCTCCAAAAGTAAAATAGGGTGCAATATAGCAAATGATGTGATAACTCTAAAATTATCTTAGCCACCCCAGTTCCTTATCATGGGCATTATTCATGTGAAAATGATCACATTTTGATAAATCTAACTATCAGACTCTTAGAGAGGGATCCAGCCATGAATGAGCTCCTGGCTATCTGGAAAGGAAGTCTCTCAGCTCCTGCTGAGAGACTTCCTCTGTTTCTTGTTGGGATTTTACATGTAGCTCTGATATGAAGCAGGAGCAGCTGTCTGTCTCTCTATTTCCTCAGAGTGCAGAGTGACTTCTCGCTCTCCCTCTTGATAGTTAGCTGTTCAGGAGAAGAACTGATTGCAGAGTTGTCAGCTGCACTTCTCTCTTCCTGGCTCCTGACTCCAAATCCTGGCTGGCCCCGCCCGCACACACAGAGCCAACAAATTGCGCCTCTTCTACCTTAAATGGTCTCCCAGCATTCCTTTTGGCTACTTCTTCTGATGGCTGTGTAGTGCTGTTCTCTGGGCAGGCTAAATAGGACAGCCCTTTTCCCAATTTGTTAACACTGTGATTGCTGGATGCTGGTTCTTGCAGAACGTTTGTCATTCACAGGAGAGCACACAGAGGGTTTTGACGTATTTTATATTCCTTCACCTTGGCTGTGGCAGCTTGCAGTCTCTGCAGGGTTGAAAACCACTTTTTGACAGGTCCAAAATACATCACTCAGATCCAGTCGCACCTCGGACCACCTTGTAAAGCTCCAACACATGATAAGCTCGTGGGGGCAGGAACCTGGTTTATAGTAGATTGCAGCACTTTTAATATAAAGTCTTTCCAAATAATAATCAAGGTAGTTTGCAATGCATTGCATGGTGCCTGAATGCTTGCTTTTTTTTTTATTTACTCGTTTTTGCTTATCAGTTCAGAAGTTTTACAACAGTGCTCTGGCCTTTTAAACAGCAAATCCCCACTCCGCACCCTCCCCCCCCCCCCCCAAAATAAAATAAAATAAAATAAAAATAAAGAAACTGTAACCATATTGTAACTGGTTTTGAGCTGCTGTGCGTTCCAACAGGATTCAATGACATCACTTACCTCTCTGGCAATCACCAGAGCAACATTCAGACTTCACTAGTCAGCTTAAAGAATGTTCCCCCCAGTTCCAAAAGTCACCTTTTTCTCCAAAAAGAAGTATTCATCTCTGACAAGGAGATCCCTCTCCTCTCCTGATCCTTTTCTTCGCCCTACTTATTAGGTAATACAATTAATTAAAAAAAAACAACCCAAAAAATAAACAACTTGCAGTTGCTCCCAGCACGATTGCTGGGCTCCCCACTTCAGCCTATAGCTTACACGTTTTTCCACAGAAGGTCCTATATATGTGTAGAAATGTTTCGTCTGCTGAGAAATGCTTCACTGTGAAAGAATGCGAAAAACATCCGCGTGCACGCAAGGAAAACAGACTCCAAAGTAGCCAAAGGAAGCGATGAGAGAGAACCACGTCCTATTGAAAACAAATTCAGATTAAGGTTCACAGCCAGGGGAAGACCTTAGGAAAGAGCTTTTCCTGATCTTAGGCGGGTTATATCTGTACCTCTTTGGGAAGAACACGCTTCAGGGCCTACTACCTTACATTTTTTTTTGAGTAACAAAATAGAAATTGCTATTTAAAAAAAAATAAAAAAATCCATTTTGAGATTCCTGTATAGCGAGGCTGCTGCTGCTGCTGCTCATGCGGAGTCTTTACAGAGGCAATTTTCAAAGCCTTTACTGAGGATGAAATTGCCCAGTCTGTGCTTGGTCACCGTACACTTTGTACTGGGGCAGGGTCAGGTCGGGGGGGGGGAAACTGGGTGCTTTGGTATTTTCAAAAGTGCGTGGATTGCTTCGATGGGAAAAAAGCAGGTGCGATCTCTGCGGGCACTTTTCCTCCTGAACTCTCAAGGTGGAAGCGAGCTCGCGCTTTCCACACTGAACGCTGGTGAAGAGCTTTCATTCTGCCCGCGAGGCCGCAAAGTCCAGGGGGTACCTTTTTCAATCTGTGGCCTTTGCACCACTTTTCAAAGTGCGAGTGTACGCGCACATACTACAGCGCGCGGGGATCGCTGGGCGATTTTTTTTTACCCACCCAGAGGGCAGGCAATTTAGGGAAATTCCCTCAGTACCCGAATGCAATTTGCTTTGAAGTGCCGGAAAGCGGAGTATCAGTAAAAAGAAGGAAATACATAAAAGAGCCCCATTTCCACACGTAAAACAGTTAAGCGGTGTGATTGGTGTTAATCTGCCAGTGACACAAAACCTTCACTACACCACCCCAATTTCGGAGCGGCCTTGGAGGGAACGGGGAAATCCATCGGGCCTCCCCTAGGGCTCTGCACGCGCAAGGTGCACAAGTGTGCACCCCCTTGTGCGCGCTGACCCTGGATTTTATAACATGCGCGCGGCAGCGTGCGCATGTTATAAAATCGGGGGTACATTTGTACGCACCAGGTGGCGCGCACAAATGTACCCTGCGCGCGTAACTTTTAAAATCGGCCCCTATGTGTAATAATTGATAAGTGACCTGCTCTACATCTCTAAATGAGATGCTTTTGATATTCTATTTTAGCTTGCAACTAGAAAATCTTACTGGCTACCAAATCTTTTAAGCAGGAGTAACATTTTCAAGGAAAAGGCCTTGCGGAATGACAGCCGCATATCTGGGTGCGTGAATTGTCTGATCAATCTTCTTGCACTCCAAAGATCTTTTTACAGTGCCTCGAAAGTATCTTTTATGCAGCTTTCAAAACTGCCTGAATAGCAACCAATTATTGGCCACTTGATATTCAGCAAAAAAACACTATTTGGATGATATTTGCGAAAAGAGATACAAACCACCACTGATAAATCGATCTTTTTTGAGTTTGTAAAGGAATAATTGGTCACAAATTTATCCAGATAAGTGCTGGAGATATTCAAGAGCAGGTGTTTATCTGGATAATTGCTTTGAATCCCCCAACTTAGTGATATAAAAATTTTAAAATAAAAATAAAAAACAGTTATCCAGAAAAAATGCCTTGGAATATCAACTTCACAGACTAAAAAAAAAATTCCAAACCTTTTGGGGCAGATTTTAAAACCAGATTTTAAAACATCCAGGGTCGGCACGTGCAAGGGGGTGCACAATTGTGCAACTTGCGTGCGCCGAGCTGCGCAGCCTGCCTCAGAGGGAACTTTCCTTCCACCACCCCCCCCCCGCACCTTCCCCTCCCTTCCTCTTCCTAACCTAACCCCAGCCCTATATAGAACCCCCCCTTACCTTTGTTGAAGAAATTACGCCTGCCGGCCAATCCCGGGCCCCGCCCCACCCCCGGACCACCCTGGACCGCCTATGACCCGCCCCTTTTTGCAAGCACTGGGACATACGCGTGTCCCGGGGCTTGCGTGTGCCACCGAGCCTATGCAAGATAGGCTTGGTGCGCGCAGGGGCAGGCAGGGGCAGCTTTTCGGGGGTTACGAGCGTAACTCCCGAAAAGCTGTTGGTGGATAATGTACAGATTCTGTTCCCCCCTCAAATCCTCCCTCGAAAGCACACTAAAAACCTGGGACACCCACCTGTTGGACATAACACAACTCCTCGCTCAGGTCTCTCTCTCCCTCAACCTAACAAAAACTGGAATCCTTCACATCTCCAACACCCCCAACTGCCATCTCAAACATCAAAGCCCAACAACCCTTCCGAACCATCAACTATCCCTTACAGCTAGAAACCTCAGAGTCATTCTTGATACAGAAATCAACCTGAAAAAGCAAATCAACACCAACATCAAAGACGGATTCTTCAAGTTCCAGACACTCAAAAGTCTCAAACCGTTGCTCTTCCCACGCGACTACAGAACCGTCCTCCAGACCATACTAGTCTCAAAACTTGACTTCTGTAACTCCTTTCTGCTTGGCCTCCCGCAGCCACAATCAGACCATTGCAGCTACTACAAAATGCAGCAGCCAGATCCCTCGCAAACCAAAAGAAATCGGACCACATCACTCCCATCCTCAAGGATCTCCACTGGCTACCCATCGCCTTTCAGACACAACACAAAGTTCTATCCGTCATTCATAAGTCCCTCCACAATGACAAATTTGACTGGTTAAATATGCCCCTACGATACCACACACTGCAACGAACTCGCCGATTCTCTAACACTGGTCTTCTCCACATCCCCACCCCAAAGGAAGCACATCTAACCATGACAAGAGAACACGCACTCTCCATAGCCGGACCTTCCCTCTGGAACAGCCTTCCAGCACAACTAAGATCCGAACCCTCAACACAGCTCTTCAAAAAACACCTAAAAACCTGGCTTTTCAGGCTAGCCTTCCCCCAATGATCATACTCCCAACCACCCTACCTTGTTAGCCCTGCCCCTGTTATCATGTTGTCCGACCCCCGTTCCTGGTTGCATGCTGCTCACTTTCACCACGTGTCATTTTAAGGCTAACCAATCCCTTTAAGTTGCGTTAGAAGAGTTTGCATATCAACGTTTATTCTTTTTAAATTCCCATTTTTTCCTTATCTTGTTGCGAAACTTTAAGTTTCATTTCGTTGCATTGTTAAAGATATGTTTCACTGTAAGAAATAAGTACCCCTCCCGCTTATTTCTTTTTTGTTATCTGTAAACCGATGTGATATCATTGATCTAATGTTGGTATATAAAAATGTATAAATAAATAAATAAATAAATAAATAAATAAATAATGAAAGAGATTGAGGAGAAAGATCCACATGGCCATACCTACAGAACATTTGTTGTTACATTCCTGCAATTAGAACTGCTTTTATGACCAGAAGTGAAAGTGTATTCTTTACTTCATCTTCTTTCCCTAGAAAATCCTATGAAGTAAGGCCATGAAAGTAGTTTTGAGCATATTTAATTGAGATTTTGATGCGACTTGTTCCTCTTAGCTCAAGCTGTTATGCAGGCATGAATATGCAGCTTGAAGAGCTTATTCTACTGGCTTCCATATGTTTGTAACAAAATTAGACTAAATCCACTTATCTAAAAAAGAATAATGGAGTTTATGCATATTGTCATGAAGTTGTCAATGCATTATGTGATCCAAGGTAAAGCATGTCTTAGAAGACATGAAGTTTGTTCACGCAGCTTTTCGATGATAGGCAGGGCCTCCAAGTTGTGTTTTTTAGATACAGGATGTGATTGCTTATAGTTCCCAAACTCGCTGAACTTTCCTTTCCTGGATATTTATCTAAGTCCTGGCTTTGGTTGAATCAATCCCATACTGGATTTAGATTTTGGATTTAATTACTCACCTTTACAAGTTCATGCTCAATGACTTCCAATTTAAGGGGCATATTTATTAAGCTGCTGTGTTTTATCGTACTATGGAGTACCACAAGTTAGTAAATCTCACGGAAATATTCCACACGTTGCTACAGCTGGGATCTTGGTTGGCGCATACCTGGCTGCAGCAAAGCATGATGGTGGCCTCACATCCTGGGGCTACCATCTTTGAAGGGGACTGGCCAGCCCCTTGAACCTTCCCCTGAGCTCTGAGTGACAGTATTCCTGGTGAATAGTAGATACCCGTCACCCCTACCACCACCTCCTCGGCCCTTGTGACCAAAAGAAGTTAAAGGCCCTGGGCTCCTTAGGCCATGCCCACAGAATAGAAGCCCCACCCCTTTAAGCAGAATACCCCAAACATCCTTTGCTTCCTAACCCACCACCAGAACCCCCCCAAAGCTTACTTCAAGTCCCTGTGGTCTAGTGGGGGCAAAAGCAACATCCATTCAATCCTGTCTGTTATGATGTCTCACTTACCCCCAACACCTCTTCAATCCACATGTGACAGAAATGCTGCTCCAGCCTACTGGGGTTGTGCCATGTGGCTCATACACCAATGTGGCATTCAGGCCCACCATGCTCCTCTTCCTCCCAGACCTCACTCTGGATACATGCCTGTTTAAAGGGCCCAGCATGGGAAACCTGAACCCAGTGCCTTCCAATGACGTCAACCATGCATACTACTTAAGGCAGCCTTAGACTAACAGCAGGGCCTCAGCAATGGGTCTTTTGCCTATAGTGCGTGTTGCCTAGTATTCCTGGTTCCTGTGTCGTGCATGCCTGTGCTTCATCCAGCCTTGTCTTCCAGCCTTCTCTCTAGCCTTTCCTCAGCCAGCCTTGCCTTGCCTTGTCTTCCAGCCTTGTCTCATCCAGCCTTGCCTTGTCCAGCCTTGCCTTGCCCTGCTCGTCTTGTCCAGTGTCTTCTGTGTGTCTTCATCCACTCTTGACCTGACTCTCCAGATCTTGACGTCTTGCTTGGACCTGAGCATTATTGCCTGCCACTTGGATCTGACCTCTTGCCTGGATCTGACCATTCTTGTTAGCTGCCTGACACGACCTTGGCCTGTCTCCAACTCCATTACTCTGCTGCCTGCCCTGATCCCAGCACAACTTTGGATTCTAGTTCTCTTCACCACTCTAGGGACCTGCCTAAGACCTGCCGGCCACCAGAACCCAAGGGCTCAACCTGCAGGGGAGATGGCTGGTATAGGTGTAAACCAAGTCTGTCCTGCTACAGGGCACATCTGCCAGCTGCCAGCATAGGCCTCATAGGTTCGCCTACAAGACTGCATCAACTACACCGCAGCACAAAGAGCTCACACCCTTTCCATCCTTCACGCTATCCCACTGGTGCCATTGTCAAAAATAGCACTGGTTGACCCTGGCACTCCTTGGCCTCCCTGTGCAGAGAGGCAAAGGAGCATCAGGGGTCAACTGGCATTATTTTAAGAAAAGGAGCTGGCAGGTCAGGAGCAAAAGCATGTTGCTCCTGCCCCCACAAGATCCCTGGGATTTGAAATAAGGTGTTTGTGGGGGGAGAGTTTTAAGAGTGAGAAGGAATGGTCTGGGGAGATTCTGTTTAAAGAGGTTGGGCTTCTAATTTGGGGGCGGGGCCTAAATGGCTCCAGAACTTTTCACTATTTTTGACCACAAGGGCTGAGGCAGGGATGGCAGGGTGGCAGCCCATTAGATCACCAGGGATACCATTAACTCAGCACTGGGGATTTATGGGGCCAGTGGACCTTTTAAGTGGCAGTCCAAGAAGCAATGGGATATGTGTTAATGTTCTGACGCTCCCAGGGGAAAGTTGATTACACCTTTTTGAGATGTACTTAATTTTCTATTGAATAATGCAGCTTGCTGACTTTAATGCAAGCCACACTATTTTATTTATATAATAACAAGCTGCTCTGCATGCATTAACATATCTGTATTGTCTTGGGTTTGCTGCATTAGTGATAATGTGCAGAATTGCAGATTCTGTGCATTATCCGTGTGCTAACATTTTTACTGCAGGGCAACATGTTAACACAGTTTAGTAAATGACTCCCTAAGTTGGTACCTAGGGAAATGGAGTGCATAGTAGAGTCAAAACACAGAAGCCAAACTCCCCTCAATAATAATAACGTCCCAAAAAGAGAGGAAACAATGCAATTGTTATAAAGCAATGAAATTATTATTAGCTATACGAACAACGTCATCAGACACCAGTGCATAAAGGTTTTAATCCACTGTCTCTCGCCACCCAATGGGCCGTTTTAGCACTTCACTGTAATCATTTGATGTTGTTTTGTGTAAATATTTTTGTTTTTATCACCTATAATCAAAAACTTTATTATATCCAAAAAATATATTTTTTTATGAATTTTATAATTTTGCTATTTGTACATTTTTGTTCCCATATCTTGTCTTATTACTAAAATTACTTAGCTCCCACTGTAGCGTTCGGACAATGCCCAACATGGACCATGTTTCAGCTGTCACCAGCCTTCATCAGGGGACACCTCGCATGAACAAAGCATCAAGACGCCTTGTATACCATCACATATCCTACAAATAGACAAAACATATTAAAAAAAAACCATATTAAAAACAAACTCACATCTACTCACGCCAAGAACATAGTACAAATGTGACACTTTTCCAAAATCTTTGTCCCATAACTATTGCTGGTTCCTTACTTACTTAGGTATAAGCTATTTAATAAATTCCATTCACATCCGTTGCATCCGGTCACATCAATGGTGCCGCAGCGTTCAAACAGCCCCTTCTCTTCCTCTGAACCTTATATCTACGTAATGCACCGGAAGCTCTGCTTGTCAATCACAATCAAATAAACAGCTGATGCATTTAAAGACCCAGGAGTCTAAACTAGAACACCGACCAATCGATCTCTTTGTTTAATCCACCCGGGGCTACCGTGTGAAAAAAATGAATCCACTTTTGTTCTCTTTCTAATAAAAGGTTTTCAAAATCACCCTGTCATGGGGCCCTACCAGCAGTAGTGGCATCCCCCTTTTCATCCCATCCCCAGTAGCCTAATGTTTGCCCTTCTTCTACCTGCAGTAGCTCCTGCCGCACTTCTCTCCCTCCTTCTGCACTTCTCTCACCTGTGGTCCTCCTCAGTTTCTCCCACAGACTGTGTGTTTTTCCCCCCTTTCCTTCCTCTTTAGCTGCAGCCTCTGCTCTTCTCGGGGGCAGTGGTGGCACCTCTTAAGACGACGGCTCCTCTTGGAGGGGAGGTGGCACTGGTAGTAGCACCTCCTGGTAGCAGTGATGCTAGAGATGGCTTCTCCTTTCAGACCCTTTCCGGGTCCTCCTGCTGCACACGCCTCTCAGTTCCTGTCTGTACCTTTCCGACTCCTCCCGCCTTCAGCGTCTCTCCTTCATGACGTCACTGGTGCAGATGAAGTGGAACCAGTTGGGAAAGGAGAAGGAGGAAGACCATGGACCTGAGCTGGAATTTGCCAGGGGATAGCAACTGCCACAAATCTGGTTTGTGATCAGAGGTGCATTAGGGGCCGCAGGTAAATGGATTCCAGTGGAACATCGTAGGCAGGTTAAAATGTGCCCATGATCCATATGTAGCCCATGGGCCATAGTTTGGGGAGCCCTGTACTAGTTATTGATTTTATGTAAGGTGGTCCAACATTGCTTATAAGTCATTGCCTTTGTCTTAATATCTTACCCATCTGGAGGAAACACTATAAAAGAAAACTAATGCTCATTTACTTCCTAATGTAATTACCTTCTGTTTGTTTCTCTTCCTGCCAGTCACATCTTGGACATTCCAAAGCATTCATTCCTATTAGGCTGTTAAAAAAAACAATTTGCAGTTTGTTCATATTGAGAACTGATACTGCATGCTGTTTCTGCAAACTGTGAATTTGAACTGTGTGTTTAGGTGGAACTAGGAAGCACCTGAACCTCACTCTTACAGCCCAGCCAGCATATTCTGCCTGCTAACTCTTGGGCCGATGCACTAAGGTGTGCTTAGCACCCTCAGCACCCTCACATGCAAATCCCATGCATTAGCTATTACCCCCAACATAGAGAGGGGTGCTGGCTTACATGGTGTTTTCTTACCACTGGAAACTTATCTCCTAGTCTGAGCTGGAGTAAAGTTTCCAGGGCTGAAGTTAGTCTACAGGCAGCAGCTGGAGTTCCACGCCCAGAACCTATAGTTGGGATTTTCTGGACTGAAAGCATTTTTTGTATGCAAAAATCATATTTTCTGTGCAGACAACATTTTTCTTTTGTGTGCACAAAGCATGCTTTCTGCACATAAAATCCCAACTACAGGTTCTGGCATTCAAGTTAAGAGAGCATAACATGAGTTAGGAGTTCCAAAGCTATGCTCCTAACTCAAGTTAGGTGCACAAACGTTGTGCATAAATCATGCTTTGCTGTGCACTAAGCCTTTTCTTTGTCACTTTTTCTGATCTGCGTGTACTTGTTAAGCCCAATGCATTAGCACACCGTTAGTTTACTACAGTGGAAGTTAAAAAAGATTAGCTTGCATGTTAGTGAACCTTGCACTGAATTTCAGTGCCCGGTCTTAACACTCAGCTTTTCGTATCGGCCCCGGTGTTAGGTAGCACGTACTGGAGATTAGCGCCCAGCAAAAGCAAGAAATTAGAATTTCCCCTTAATGAGCTGAGTTTAGAAATCTTAATTCCTTAATGAGCTGAGTTTAGAAATCTAATTACTTAAAGACATGAACACACAATCAGTATACACTGAAACACATGTACACTGAAACACATGTACACCGCCGATCCACGCGGGATCAGCGGTGAACTGGGCCCGCGCAGCCGGCGCTGAAAACCCGTCGGGGTAAGGCCTCTCTGTTCCGCCTTCCCCAATCGGGCTCCCACGCCGGCCGCCAGCCTTTCTTTATCCCGGCCTGTCCTACCTTAAAGCGCCTGAACGCCCGCTCCGATCCGGCCTGCGTCCTCGATCCTGCCGCTTCCAGCCGATCCTGCTGCTTCCAGCCGCCGGGGCCGTGAGCCCCCCACCCCCACCAGAGCCGCCGCACCGAGTTCCGCCCCGCCGGGCGCAGGGGTGACGTCATCAACACGGGCCTGCAGGACTTAAAAGGCACTCCACTCCCCGGCGTTGCGCGCCGGGCGTTGCGCGCCGAAGGAGCGCGACAAAGGGGCCTGCCCCTTTGTGCGCCCCCTCGGGCTGCACCTTCGGACTGCCCTGAGGGTCTGCTCTGACCTACCTCATCGTCCCTACTTCCCTACCACTATCTATCACTCCCATAGCTGGGAGTGATAGATAGTGCTGCTACATCCATCCTGCTACATCCATAGAGTGATAGATAGTGCTGCTTCATCCATCCTGCTACATCCATCTAGCGGCCCACCCATAGAGGTGGGCCGCTAGATGGATGTAGCAGGAAGAAATAAAGGAACTTAACACTGCTGATGTTACTTTGCCACTGCTCTGTTTCTTCACTATCAAACAAGACCTCATGATATTTTCTGTGCACCTTTTCTCTCTGTACCTACTGTGCATATTTACATACTCTTTCTACCCATCCCCCGAGAGTTTGATCCCTCTTCTACCCCCCCCCCCCTTCCTACCACCCATACACAAGCTCAAAGCCTCACTTCTACCCAGGCACCTTCCACAACCTATCAGACAAGAACCCTCCTATTTTCCCTCCCTTTGTCAACACCTTCTCACACACCATTCACACAACCTCTTCCAACACCCCACCCTTACAACATGTATCAACACCCGATCACCATTCTTAAATATAATAAACGAAGACCTAATTCTCCCCCACACCCACGGCACCACTCGCATCTTAAAACGCTTCTCCCCTCTATGATCTCCCCCCCCTTTACCCAAATTATCGGTCTTTCTGCTCTCTCTCTTATCCTCCTAAATGCACAATCATTAAACAAAAAAACCCCTCTCCTCTCTGACCTTCTCACAGACCAAGACCCAGACATCTGTGCCATAACAGAGTCCTGGCTTAAGGATTCGGATACTGTTCTCCTAAACCAGTTACCTTCCACAATATATGATATCTTCTCAATACCTAGGCCAAAAAAGAAAGGAGGAGGTCTACTTTTAGCCACAAAGAAAAAATTCAACATGACACTCCACCCCATCCCCCCACCTCCCAAAATTGAAATAGGCCTTTTCAAATCCCCCACTCTGCAAATCTGTCTTGTCTACGCCCCCCCCAGGAACCCTACACAACAACCCATCAACCCTCATAGAATACATTGCTATGAATATATCTATTGACACCCCAGCTATCATATTAGGAGATTTTTTTTTTTTTTTTTTTTTTTTTTTTTTGAATTCTTTATTTATCAAGTTTCACTATATATTACAATACACGTTTCTCATTACATAATTATAGAAATGACAATGTATGGTTAATGCAATGCATTAATACTTATTACTAATGAGGAAAAAAAAGAAATTTAACCACCACATTTTTATTATCAACCATAATGGAGGGTTATTATTCCTATGTAAATTGGGAGCATATCAAGCAACAAATTTATAAGAATATTTGCATATCCTATACCTTTTTTCCTTTTTTAACCTTAGTTTAACTAGAAAGTGGGGTAGAGGTTTGCACCCTAGCTTGATCTAAGAACATTTTTAATTGGTCAGGAACAAAAAATATATATGTATTCTCTTGTTTTTGTATTATACATTTACACGGATAGCGTAATGTATAGGAATAACCTAGCGAAATTACTTCTTGCCTAAACACCAAGAAAGCTTTGCGTCTCGATTGAGTAGAAGGAGCTAGATCAGGGAAAATTTTAATAAATTTTTCATAATAAGTAATTGGATACTTACTAAAATATTTCTTCATTATAATGTTAATATCTGTGGTGGCATAAAAGGTAAC
This sequence comes from Rhinatrema bivittatum, assembly GCF_901001135.1. NCBI lineage: Eukaryota > Metazoa > Chordata > Amphibia > Gymnophiona > Rhinatrematidae > Rhinatrema > Rhinatrema bivittatum. The sequence goes on from NC_042617.1 coordinate 572,950,505, forward strand.
CAACAAAGTTCCCCAACTTATTATATTTGCTGTGGAGTCCTCCAAAAAATTGGTAAGGTCACCTTGGAAATTCTCAACTCTAGGCAATTCATTTCTTGTGGGGAGAAAATAACAATTGTTAATAGTAGGGGACCTCTCCAAGGTAAATCCTAATTGTTCAACAAAAAACTTCTTTAAGGATATTATTGGTTCTTCCCCAACAATTCTGGGGAAGTTTAAGAATCTTAAGTTGAACCTTTTTGTATTATTTTCCAACATTTCTAGTCTCCTATTAATAGCAATCCTATCCTTCACCACAGCTACATTGAACTCCAATAACTTTTTTCCCTGATCTTCCAATTGTTTTACTCTTTCATTGGTATCTTTTATTTGCTTTTGGGTCTCTAGATGTTCCTGTTCATGTTTTCCATTTAACAAATCCATTTTCCTTTCCAAATCTTTAATATTAGTTGACATGCCTACCATCAAGTCCCACAATGTTTCTAGCGTCACTTGCGCTGGGCGGGTTGGAGTACCTGGTAACTGGACATTTGGCGCAATGATTTTCCCCTCCATTTCTGGAGTTGCCAAGGACAAACTTTCTTTCCCCCCTACAGCAAGTGGGGGGGTAGTTAAGATGTCTTTTTTCCCATTTGAACTATTAATGTGGGGTTGAACATTCCCCACAGTAAGCCCAAGATCTTCTTGGTCTTTCACAGTTAATCCAGGGGCAATTCCCTTTTCCCTTTGCTCCGGTGGTAGCCCGATGTTGGGGCTAAGAGAGGCCTCCTCTGTAGGCACAGTGGGCCCTCCCTGACCCACTGGCACATCAAAGTCCCTGGCCTCTCCATCTATTGGAATAGGAGAAGCCATGAAGCTGGTAATATCTTGTTGCAGCAAAGTCGGCATAGGAAGAGTAGGAAATACTCTTACTCTGCCTTTACGTTTTGGAGGCATAATTTAAAAAGGAAACAAAACAACAAACTGCAAACAGGATACAACCCAACTTCACTTTTTATGCAATTTTTTTTTTGGAATAGTTGACCCCGAGAGAGAGGAGTAATAAATTGATCTTACTTTGGGCGATTCCGGCGAAGTCCGGCAAAGTCCGTTGCTTAAGTGCGCGCCCCTTGAGAGCGCGCGGCTTGTGCGACGCGCCGGCTTTGCTTCGCGCCGCAGGACGGCGGATTTTATTGCCGCTTCCGGGTCCGCCCCTCTCCACAGCCGACGTCACGAGGCAAAGCAGCTGGCCTGAGGGAGCCCTGCCGGGACCAGCTGAAGATGGTAAAACAAGCCAAACTGCGTCGCTGTATTCCTCTGCTCTCCTCTCTCTCTCCCTCAGCCAGGAGAGCAGCACGGCCGATTTTATTGCCGCTTCCGGGTCCGCCCCTCTCCACAGCCGACGTCACGAGGCAAAGCAGCTGGCCTGAGGGAGCCCTGCCGGGACCAGCTGAAGATGGTAAAACAAGCCAAACTGCGTCGCTGTATTCCTCTGCTCTCCTCTCTCTCTCCCTCAGCCAGGAGAGCAGCACGGCCGATTTTATTGCCGCTTCCGGGTCCGCCCCTCTCCACAGCCGACGTCACGAGGCAAAGCAGCTGGCCTGAGGGAGCCCTGCCGGGACCAGCTGAAGATGGTAAAACAAGCCAAACTGCGTCGCTGTATTCCTCTGCTCTCCTCTCTCTCTCCCTCAGCCAGGAGAGCAGCACGGCCGATTTTATTGCCGCTTCCGGGTCCGCCCCTCTCCACAGCCGACGTCACGAGGCAAAGCAGCTGGCCTGAGGGAGCCCTGCCGGGACCAGCTGAAGATGGTAAAACAAGCCAAACTGCGTCGCTGTATTCCTCTGCTCTCCTCTCTCTCTCCCTCCATATTAGGAGATTTTAACCTCCACGTTGACAACTCCCCCCGTACCCCAACATGTGACGCGATTCTTGACTCACTAAATGCATTAGGCTACAAGCAGTCCATCCACTGCCCTACTCATAAGGCTGGTCATACCCTTGACCTCCTATTCACTAATGCCCTCATTCAGGTTGACCCCCCCTCCCACACACCTATTCCCTGGTCAGATCACTATCTTATCGAAGCCTCTCTCACTTTACAAACATCCATCCACCATTCCAACACCAACAAAACCATTCAATACAGGAAAAACTGTACTAGAGATGACCTCATCTCAGCGATCTCCAACAAACTAGACCAAATAGATCTCACCAATGCAGACACAGCGCTTGCCTCGTGGCATGACATAACCAACAACATAGCCAACACTACTTGCCCCCTGCAATCAAAACTCATCTCTCAGATACACAAAGAAAAAAGGAAACCGTGGTATTCCCAAGAACTAAAGAACCTAAAGCAACATCTTCGAAAATTTGAAAAGATCTGGCGTAACGTCCCCACGCCCACACACCTTGCTCAATTTAAATCCGCCCTACATCTGTACAGCGATAAACTCAACAAGACAAAACGAGACTTTTACGCAACCAAAATACATCAATTCCAATTCAACCCCAGAGTGCTATATGACTACGTTGCCTCCCTGACCAAGTCAGCAGCCCCCGACATTCCAGATGAAGTAGCTAAACCCAAATGTGAAGAACTTGCCACATTCTTCCAAGCCAAAATAGACAAGTTGCTGGCCAACTTTACCACTCCATCCACAACTCCCATCAATCACGCTAAACTTGACTTCAACCGAACAATCTCCAGTAATTACACTAAAGCGCTTTCCTCCCTAGACTGCACTTCTACACTTGAAATCGAATCCTTCATCAAGAAAGCCAAACCTTCCACCCACCCCTCTGACACAATACCCACCAAACATCTTCTTACCATCCCCACCATTATCGCCAAACCATTAACAAAAATCATTAACTTGTCCATTACCTCGGGACAGGTACCTGTCCCCCTTAAACAGGCCATCGTCAAACCTATCTTAAAGAAACCTAAACTTGACCCCTCCGATCTCACCAACTACCGCCCTATCTCTAATCTCCCATTTATTTCTAAACTCCTCGAAAAAACTGTCAACAAACAACTCTCAGAATTCCTCGAAGATAACCATATCCTTGCACCTACTCAATATGGTTTCCGGAAATCCCACAGCACAGAGACACTTCTACTCTCCCTGTCAGACCATATCCTTAAAGGATTTGATAAAGGGCAATCCTATATTCTGGCCTTTCTCGACATCTCCTCTGCATTCGATACCATCAGCCATTCCATTCTCTTACAACGATTAACAGAAATCGGTGTTACGGGTGTTGCTCACAACTGGTTCAACTCTTACCTCAGTAACAGAAACTGCAAAATCCAACTAGGAAATCACAAATCCAAGGCCATCCCCCTCAATCAGGGTGTCCCACAAGGCTCATCCCTCTCTTCTACCCTTTTCAATATTTACATGCTTCCCCTCTGTGACCTCCTCTCTAATCTTAACCTGCATCATTATGTCTACGCTGACGATGTTCAGTTACTCATTCCAATCACTGACTCCCCATCAAAAGCAATTGAAATCTGGAATGATACGCTCCACTCCATTAACAAACTCTTATCTTCCATCCATTTAGCACTTAACACTACCAAAACTGAAATCATGCTCATCTCACCTCAAAACCATCCTAACCCCCCCCTTAGTTATATTCCATTTGCCCAACAAGTCCGTGATCTTGGCGTCATCCTTGATGGTCATTTCACGCTGAAGAAATTCATCAGTAATATACTAAAAGACAGTTTCTTTAAACTCCACTCCTTAAAAAAACTGAAACCCCTATTACATCCCCCCGACTTCCGTACAGTCCTACAAACCACCATCTTTGCCAAAACCGATTACTGTAATGCCCTTCTCCTCGGCCTTCCGAACAACTCCATCCACCCCATTCAAATACTGCAAAACACAACAGCCCGGATCTTGACTAACTCACGCAGAAATGATCATATCACACCTGTATTAAAAGATTTACACTGGCTCCCTATTACATCCCGCATCCAATATAAGGCTCTCTCTCTTGTCCACAAGGCCTTATACAATCCCGAAATGAACTGGTTTAATGAATCCTTCTGCCTCCACCAATCTAACAGGCCCACCAGACACCAACATCTCGCCACCATGCCTACCCCCTCTCCCAAACTCTATAAACTTACCTCCACGAGAGCCCGAGCGCTCTCGATCGCCGGGCCGACCCTTTGGAACACAATGCCAGTTGAATTACGGCAAGAAGAATGCTCAAAAACCTTTAAACGGAAGCTGAAGACTTGGCTCTTTACTAAAGCCTACACCTAATTTCTCAATCATTCTCTCCATTCTTTTTTCCCACCCTCTCCTCTCTCTCCTTACTGTTCAGTTCGCTTATTTTCCCTTCTTCCTCATTTCCCTTTTTCCCCACCTTCCACTTCACTCCACCCTCGCTTCTTTCCCCTCCCCCCTCCCCCATCTCTCTACCCCTACGTTTCATTTAATCCCTACACATTCTACCCTCCTTCCCTCTCCCCCCCCCCCCCCCCCCCTAGGTTCCTCTACCCCCCTCTCCTCTCAAACTATACTCAAATTTATTTAATATGTCATCGCCTCATATTGGATATGTATATACTGTTATAATATTATTTTATTTTATATATATTAGTAAAGCCTATTCTTAACATTTAACATTCAATGTTACTTTCCCTCCTTATATTCCCCCTCTTACCCCCCCCTCAATTGTTCTTTTGTTAATTTGTTATAAATTGTTGATATAACTCTGTTCGATGTAAAACGCCTCCCCAGGCGTCTGTTTGCGTTACAATGTGAACCGATGTGATATCCCTGATGAATGTCGGTCTATAAAAATTTTAAATAAATAAATAAATAAATAAATAAATAAATGTACAAAGGGGGCCTGCAAATCACATAACAACCAATAAAAACAATGATGTACACCAGCTTTCATTCAAGCAAATGAAAGCTTTTATACAATCAAAACGCCCATGAGTTCTGTCCTTTAAGTTTTAATTCAGTTATCTTTGAAAGTAAGCAATGAATGAAAACAAATAATACCAGCCCCTTTTGTTGTTTTTCTTCTGCTCCCTCCTTCTCCATTCCCCCTTGTGTATTTTTACTGTTTCTCAATAAAAGCCCTCATATTTAGTGATTGAATGAATCAGATTTCATGGCAGCTGAGGATGATTATATAGCGCTGTGTGATACATGACTAGAGTTGTGCTTTTTTTTGAAACAAAAAACAGAAATGTCAATGATATTTTCTATTTTGTTTCATGACATTTTCAAAACTTAATTAAAAAAAAAAACCCAATAACATTTCCTTGGCCTGTTTTCAAATAATAAAAGGAAAAAAATCCCTCGGGCTGATCTGAGGCTTCACCAGTCCTGAGGCCTAGGACTAGGCCTAGTGGCAGAGCCCAGCCTGAGGCCAAGTCTCATTGCCAAGGCTTAGGCCCATCACTGGGGCCTGGCCTAAGGTTGGGTCCCGAAGCTGAGGACCAGGCCCGATGCTGGAGCCTGGCCTGGAGGCTGGGTCCTGATGCTTGGGCCCCTGCCTAGGCCCAGGCCCAGGTTCAATGGCAGGGCCCAGTCTGTTGGCCAAGTCGTGCCACTGAGGCTTCTACCTAGGCCCTGGCCCAGGCTCTAGCACGATGCTGGGAACCAGCCCAGAGCCCATGTCCCATCACTGAAGGTTTGGCCTAGACCCAAGCACAGGCCGAGGCTCAGGCCCAACATGGGTCCTGGCCCAGAGACTAGGTTCCTTCACAGAGACACAGACCTCATGATATCCTCTTGTGTCTGAAGACCTCTTCAAATGACACCATTTGCTTGGATAATGCACCCTTTTTCATGTACAATTGTAGATTTCAATTGGCTGCACATCATAATGGCACTCTCCATTCAGGAAAAAGGCGCCACAGTGATATCACTAGAGCACGTCTTCCAAACAGATGGTATCATTTGAAGAGGATATTGAACAGAAGAGGATATGGTTGGGCCTGGTTCTAGGCCTCCAGGACTGGCCTGGGCCTAGGCCTAGGCCAAGGCCTCAGGCTCGGTGACAAGGCTGCGCCCCCATGTTAGGCCGAGGCTAATCTGGTTTCCAAGCTGAACCCCCACGTTAGGCTGAGGCTAGGGCGATGTGACACAACATCTTGTCCAGGTTCTGGTGTTAGGCCTGGGTTTGGGTCTAAACTGAGGTTGAAGTTGAGGCAGTGGGACCTGGCCTCCAAGCTGAACTCTGGTTTTGGTCCTGTGCTGAGGTATTGGTGAATGGACCTGGCCTCCAGGTCGGGCCCCAGTGTTGATATCAGGCCCATTTTCATTTTTCTTTCTGTTTTTTAAAGTTTATTTTTGTCTGCAAATGGTAGAAATGAAATTAACATTATATGAAATGATACCTAGGGGAACCTCCCCACTCCAAAAACAAAATATAAAAAAAGAAACAACATTTTTTTACCCGCACATCTTTAAAAATGGCTACTTCCAGGCTTTCAAAGGCTTTAGGAGTGAATAATGTTAAGACGTTTTGATGCTGTATTTGAATTTGCAATTGAGTTTCACTGCTTGTTGTTTGTACCTTTGGAGTCCTGCACCCTGCAACCGAGGGGCTTCCCAAACCTGTCCTAGGGACTTCACAGCCAGTCGAGTTTTTAGGATATCTTCAATGAATAAATATCTATACACTGAAGACTCGGTATGTGCACATTAATCCCATGCGTATTCATTGTGTATATCCTGAAAATCCGACTGACTGGAGTCACCAGGACAGGTTTGGGAGGCCCTTTTATAAACAGAGTGGAGCGCTCTTCGATAAACTTTCTCCTTGGGCATTTTCCATACTGTGTTAAGCTATTTTGAATTGGCTTTCCTTTCTTGTAATTTGTTTGTGTCAGAAGCAGTATGAAAAGTAGCCTCCCATGGAAGTTTAAGTTGGAAGGTGCCACATGTCCTGAGCCTGTCAGGATGAGAACAGTAAAGAGGAAATACGTAAAGGCATGGTAAGAAATTAAACTGGAACTTCTGCTGCACCCGTAGGTCAGGTTGAGAAGATCATTTGATTATATCTCTAATAAGAAATATGTATGTAGGCAAATATTTAGACAGCTGGATAGACGATAGGAAGTGATCATTAATACATGGGAAGCATATGGGAAATGATGAGCGTGTTGCTCTGTATATAAGATGTATAATTTTTTTTTTTAAATACCCATTATACTATGCATACTATAATGGTAAAAAAACATAGCTTTGTGAAATATATGAAAACATTAAAATTGAGAATTTAACACAAATGCCCTGCGGTAGCACGGGCAGTCAGCTGCTGCCCTAGCAACAAATCAAGTGCACCGGAGCGGGTAGTGGGTACAAATGGCTGCAGCTTTATTTAACATTATTCAAATAAAACACAATCTAATATATAAATATTCCTATGCGAACTAACACAAATTATATCCTACCAATTAAAATATATCTAGGGTTCCTTGTTTTCAGTTTAAATCTATTTTCACTCAAAAATTCCTGGATTTTTCCAAAAGTAATGATCATTTTAAATTGATTTTCACCCAGATTTTAGGCTGATTAAAAGGTAGCCCCAGAGCTGCAGATACAATGTATCAAGGCCCCACCCTCAATCAACAAAAGCAACTCGCCCTCCAGTGCCGCTGATGTCCCGCCTCCCCCTCCCCTCAGGCAGTCAAAGTGCCTGCAGCTTGGTACTGCCCGTAGAGCATTTGAGGTGGGACCATGACCATTAGGACCCCCATGGCCGTGCCCAAAAACAGGTGTGAAGGGCTGCAGAGCAGCCTGCAGCCGATGGAGAGAGGAGAAGCCTGGAGCCACCAGTACTAAGGATGAATGCTCTTGCAGTTGTGGGTGTGGGGGGAAGAGGGAGATTCTCAGGGGGGTGGGGAGAGAAAGGAACATGCTAGGGGATGGGAGTAGAGATGGGGGGGGGAGAATCTGCTTAATTTGTTTGATTGTCCTGGCTTCTGTCCAACAAATAAACTCCGATATTTACCCAGTAAAATAACGAGTCACATTTTTCCTCTGACTTTCCCCTGGTTTTATTCTTGTCATAATAAACCCTGATAAATTCCTGGGAAAAATAAAAAAAAAACCCCAAAAAACAAAAAAATGCAGGTCCCTAAATATATCTGATCACCAATTACACTACGGTTTGTCCCTTCTTTTACTCATGACCTTCCCCTCTCCCTCCAACAATAAGTTGTTGATTCTTAAGGAGTTTGTTCAAAGGCTGAGCTCAGATTCTATATTTGTTGCGGACCTGGAAGATGCTGGCTTTGTCGGTCGTCAAGCTTGTCCATTGGTTTACAATTTGTGGCCTAGACAATTATGGAAAGGTGGAGGGGTGAGGCGGCAATAATTTTTAAGGAGTCTATTTTGTTTTTTCAAGCTCAGACTCCTGTTTTTCTAGGGTGTGACTACATGCTTTTACGGGGTGAAACATAGAAACATAGAAACATAGAAATGACGGCAGAAGAAGACCGAATGGCCCATCCAGTCTGCCCAGCAAGCCTCACACATTTTTTCTCTCATTCTTATCTTTTTCTCTTAGCTCCTTGTTCTATTCCCCTTCCACCCCCACCATTAATGTAGAGAGCAGTGATGGAGCTGCATCCAAGTGAAATATCTAGCTTGATTAGTTAGGGGTAGTAGGGGCAGTAACCGCCGCGATAAGCAAGCTACACCCATGCTTATTTGTTTTACCTAGACTATGTTGTACAGCCCTTGTTGGTTTTTTTTTCTTCTCCCCTGCCGTTGAAGCAGAGAGCCATGCTGGATATGCATTGAAAGTGAAGTATCAGGCACATTTGGTTTGGGGTAGTAACCGCCGTAACAAGCCAGCTACTCCTCGCTTTGTGATTGCGAATCCTTTTTTTCTTCACCCCTGTCGTTGAAGCTATGCAGGATATGCGTGAAGCATCAGTTTTTTGTTTTTGGTTTGTTTTTTTTTCCCCTGCCGTTGAAGCAGAGAGCTATGCTGGAAATGCGTGATGTATCAGTCTTTCTCCCATGCCGATGAAGCAGAGAACCATGCTGGATATGCATGGAAAGTGAAGTATCAGGCATATTTGGTTTGGGGTAGTAACCGCCGTAACAAGCCAGCTACTCCCCGCTTTTTGAGTGCGAACCCTTTTTCTTCTCCCTTGCCGTTGTAGCAGAGAGCTCTGCTGGATGTGTGAAGTATCAGTTATTCTTCTCCCCTGTCATTGAAGCAGAGAGCTATGCTGTATATGCATTGAAAGTGAAGTATCAGGCATATTTGGTTTGGGGTAGTAACCGCCGTAACAAGCCAGCTACTCCCCTCTTTGTGAGTGCAAATCCTTTTTTCCATTACCTCTTGCTGTTGAAGCTTAGAGCGATGTAGGAGTCACAGTAAGCATGTGTATGTTTATTTAATAAGGGTATTGTGTCAATAGCCATCATTCTGGCGAGTCACCCACTCTTCATTGGCGGCCTCTTGACTTTATGGATCCGCAGTGTTTATCCCACGCCCCTTTGAAGTCTTTCACAGTTCTGGTCTTCACCACTTCCTCCGGAAGGGCATTCCAGGCATCCACCACCCTCTCCGTGAAGAAATACTTCCTGACATTGGTTCTGAATCTTCCTCCCTGGAGCCTCAAATCGTGACCCCTGGTTCTGCTGATTATTTTCCTACGGAAGAGGTTTGTCGTTGTTTTTGGATCATTAAAACCTTTCAAGTATCTGAAAGTCTGTATCATATCACCTCTGCTCCTCCTTTCCTCCAGGGTGTACATATTTAGATTCTTCAATCTCTCCTCGTACGTCATCCGATGAAGATCCTCCACCTTCCTGGTCGCCCTTCTCTGTACCGCTTCCATCTTGTCTTTGTCTTTTTGTAGATACGGTCTCCAGAACTGAACACAGTACTCCATGGAGGGATGGGGATTTTTCTTATTTATTTAACCCCAGCAGGAGATAGATAGATAGATAGATAGAGAGAGAGAGAGAGAGAGAGGGGCTAGAGGAGCGGTTAAAGCTAATTTTAGAAGTGACTATTAAGTTACCTCACCTAATAGTTATTAGAGATTTTACATGTGAATAACCAAGGATGTGGTAAGGCTCAATCTTTTCTTACCTCTAGCATGATGTGGGTTGAAACAACTTGGGGATTGTTCAACACATTTGGAGGGCATCCCTTGGACTGGAATTTTTTTATTCGGCAGTGTAAGTCTAACCCGCGATTCATTATCTGTTTTTACCAATCCTTACCGCTTCTTTAACTCGACACATATCCCTTTCCGCCCGCGGCATGTACATGTATGTAAACGATCCGATTAGCTATTCCCTCCCATACAGTAAAGTGCGCCCCGACTATCGCCTTTTTAACCTGCAGTTTTGCCACGCGTTTAACCTGCTAATTTACCGCCTACCCTGACCCTGGCGTTAGTGTGGTGAAATTAGCCGCCCAGTCCCAAACCAACCCAATCCACAGAAAAAAAATGCTTCTCGCACTTAGCCGCCCAGTCCCAAACCAACCCACAGAAAAAAAAATGCTTCTTGCACTTAGCCGTCCAGTTCCAAACCAACCCACAGAAAAAAAAATGCTTCTCGCACTTAGCCGTCCAGTCCCAAGCCAAACCAACCCAATCCAATCCAAGCCCCAGCAGAGAAAGACGACATTTCACAGTCCCAAACTTTCCCCAGCCCCCGCTCACCTGCCCTGGCCGCGGCCACGCAAGCCCCCAGCAGCAGCAGTAGAAGTAGAAGGGCTGCGAGAGAGCGGCTTCAGCAGCCCCACCGGCGAAGGTGAATACACGCATGCCTGTAGGTCCAATATGGGCGCTGAAGGCAGCGAAGGCGCATGTGCCCACGCCGTGACTGGCTGGACGTCGGAGGTCACGGCGTGTGCGCATGCGCCTTCGCTGCCTTCAGCGCCCATATTGGACCTACAGGCGTGCATGTATTCACCTTCGCCGGCGGGGCTTCTGAAGCCGCTCTCTCTCGACGCCCTTCTACTTCTACTGCTGCTGGGGGCTTGCGTGGCTGCGGCCAGGGCAGGTGAGCGGGGACTGGGGGAAAGTTTGGGACTGTGAAATTTCGTCTTTCTCTGCTGGGGCTTGGCTTGGGTTGGTTTGGTTTGGGACTGGGCGGCTAAGTGCGAGAAGCATGTTTTTTCTGTGGATTGGGTTGGTTTGGTTTGGGACTGGGCAGCTAAGTGTGAGAAGGGATGAGATGGTTCTTCCTTCCCCATCCCCCACAAGGCATGGCACGGCATAGGGCAAATCATCACGAGGGCCAAGAATGTGGTACCCTTGTAGTCTGGACCTTTCGGTAATTTGAAATGCCATGGAAGGAGAAAAGCAGGGTCAGAGTTGGTTTAGTTTGGGACTGTGAAATTTCGTCTCTCTTGTCCGTCTGAAGGAGGATGCTTTGTTGCGCTCCCTGCCTCCGATCGCCGGCTGCTGGGGCTTGCTTGGCGCCGGGCGCTCAAGGCAGCAGGGTCTGTAGGAGAACCATCCACTTCCTGGTACCTGTCATTTCAAACGTCATTTGAAATGACAGGTACCAGCGCACCCAGGATACTGTATAGGCGCTGTATAGCGCCTATACAGTAAAATGGATCGCGCTTCATGGACGCGCGTTGGACGCGGCTTGCATTTGCATGCCATTTAAATACTGTATCGAGCGGTAGGTGATCCAAACTGTGCGTGCGGCAAATGTGGGTGCGCCCAGCACTAACACACCTCTTTCTACCGCACCTTACTGTATCGGCCTGATAAATAGTAAACCAGAACAGCACTAACTTCCAGCACTCAGTCAGTAACTACCTTACCTAAGAAAAGCCAACACTGAAAATATTACACCAGGCCATAAAACTCCAATACATCTCCTATTAGGAAAACAGAACAAGCCAAGGCTGCTTTAGAGCCCTACACAGAAACTAGATGCAGCAGAATACCTCACGAGCATATGTGCAGACCCTCATTTAACAAAGAATAGAGACCTTAAAGCTTAAATAGAAGCATGCAGACAAAAACTGAACTGGAAACTGCCACAAGCCAGAATCTCTGTATGAAGTGCAACAAAGGAAAAAGAGAAACATCACCAGTCCTCAAAATAAATCAAGAAATATAAAATCACTAGCAGTAAAACATACTAACAAAAAGTACAGATTATTTCAACACCGCTGATGAATGGAATAATTAATAAGGAAAAAAAAAGTGTTCTGGTCTCAATACCTGGGAACATTGGATTTCTAGGCGCCCTGAGATTGTTGTGAATAACCAGGAGGATGGAGTGTGTGTGTGTGTGTGTGTGTGTGTGTGGGGGGGGGGGGGGGGGGGGGGCGGGGTGGGGGGGTTGCTAGCAATCTTTTCTTCTTTTTCAGTCACACACATAAGGTCTCTCTCTCACACAGACTCTCAATTACACACAGGCACACATGCGCTCTCTCTCTCTCTCTCACTTATACACACAAGCTCTCAATCACATATACACATGCTCTCTCTCACACATACAGGTTCTCAATCACACACCTACCTACATACTGTCTCTCTCACATACAAAGGATCTCAATCACACACATGCTCTCTTTCACACAAACAGGTTCTCAATCACACACTTACACACATTTGCTCTCTTTCTCTCATATACACAGACTCTCAATCACACACATACATACATGCTGTCTCACACAAACACACAGAAACACACAGACACACACACACACACAGGATCTCAAATGCATATGCTCACTTCCTCGCTCACTCACTCACTCACTCTCTCTCTCCCCCTACTGAAGAGCAACTAGTGGCAGCAGCAGCCTCCTCTTCTTACAACCCTCGTGGCCTCAAGAAAGGAGTCCCATCGGCCGCGGGAGCTGATGTGGCTCCGGGCCATGCTACTCTTCTCCTTTGGACCGCTGCTTCACATACTTGTACCTTAGCTTGGTCACTTCTTCCCGCACGCGTGGCCACTGCATATCACTTCCTCTTCTGGGCCGTGATGGTGGGAGGTAGAGAGCATGTTGCTGGTGCTGCTGATTTGAGCTTTCCTGCCATGTTCTGCCCAGGCTATCAGCATTTCAAGTCCAGGCGAAGGAAGAGTTTGTATCTCGCTGGGGCAGGGGGAGCAGCTGGGCCAGCGGGAGTCCGGGAAGTGTGGTGACACACCTGCATGTGCTTGGCGACACACTGATAGAGAAACGCTGCTCAAGGATATTCCCTGTTGCCTGTTCTCTCTGGATATAGTTCAAGAACATAAGAAATTGCCATGCTGGGTCAGACCAAGGGTCCATCAAGCCCAGCATCCTGTTTCCAACAGACGCCAAACCAGGCCACAAGAACCTGGCAAACCTGGCAAGTGTCCAACACTAGGAAGATCCCATGCGACTGATGAAATTAATAGCAGTGGCTATTCCCTAAGTCAATTTGATTAATAGCAGTTAATGGACTTCTCCTCCAAGAACTTATCCAAACCTTTTTTGAACCCAGCTACACTAACTGCACTAACCACATCCTCTGGCAACAAATTCCAGAGCTTAATTGTGCATTGAGTGAAAAAGAATTTTCTCTGATTACTCTTAAATGTGCTACTTGCTAACTTTATGGAATGTTCCCTAGTCCTTCTATTATCCGAAAGTGTAAATAACTGAGTTACATCTACTTGTTCAAGATCTCTCTTTATTTTAAAGACCTCTATCATATCCCCCCTCAGCCGTTTCTTCTCTAGTCTGAACAGCCCTAACCCCTTCAGCCCTTCCTCATAGGGGAGCAGTTCCATCCCTTTTATCATTTTGGTTGCCCTTCTCTGTACCTTTTCCATCGCAACTATATCTTTTTTGAGATGCGGCGACCAGAATTATACAGAGGCATTATGATATTTTCCGTTTTGTTAACCATTCCCTTCCTAATAATTCCTAACATTCTATTTGCTCTTTTGACTGCTGCAGCACACTGAGTTGATGATTTTAAAGTATTATCCACTATGATGCCTAGATCTTTCTCCTGGGTGGTAGCTCCTAATATGGAACCTAACATCGTGTAATTACAGCAAGGGTTATTTTTCCCTATATGCAACACCTTGCTCTTGTCCACATTAAATTTCATCTGCTATTTGGATGCTCTATCTTCCAGTTTCATAAGGTCCTTCTGCAATGTATTACAATCCGCTTGTGAATTAACTACTCTGAATAGTTTTGTATCATCTGCAAATTTTATAACCTCTCTTGTCGTATTCCTTTCCAGATCATATATAAATATATTGAAAAGCACCGGGTCAAGTACAGATCCCAGAGGCACTCCACTGTTTTACCCTTTTCCACTGAGAAAATTGACCATTTAATCCTACAGTTTCCTGTCTTTTAACCAGCTTGTAATCCACAAAAAGACATCACCACCTATCCCATGACTTTTTAGTTTTCGTAGAAGCCTCTCATGAGGGACTTTGTCAAACGCCTTCTGAAAATCCAAATACACTACATCTACCGGTTCACCTTTATCCACATGTTTATTATCCCCTTCAAAAAAATGAAGCAGATTTCTTAGGCAAGACTTCCCTTGGGTAAATCCATGTTAACTGTGTTCCATTAAATCATGTCTTTCTATATGCTCTACAATTTTGATCTTTAGAATAGTTTACACTGTTTTTCCTGGCACTGAAGTCAGGCTCACCAGTCTATAGTTTCCTGGATCACCCCTGGAAACATTGGGGATGCAATTAAAAGCAATCGTTACAATCGTTGGTGTACCTGAAGACTGGAGGGTGGCCAATGTTGCCCCAATATTTAAAAAGGGCTCCAGGGGTGACCGTAGTGATGCCGGCAGGAGGGTTCTCAAGTCTTTTCTGCTGGTGAAGACCTGCACTTGAGCTCCTCCCTCCCAAATGGTAAAACTGCATTTTGGAGAGTGGAGGGATGAGAAATAATTTGGGGGTCAGAACTTCTTTTTGGGGGACTTCCTGCCTTTTTGCAAGAAGTCCTTGCTGTTCCTGGAGTCACAGTCTTTATCAGCAGTTCCAGGCCTTACACAGAAATAGAAAAACTCGATGGCAGAAAAAGACCATATGTCCTATCTAGTCTGCCCATCTACCCAAATAATGTAGCTTCTACAATTCCCATCACTCCTTCAGAGATCCCCTGTGTTTATCCCCTGCTTTCTTCAGTTCAGATACTGTTTTTGTCCCTATCATCTGCACTGGGAGGCCGTTCCATGCATCCACCACCCTCTCTGTAAAGAAATATTTCCTAAGATAACTCCTGAGTCTACCCCCTTTCCCCCTTATCCTATAATCCTGTCTTCTAGGAGTATCCGTTCCGCTGAAAGTGATTCACCTCCTGTGCAAGGAAACCCTGGAGGTATTGAAATGTTTCTACTATAACTCCCTATTTCACTTTTCCTCTAGGGTATATATGTTTAGATCTTTAAGTCTGCCCCTAAATTCATTTGAAGGTCTGCTCTCCAGATATGTACACAGTATTCTAAATGAGGTCTCTCTCACCAGGGACCTATACAGGGGCAATATCACCTCCCCTTTTCTGCTGACCATTCCTCTTTCTGTGCAGTCAAGCGTCTTTCTGGCTTTTGCCACCTTAAGATCATCAGACACAATCTCCTCCAAATCCCGTTCTTTCATGCTTAGAAAAATTTCATCTCCAATACTGTGCCTGTTGCTTGGGTTTTTCAGATTAAATGCATACTCTGCATTTGTTAGTACTAAATCTTGGCTGTCAGACTCTAGACCATGCCTCAAGATCCCTCTTCATGTTCTGCACACCTTCCTGGCTGTCGATTCTGTTGCATATTTTGGGAGGGGGTGGCCTTTTGAAGATGGAGGGGTTGGGGAATGAAATAGAAACTTACTGACTCTTTCATTGTGGGCTGGTTAGTGTGGGGAATTTGGACAATGCATGTTATACTTTCTGAGTTAGTGTGCATGCTTTTGAAAAGAGGCTTCATTTAAGAGGGCACATAAAATAATGTAGTGTATTTTTAGCATGCATGCTAAAACTGTGTGAATTAATTTATAGGTCACCTCTCATTCCGTAGAAAGGGGACATTACAGGTTAAACCATATACTGTTAGGTTCTTTGAGGCAGCAGCAGGTATCATTTTGGTTTTCTATACATTTTTGAAGGGGTGGAAGGGCATGATGAGCTCATTCTGTATGCAAGAAAGAGAGTGTTACTATTTCAATGAAAAAGATTAGTTGAAAGCATTTTATGGACATTGCATTTATGAACAGGTACGCAGAGGGATCCTAAAGTAGATCAGGGACCAAAAGGCACTGTGGTAACGTGGGCCGGTCGTGGCTTAGGAAACAGCCAAGAGGAATAAGGAAGCAGACGTCAGCTGTTTCCTTAGGTGCAAATGTATTTACAGTGCTAAACAAGACAGAAAGGAAACTGCTCACCTTGCAGTGCTGAGTATAGACAAATTTAAATGTAGCTGGTCTTTGCCTTCGTTGGCTTCCTTCCTGCTTTCCTAGGTATTCCTACCCCTTCTGGGCCCTGGCTCCTTATAATATGTGGAAGGGAGCCCCTTCGGGGCTGATCCTTAAGAAAGACCTTGGCCAGTCCCTTAAGGCGGTTTGAAGGAGTTTCCTGTACACTCTCTCACAGGCACTTTCTTCACATTTCTCTTGGGTAAAATGGAAATTATATTGGATTGCTTCATCATGAAGGTAACTTGTCTTTTAAGTATACTTGCAGAAACAGTTTTCCCAGCGATAGCCAATCAAATTGAAATTCAATTTGATTTTCCTGAAATACTTTTCCTGATTTGGCATTCTATGCCAAATATTTTTAATTTAATTTTAATTTTTGCATGAAATTCTATAGAAAATATTTTATGAAAAAAGTCAAAACTTAGCATCATAATTTCATAAACTGAAAACGTTACTTTCCAAACACCCTATTGTTGAGTCCGAAACCAGATTTCAAGTTTCAGACTGTAATTTCAAGGGAAACATCGCTGGGAGTCGCGCAGAGACAATAGGGCTGCTGGGGTTTGGTAGACATTTCCATTGTACTTCATTATTGCACTTCCTAAAGCAAATGTACAATACCAAAGACCACGGATATGTTCATGCATATATATTTGACAATTGGACTGGAGAGGTACAGAGGAAGACGTGTCCGTTCCAGAAAGTAAGTCGAGATCTCCCTTGGAGATTATACAGGTTGTACAAGAGGTGCTAGACACTGAACATAACATAAATGAGGAAACTGTATTGATTTCATTAATAAATCAATAGAGAAAATAATAAAAAGCAATATAAAACCTATGAAAGCTCCTCCTCTGAAATATACTATGGCCAACCTATAGTTACGCTTTCTGTTTGACATTCCAGACCAATTCAGGCTTTACCCTTCTCTCATCATTCTGGACCCTCTTTTTCATAAAATGCTGCATAGAATATTCATAATCATTTCCTAAGCTGCGTAGCCCTGTTGATCTACTGGAAACAAATCTAATAAAAACAAAAATGCTACTGCTTTCAGTGGTACTGCTGTAAAACAGGATGCGCTGCACGGAGGGCATTCTAAGCTCTGGAATGCTGTTGCTTAGGACTCTAGGACTGTGTTTTCATTGAGTCACTCAAGGTCACGCACCAGACTTCTGCTTCTGGATGACCTGTTCTTCCCACTCCTGGCTTCATTTTGTCTAGGACACAGGTGCCTCCTGTGCACTGTGCCTTCTGTGTGGCTGCTGTATTTCCTCCATAATGGTCATCTTCACTAATTTCTCTGGGCTAAGCAATGGTCCTATAAGGTTCGTGAAGCCATTTACTATATTTAGCCTTTTATTACTTCAAAATCAGTGGAGAGTTAGATTAATCTTCAAAGCTCAGAAACCACACAATGTGCCACTTACTTCTTTCCATATTCATGGTGAGTTCATGTCACCTCGATGTCCTACCAGTTCAGCCAGATCTCCCACCCAAAAACTGCGGACAACAGACCAGTCTGATTTCACTTGTGCCAGTCAATGAGTAGGTGTAAAGGTTTATGAATAAGTACTGTAATGTATCTCATCATCATTGTTTTTTTTACCTCACATGCTTCCAGCAGAAAATTCAGAGCATGTTATAAGCTGAAATGAGAATTAACACATTAGTCATAGTGAACATCATCACTAATGATGGGGAGCTGTATAGTGTGGGGAACACAAGAGTCAAAGAGAATATCAATAAAAATATCTTGCACATCTAAAAAAGCATAGGGTTTATCAATGAATAAAAAGTCAGATAATTAATAACAGGGGATAGATGAGGTAGGGGTATAACAATAATCCACTACTGGATCATAATAAGTAGAGGGATAGGAAGAAGGTAGTAGGCTTATTAGGAACTACTAGTGCAAAGTACAATGGGGCAAATGCTGAGGTAGGCTTAGGATAAAGAGATCACCGAGCTAGAGCAGGGCAAAGTGAGGATTAAGTAGCAGAAGTCAGGAGATCAGAGATTCAAGTGGTGTGCTGCTGAGGGTATCTAAAAATAACCAGGTGTTTTGAGTGTTTTTGTGAAGGTGAGAGAGGTCAGGCGTAAGCCTGATATCCAAAGGTAAAGTGTTCCAGAGGGTGGAGACCAATCCCACAAAGGTTTTTGTGCTGGGGAGCTACATTTCCTTGGGGGCTGGTACTACCTGTTGAGAATGGCTCAATGGTTGCAGTGGGCAGGACAGTGTGCATGGGATGAGTTGGTTATTGATGTAGGGCGGCACAAGGCCCTTGAGTACCTTGATAAGGTCATTGAAAATAGAGCGATGGGATGTTGGGAGTCAGTGCAGCATTTTTAGGAGTGGGGTATATCTCTTACAAAATAGCAGCTACCATGTATACTTCTGAACCCTGCCCTGGAACAAATGCTAGATTGTCCCTTTCCCCCCGGTAAAATGTATGCGCAAAACTGAAGATATATATGTACTCTCAACGTTTAGATAATAATATATATATATATACAAGCCGTTAAGCCCGTTAAAACGGGCTACATCCCTCTGTCTCTCACCTCCCCCTCATTCTCTCTCCCCTCACTCTTCACCACCCCCTACCTCCCTCCCTCTCACCCACTCCTCCCTCTCCTCTCACTCACTCCCCCCTCTCTCCCTCCCTCTCACTCACACTCAGTCCCACTCACTCTCCCTCCCCCTCAGTCTCACTCCCTCCCCCTCCCCTTCAGTCTCACTCCCTCCCTCCTCTCTCCCTCCCTCTCACTCCCCCTCAGTCCCACTCCCTCCCCCTCTCCCTCAGTCCCACTCCCCCTCACTCTTCACCACCCCCTACCTCCCTCCCTCTCACCCACTCCTCCCTCTCCTCTCACTCCCTCCCTCCCCCCTCTCTCCCTCCCTCTCACTCACACTCAGTCCCACTCACTCTCCCTCAGTCCCACTCCCTCCCCCTCCCCCTCAGTCTCACTCCCTCCCCCTCCCCCTCAGTCTCAGTCTCACTCCCTCCCCCTCCCCCTCCCCCTCCCCCTCAGTCTCACTCCCTTCCCCTCCCCCTCTCCCTCAGTCTCACTCCCTCCCCCTCCCCCTCAGTCTCACTCCCTCCCTCCTCTCTCCCTCCCTCTCCCTCCCCCTCAGTCCCACTCCCTCCCCCTCCCCCTCAGTCCCACTCCCTCCCTCTCTCAGTCCCACTCCCTCCCTCCCTCTCTCTCTGTCCCACTCCCTCCCTCTCTGTCCCACTCCCTCCCTCTCTCTCCCTCTCCCCCTCACTCAGTCCCCCCTCTCACTCAGTCCCACTCCCTCCCTCCCTCTCACTCAGTCCCACTCCCTCCCTCTCACTCAGTCCCACTCCCTCTCTCTCCTCCCCTCTCACTCAGTCCCTCCCTCTCTCTGTCAGTCCCTCCCTGCCGCCGCCGCCGCTGCCACCCGACGCCGCCGCCGCTGCCACCGCCGCTGCCATCCGACGCCGACGCCGCCGCTGCCGCCGCCGCTGCCACCCGACGCCGCCGCTGCCATCCGAC
Organism: Rhinatrema bivittatum; assembly: GCF_901001135.1. NCBI lineage: Eukaryota > Metazoa > Chordata > Amphibia > Gymnophiona > Rhinatrematidae > Rhinatrema > Rhinatrema bivittatum. The sequence continues at coordinate 572,970,413 of NC_042617.1, forward strand.
GCCGCCGCCACTACCACCGGATGCCGCCGCCGCCGCCGCTGCCACTCAACGCCAACGCCGCCGCCGCCGCCGCCTCCCGACGCCGCTGCTGCCACTGGACGCCACTGCCACTGGACGCCGCCATTTTTTTTTGGCTCAGACCGACGTGCTCGCCCGCACATGCGCGGTAGAGCTGGTCTCTACTGCGCATTTGCGGCACGTCGGTCATCCTTCGTTTATTAGGTAGGATATATATACACATACATGTTACTTATGTGTGTATATGCTATTTTTATGCACAGAATCCCTATGAAAATTCATCTTAATGTGCATAATTTGACCTTCATAGAGGGTAGGCAATTAAAAAAACCCCCAATTTCTACAGGTAAAGTCACCATTTTTTAAAAATAAGGATGCAGATTAAAAATCTTCCCTCCCTGTTTTTGGTCCAATATATCACTCTGAAACTGAGACATCTGAGATTAAGAGATCCACCCCCCTGACGTCATCACGCTCAGCATCGAGCCGTTAAACGGCGCCATTCCACCAGGCATCGCGCGCCGAAGGGGCGCAACAAAGGGGCACTCTTCTTTGTGCACCCCTTCGTGCAATCCTTTGTGCTATTTTATTTTAATTCCCTTAATTTTTCCTCTGTTAATTAACCTTTTCCAAGTTTTTTTTAGTTTTATCCTTTAACAATTTCCTTGTTATAAATGTTAAATGTATTTGACTAAGGAAACTTTTTTCCTGCATACTCTGTTTTAATGTAAACCGGTATGATTTGTATCTGATACAAGAATGTCAGTATATAAAAGTTAAAAATAAATAAATAAATAAATAAATATATGCAGGTTAGGAGACGTATACCACAATCACATTGGGTTAGATTTACCTAAAATATTTATGGCCTCTGGAAGATGAATAGCAGAAAAACTTGAATAGTAACTAACAGAAAAGTGGATAATCAGATGATATTCCTCCAAATAAAGATACTTGTCATGATCTGACAAAGGATATTTGCAATGTGCGGGAAGAGAAGACACTATAGTTGCTCCATGAATATCCTCCACTCCACCAAAAACAAACATGAATCCATCCAATGATGCACACATGATGTTTTGTTCCTGGCAGCCCTCAGACCCAAATATATTTACTTCTGCTTTGTGGTATAGCCACCATTGGACAAAGGTGGGCCCAACACACCCACTTTGGGCTCAATATTATGCAATCAGCACTGCTGGTGGCCTTCATGAGAAAAAAGACCCTGCAGTAGGGATGTGCAGAGAAAAAAATTGTGCTTCATATTGGCAAGTCAGATGAATTCAGAACAAGTGGGTTATGCACCTCTTCCAGCAAATGGAGATGGAGCAAACTGGTCACAGTATATATACCCCTGAAGTGATAGCTTGCCAGTATTCTCTGTCTCCAGCAGATGGTGGACATACATCTCCCTACTGGGGATTGCTTCATTTTGTAAAAGGAATATTAAGGATATTACATTGCTCCACCCTCCTGTACTGATAGCAAAAGATCCCTCCCCCATTTGAGAATTCCTAAGGTGATTTCCTTAGTCCCTCAGATAAGTGGTTTGATCTGGTAGCTGTTCTCTCAGCTAGCATGGACTTATCAGCTTAAGCGGCTGAAAGGAAGGAGTGCAGGAAGCCGAGCATGGCGGTGATAGCATATGCTCTCTCTCCCCCCACAGCCGGAGACTGTCTCTGTACTCAGCCAGGTAAGGCTGAGCTCAGGTAAATAAAAAAAAAAAAAAAAAAAAAAGACATAAAAGGAGGCTTTTGTAGCGTAGGGCTTCCTTTTATTTTTCCCCTCGGTCTCCATGCTTGGTGCGCCGTTCTAATGTTCGTCCCGCTCCATGGGAGGAAAAGGGACATTGGCAGCCTGGTGGGTTGAGCAGCTTCTGAAGCTTTTTTGTTGGTGCTGCATGGTAGGTTGCATCGTCATTTCACGTGCTTTTCTTAGGCTGCCCTCTACAGGATTGTCAATTTGGCGTGTGCATCTAGCTGTGTGTCCAGTTTGTGCATCCAGTTTTTGTACACTTAGTGGGGCCTTGTTTTCCATGCGTTTAAGTTAAGCAGCGCCCAAGTTACATTCCCTGTACGTACCCGGATTAGTTCAGACCTTGGGTTGAGCCTCCTGTCCAGCAGGTGTAGACAGACCAAAACTGTGAGGGTATCCTATATCAGGACAGAGCCTACCCTACACCTCTTCAGTATTTGTCTGTCTCCAGCAGGTGCAGGCAGCTGAACCTACAGTTCCCCTTCTTCTTCCCTTAGTTTCCCAGAGGGGATTACTTTCGGTCTGGATCAAGCAAATATTAAATTCTTGTTTTAAAAAAAAAGAGGACTTTGAAAGTTTTCTCCCTTTTTTTCCTCACAGAAACAGTTCAGTCTCTATGCTCTGCTGGGAGCCTGGGGGGGGGGGGGGGGGAGTTTGCCCATCCTAGGCCCCTTTTTCCCGGTGGCCATCTGGGGTGATACTGTTGGTCCAGTCCCTCCCCCATTATCTAGCTGTCCACTGTAAAATTGTACCCTCTCAGGGAGTGTTTTTCCCCTGGCTTAGCTGAGCAGTTTAAAAAAAAAAAGGGTACAAGCAGGGCTGTATTTTTATTTGTTACTTGGATTTGTTACTTTTTAAGAACTGTGGACTGCTCCGGCAGCGTGCAGAGTTTAGTTGCTGCCTCTGAAAACCGACTTCAGCCCTGCACAGCTCAGCTGTTTTTACTTTTTTAACGATTTTTTTTTCTTCAGCGCTGATGCCACATTCCAGCGCCTGTAAAGCATGTGGAGAGTCTGCCACACGGTTTTCCCATGGAGGCCTCTGTTCATGGTGCCTACTGGGTGGGGAGGGTCCCTCATTGGTCCCCTTGCCCACAGCGACCCGGGGGCGAGTTCCCCGCCACATGGCCAGGCCGTTCCCGGCACAGAAAACCACGTGAATGGCGGCCATCTTGGAAGCAGGCTCAAATGCAGAATCGGATGTGCAGGAGGAAGGTGAGCCCAATTTTTTTGTTTCTCCTCCAGATTTGAATCCCCATCATGCCCCGGAGGGGGTGCCTGATCTTTCCCTCCCCCCTACTCCCCCCCCCCCCCCCCCCCGGGAAGTCTATGTCTTGTTTCTCCGTGGAGTTTGTGCTTCTTATGCACAAGTCCTATTTAGCCAGCTTACAGCAGGAGGAAGATCCATCCCTGGACCCACCCCCCCCTCACCAAAAAACCCGCAAATTTCTCCTCCGCAACCTTCAAAAGCGCCGGAGGGCCAGGGCTCGGTTAGGGTTACGGTGGTCCTGGGGGTCCTGCCGCCTCCGGATCCGCAGCAAATGCGTCCGTTACAGAAATCCATGCTATCCCGCTAGGAATCGGTATCAGAACAGTTTCAGATGCCCCTGCCACTCTACGAGTGTACCGTCGCAGAACTGCAGTGGTGGCTATCGCCTGCCCATCTTCAGAAGGGGATGTCCCTACTGATACCGCAGTAGATCATGGTAACAACGGACGCCAGCCTCTCCGGCTGGGGAGCTGTATGCCAGACCCAGTCTGCTCAGGGGTATTGGTCTCCAAACCAATCTCGCTGGCACATCAATCGACTGGAAGCTCAAGCGGTCCGACTGGCTCTCAAGGCTTTCCTTCCCCTACTCCTCCACAAGGCGGTGCGGGTCCGTCGGACAATTCCACCACTGTAGCGTACATCAATCGACAAGGGGGTACCAGGCGTCGCCTAGTAGCTCTGGAAGCCAGCAGGCTCTTCACATGGGCGGAACATCACTTAGAGCGCTTAGCAGTGTCCCATATTGCAGGGAAGGAGAACATTCAAGTGGATTTCCTCAGTCGCCAGAGGTTAGACCCAGGCGAGTGGGAATTGTCAGATGCAGTGATGAACCTGATCATCCGCAGGTGGGGTCCCCCTCACTTGGGTCTGATGGCCACCATGACCAATGCGAAAGCTCCTCGGTTCTTCAGCCGCAGACGGGAACATTGCGCGGAAGGGGTGGATGCCATGGTCCTTCCCTGGCCCCATGACATTTTACTGTACATGTTCCCTCCCTGGCCATTAACCATAACCGTATGGTCCTACCTGCAATTACTGGACTTAATGGCAGCAACCCTGGAAGTGGTCTTGTGGGTGAGGGCACATATGCATCCTCTTCAGCGCTCCCTGCTGTCTTGATGGAACATACAATCTCAAGATAATTCGATTCAGCTCCTCCTGTCTATGGAAGTCTCCTCCCAACTGCAGTAGTGACTGTGGGCAGATCATCTAAGGAAGGGAGTTTTCCTAGCACCACCAGACTGGCTAGTACTGACAACACATGTGAGCCTCCTTGGTTGGGAAGCTCACTTTCAGGAGCTGATAGGGAAAGGGCGCTGGAATACAGAGAAGTCTTTCTGGAACATCTATCATCTGGAAGTCAGGGTGGTCCGGTTGGCATGCTTGCAATTCAGCTACAGGCTGCAGGGTTGATCGGTATGGATAATGTTGGACAATGCAACCACTGTGGCTTACATCAATTGGCAGGGAAGAATCAAGAGCCAGCAAGTGTCGCAGGAAATAGATCAGCTTATGGAATGGGCAGAAGTGCATCTCCTGATGATCTCAATCTCACACATAGAAGGAAAAGGCAATGTAAGAGCAGACTTTCTCAGCAGAATGGGCCTTAACAGACTAGGTATTTCAGATGATTCTGAAATGCTGGGATCCCCCGTTCCTAGACCTCCAGACAACTTCTTGCAATGCGAAAGTTCCACGATACTTCAGTTGTAGGAAAGATCGATTGCCTAGAGCAGGCCACTCCTGCACTAGGGAATCGATACCCTAGTGCAGGAGTGTCCAGAAGACAAGTTTCTGTAAGACTTTCCTCCATGACCCATGTTGGGCAGATTGATTTGAAAGATCGAGCGCCCTGGAGGGATGGTACGCTTGGTTGCTCCAGATTGGCACAGAAAGCTGTGGTATATGGATTTGAGATAGTTCCTGTGGGACTCTCCCCTTAGACTTCCAGCACACAGGAACCTGTGTGTGTGTGTGTGTGTGTGTGTGAGAGAGTATATGAGAATTAGAGCCCATGTGTGTGTGTGTGTGTGTGGGTTTGTGAGAGAGAGAGCCCATGCATGTGTATGTGTTTGTGTATGTGCGAGATAGCATGTGAGAGTGAGAGCATGTGTGTGTGTGTGTATGTATATGAGAAACTCTGAGAATGAGAGCATGCTTGTGTGTGTGTGTGTGTGTGTGTATGTGAGGGAGCCTGTGAGAGAGAGCATGTAAGAATATGTGTATATTTATGTGAGGAAGCCTGTGAGAGAACATATGAGAGAATGTGTGTATGTGTGAGGAAGCCTGAGAGAGTGAGAAACATGTATAAAGATATTCCAGTTCTAAACCTTGAAAACAATATCTGTATATCTCCATTATATTTTGCTCGTGATTTGGGAGTAATTATCGACACCGAATTGAATAAGAAGAAACATATTGCTTTGAAGTTGAGAGATGGATACTGCAAACTACTAACATTGAGAAGATTAAAAACACTTTTGGATCAACAAAACTTTAGAACTGTATTGCAATCTCTTATATTTACGAACATCGACTATTGTAATACCTTGTTCCTTGGTTTGCCTGCATCAACCATTAGACCGCTTCAGGTGCTGCAGAACGCAGCGGCTAGAGTGCTGACGGGAAAAAAGAAGTTTGATCACATTATGCCAGTGTTGATCTCTCTCCACTGGTTACCCATCAACTACAGAATAAAATATAAAGCCGCCTGCCTCATACATAATTTGTTATATGGAGAACAAACTGAAAGGTTGAATTTATCTCTAAAATTGCACGTACCGCAAAAAAATCTAAGATCGGCAAACAAGGCTTTGTTATCTATACCAACTATCCGCTCGGCAAGATTAAGCCAAGTGAGAGAATGCGCATTGCCTATCGCAGGATCCAAACTGTGGAACGAGTTACCAACAGATCTGAGACTAATGATCGATAAAAAAAAATTTAAGGACAGAGGGGAGGCAAGATGACGGCATAGGCGGTCACATACTCCTGAGCTCCGGTATCGCAGATTTTTTCATGCAAAAGATGCCAGCTAAACGGAAAGGTAAACTCTGTTCTTACCCCTCTGAAGCAGAGTTAATGGCAGCACAGCGATTGATCACCTCGTATGCGACAGCAAAGGTGTTTGAGACGGGAGGAGCAGGCTCCATTGAGGGAACCTTCGAGGAAGCGTCGGTTTCCCCAGGAGAAGTCACTCTAAGCCCCCCGGATCCTCGTAAGCCCGATATTGTTGCTCCTCCTGAACGCCTGACGACAGCTGAGGCGCAGACCCATGAGGCCAATGCGATTGGCTCAGCAGAGGGGGGTCAGAGGGCGGAAGACGCCGAGCGTCCGCAGAGGGAATCCGTGGACTCTGGAACAACAGGGGCAGAAAATTCTTTTTCGGTGCCCCCAGCATCTACCCCGACTCAGGAGGGGTTCACTGAGGCCCTGGACGGAGCAACGGCGCCGATTACATCAGGAGGAACTCGACTGGATGGAATATCTCCAGTTTTGAAAACAGGTGAGTCAGTGCTAAGACCCCGTTTTTCAATGCCTGCAAAACCAGATAAAATTACTTTAGAAACAATATGGGATATTATGGCCGCGCTGGTAAAATCGATCAGCAGTTTCCAGGATAATTTGGAGATAGCAGAACATAAATTGGAGGAATGTGAAAACCAGTTGGATGAAATAAAGCCAAAATTGATAACTGTTGAAGCTGAGGTAAAAAAAAACCAAGAATATAACTTGAAGATTATAAAGGATATAAATTTTCAAAGAGATTGGAGCATTTGGAAAATTTCTCTAGACACCTAAACTTAAGATTCCTGAATTTTCCTAAAATAATTGGAGAGCTTCCCTATACTACATTGAAGAAATACTTCGTTGAGACTTTAAAATTTCAAGAAGGAGAAGTTCCATTAGTGAATAAATTGCATTTTTTGTCTATGTCAAATAAAAATAGAAATGTTCCGCCGTTGAATGTTAATGAAGGGAACTTGACTAGGTTTTTAGAGGATTCTGCAATGGAATATTATGAGACTGTAACACTTATGGTATCTTTTATTACAAAAAAAGATTTATCTGAAACCATGAAACGTTACTTTAAAAATATAGAATTACAATTCAAGGGGCCACAAATACGTGTCTTTCCAGATTACGCCCCTGTTACTCAGAACAGGAGGCGTGAATTTCCTGCATTAAAACCTCAAGTTCTTGCTCTAGGTTTTTCATATATTCTAAAATACCCATGTAAATGCATGGTAAAATCTGCAACAGATACTTTTGCTTTCCAATATCCTGAGCAACTGAGATCTTTTTTAAATGCAAGGAGAGTAATTAATATTACCAATACATAATTTAACATCTAAGGTGGATCATAAGGAAGTTAACACCTTTATCTATGTTAGGCCAATACATGCATTCCTTTTGTTTTTCTTGCAAATTTCTTCCTTAAATTTTGTCCTCCTCTCTCGTTTCGTGTGGGATACAAATGCATAAATTGAATGTTGAAGAAGGTTTCTTTTGCCTCGATGTAATGGAGGGTTAATCAAGATAATTGTATTCCTTTTTTTTTCTTTTCTGTAAGTAAGTGATGGCTTGCTGTAAATTTTGAAAACTAAAAATAAAATTAAAAAAAAATAAATTTAAGGATGATTTAAAAACTTGGCTTTTTAAATGCGCATATTCGGAAAATAATCAAACCTCTCATGGCTAGTTACAGGTACTAAAACAAACGCTCCAAAACTTCAATTTTAAAGGCAGAACTAACTTTTATGTTTTATGAATGTGATATTTTATGCATGTTTATTATTTTGTTTTAATTTGTCTTAACTTTACCCTTGAATACCATATTGAGGAATAGCCATCTATAATTTTATCTTTACTTGTACAGCTAAAATACTTTTATGTGCTTTTAACTAATTCAGCTGTCATCTTTTATTGAACTGTTTTACTGTATTTCAAATGTGTATATTGTAAACCGCTGTGAAGGCTAACACCAATACGGCGGTATAAAAAATCTAATAAACTATATACTATAAACTATGTATGTGTGTATGTATATATATGTGTGTGTGAAGAAGCCTGTGAGAGTGAGAGCGTGTGTATGTGAGAGAGCCTGAGATAGTGAGAACATGTGTATCTGTGAGAGAGCATATGTGTATATGAGGAAGTCTATGAGAGAGAGCATATGAGAACATGTGTGTGTGTGTGTGTGTGTGTGTGAGAAAGCCTGTGAGAGTGAGAGCATGTGTATGAGTGTGTGTGACAGGAAGCTTGTGAGAGAGAGAGTGTGTGTGTGTGTGAGTGTAAAGGAGCTGTGAGCGAGACAAAGTGTGTAAGTGGGAGGGATCCTGTGAGAGTGAGAGTGTGCGTGTGTGTGTGTGTGTGTGTGTGTGTGAGGAAGCCTGTGAGAATGAGAGCTTGTGTGTGTCTGTGTGGAAGTCTATGAGAGTGAGAGATTGTGTGTGTGTGTGAAGCAGCTTGTGAGATCTAGAGTGTATATGTGCTTGTGAGAGAGCCTTTGAGAGAGAGAGAGAGAGAGAGAGAGAGTGTGTGTGTGTGTGTGTGTATGTGTGTATGTATGCTTTATGGTAACCTGTGAGAGTGAGAGCATGGGTTCAGTGTGCAATGGCAGCCAAGAAAACAAATAGAATGCTAAGAGTTATTAGGAAAGGAATAGAGAATAAAATAGAGAATATCATAATGTCTCTGTATCACTCCATGGTGCAGTTGCACCTTGAGTATTGTGTGCAGTTCTGGTCACTGCATCTAAAAAAAGATATAGTGGAATTAGAAACAGTACAGAGAAGGGCGACCAAAATAATAAAGGGGAAGGAATGATTCTCCTATGAGGAAAGGCTAAAGAGGTTAAGGCTCTTCGGGTTGGAGAAGATGTTGCTGAGGGGATTGAAGTCTTTAAAATGATGAGTGGAGTGAAACAGGTAAACATTTACTCTTTCAAAAAATACAAACACTAGGAGCCATTCAATGAAGTTACCAGGTGATACATTTAAGACAAATAGGGTAAAATATTTTTTTACTCAATGTATAATTAAACTCTAGAATTCGTTGCCAGAGGATATGGTGAAAGCTGTCAGTTTAACTGGTTTAAAAAAGGTTTGGGCAGGTTCCTAGAAGAAAAGTTTACAAACCATTATTAGGTGGACTTGGGGTAATCCGCTGCTAATCCTTGGGATAAGTAGCATGGAGTCTGTTCTGTCCCCAGCAGTGGGTACATGTTTGTATCAGTACGTATTGTAGTTTAACTGTGTTTAGTGCAGTCCTCCCTTCTGAGGATTCTTAATACTGAAACACTTTTTGAAACCCATGATAAAAGTCTGTGAGCCTTTGCCTTTAAGAGGAGCCTTTGCCCTTAAGAGAAGCTCCCTCCCCCCGCTCACTATCGGAAGAGCTTGAATGCCCCTCAATCTAACTTGAGTCTTCCTAAGTGCCTTATAGGCTCAAGGGACTGCCCTTAATGGCACCCTGTGTCACATGATTCCTAGGGTCGCTGCCATTGGACCTTGCCCCCTGTCCCCAGCTTGTGGAGGTGTTTCCTCTTGCAGCTCTCGACGAGAGTTCAGTCTTGCCCATGCTTGCTTCTGAGCCAGCAGCATTCTGTAAAACCCTGTGAAACGATCAGGTTTTTTACCTTTTCTCTTACTGCCTTCGTCTGAAGACTAAATCAGCCTCATATCCCTCAAGCTTCCTACCTCTACCATAAACTAACTCCTGCAACACAAGAGACCTCCTTCTCCCTCCTGCTACCCTGTCTCCAGTTACCAAAGATCTTTGCCCTGGGGCTTGCGTTTGAGATGCAACAATTGTAAGTAGAATTTACCTGTACAATAAATAATTTCAAACTTAAAGAATCTTTGTCTTGAGGACTGATTGGAGGAAAGGTTTAGCTGCCTGGATGGCAAACTCGGATGTCTGCCTGACCCAGAACAGAATCTATTGACATTTTGGGATCCTGCCAGATAGTTTTGTCCTGGATTGGCCACTGTTGGAAATAGTTTACTGGGCTTGATGGACCTATGGTCTGACCCAGAATGGAAAATCTCATGTTCTTGTGTATGTGTATATGCAAGCTTCAATGTTTAATTGTTATTTGTGCAATACTTCAAAGCGGCTTCTCCAAGAGCTCAAGTGAAATCTACCTTATAAATGGGCTCTGACCGACAGCCCGCAAATGCGCAGTAGAGAGCAGCTCTACCGCGCATGCGCGGGCGGGAGACTACGTCGGTCAGAGCGGAACTAAGATGGCGCTGGGAGGAGCAGCAGCGGCGGATCGGCGGCGGTATGCGAGTGTCAGGTGGGCCAAGGTATGGTGGGGAGGAGCGGCGGCAGCAGCGATATCGGGAGGCAATGTGGCGGCGGTGCGCGCTGGGGAGGGATCCCCGGAGATCTCCCGTCTCCATGAGCAGACCACGCTGAAGAGCATAAGAGGGAGAGGGAAGGGGGTGGGGATTGAGAGTGGGTGAGGAATGACGGAGGGAGAGTGAAGGAAGGGGAGGCGAGAGTGAGGGAAGGGGAGGGAGAATGAGGGGGGAGGTGAGAGTGAGGGAAGGGGAGGTGAGAGTGAGGGGGGAGGTGAGGGAAGGGGAGGGAGAGTGAGGGAAGGGGAGGGAGAATGAGGGGGGAGGGGAGAGTGAGGGAAGGGGAGGGAGAATGAGAGGGGAGGTGAGAGTGAGGGAAGGGGAGGGAGTAGGAGAGAGAATGATGGGGGAGGTGAGAATGAGGGAAGGGAGTTTGAGTGGGAGCAGGGAAGGGGGGGTGAGTGACCGAGGGTGGGAGGAGGATGAGTGACTGCGGTGAATGAGCGAGGGGAAGGGGGAGTGAGGGAAAAGAAGTGTAGACGGGTGCAGTGTCCGAAAACGGACCGAAATTCTTTTTTTAATGTAGCCCATTTTAACGGGCTTAACGGCTTGTAACTTCTATATTTCATTTGAGCTCTTGGGGTAGCCGCTTTGAAGTATTGCACAAATAACAATTAAACATTGAACTTTTTTTACCAATTAATGAAGCCTCGGACTATTCAGTTCTCTGCTCTTTACTGTTTTTGCGTAAACATAAACAAGGTAACAGGAAGTATAATGAACAAGGATTATGCATGAGGAAGGGATCATCTCAAGATATAAAGGGTGGGTTACTTGAGGGAAGATAGAAAGAAGACAGGAGAAAAGAGAAGAAAGAAAAAGAAAAGAGGCCCTGCCAAAAGAAGTGAAAGTGAAAAAAAGACTGGGATCAATCAATTAAAAAAATTTGATCAGACAACAAAGATAAAAAAGAAAAAAAGATTTGAGTTTTCAACTGTTGGACTATGACATCTTTGGGAATGTGCTTTTTTTTTATATTTGTATTTGCCTAATTTGTAATCCCTTATCCTATATTAGGTAAGGGTGGGTCTGTGTCCTGCATGTGTGACTAAGGTGCAGTATTTCTGCTAGCAGGTAGGGATTTATAGCAGGCCGGCTCCTTCTGTTATCCCAGCAGGCAATGAATTCGTTTTCTAGGGCCTAGTATAATATTTACATTTCTTCCTTTTCATAGATAAGGTTGCTGCTAGTTGAGTCCTGAGAGTTAGTGCTGTGATGATTTGGCATGGCAAGATTCTAGATATTTTTTTCTTTTATTGCAGGGGTTTGTTTTACTTCACAAAGTTTTTGGCACTAGAGGGTGGTTTTTTATTTTTTTTTGCTGTTAACAGAGGTGATGTCAGAATTTTAATGTATAACTTTTCATGTTGGATTGTAATATAAACTGTCTTAGTTCTGCTCTGCACCCTTTACAAATTATTATGATTATTGCTATTTTATTGAGGTTATCATGTTCTCTGCTTTTCTGTCGAGGATTCATAAAACAATGCATAGTTTTATTACATGATTGTTTGAATCTGATGTTCTTTTAAGTACTCTTTGCTTTTTTGCATGACATTCTTCTTTTGTATTTATAAAATGCATAAATATAAATTAATATAAATTGATAAGGCATGCTAGTAAGTGCTTGAAATTATTGAGTTAAAATATTTGAAAGTGTCATTCATGATGAATGATGGCTGTTGCAGACTACTTAGAAATCCGTTGTTGGGTGCACTCTAAGGGGTAGATTTTCAAAGGGTTGCGTGCGTAACTCCGAAAACCTGCCCCTGCGCGTGCCGAGCCTATTTTGCATAGGCTCGGCGGCACACGCAAGCCCCAGGACACGTGTATGTCCCGGGACTGAAAAAGGGGCGGGAAGGGGGCGGGGCCATGGGCGTGGTGCCGGTCCAGGGGCGGTCCGGGAGCGGGACCAAGGGCTCTAGCACAGAGGCTGTACCAGGGGAAGGCGCCGGCAGCCAGAGGCAGGCGTAACTCCTGAAACAAAGGTGGGGGGGGGGGGGATTTAGGTAGGACTGGAGGGTGGGTTAGATAGGGGAAGGGAGGGGAAGGTGGGGGGGGAGCGGAAGGAAAGTTCCCTCCGAGGCCGCTCCGATTTCAGAGCGGCCTCGGAGGGAATGGGGAAAGCCATCAGGGCTCCCCTAGGGCTCAGCGCACGCAAGGTGCACAAGTGTGCACCCCCTTGCGCGTGCCGACCCCGGATTTTATAACGTGCGCGCAGCAGCGTGCGCATGTTATAAAATCGGGTTTACATTTGTGCGCACCGGGTAGCGTGCACAAATGTAGCCCGCATGCGCTTCTCTTAAAATCTACCCCTAAGAGGATAACTTTCAAATAATTCCATGTGGCCACATTTGCTGTAGGTGCATATATGGCTGCACGGAGTTCTGCAATAGTATTTTATAACCTGTGTGTATCAATGCTCGAGTTTATAAAATATGTGGGTGTCTACCTCACAACATATATATGCTTAGGTGGGAATCCATGCATCTCATTGAAAGCAAGTATTTCAATGCATTGAACATGCATACTTTTCCTACCAAGTTTAGAAATATACGTATATTTTACACACCAAAATAAAGTAGGACTTGTTTGCGGAAGTTGGTATATTTTAAAACATGCGAGAATAATTGAAAATACCAGTTTTCTGATTTCTCCACCAATTCACCCAATCCTTCTCCAGGTCATTGAGATTCTCCTGGTTCTTCATCCTAAATTCCCCCCCCCCCCTTGCAGTTCACCCAGACCTCCCACCAGGTTAATAGTAACCAATCAACAAGTCTGATATCACTTATGCAAGATAATTAGCAGGTGAAAGTTGCCAAATGTACGTGTGTGCATATGTCTTCTAAATCTGTAACATATGCATGCAATCTGTTGGCCCTACCCTGGAATGCCCCTAGACTGTCCCTTTTTACATGCATATATGTACATGTTTAATGTAATGTACATGGGCACTTTTTATAAAATAGCAATCATGCAAATACAGGCTACTTGCACACATTATTTAACTTGTCGGCACTTCAGAGTGGATTGCATTCAGGTACTGTAGTTAATTCTCTGTCCCCAGAGGGCTCACAATCTATCCCTGGGATTCATCATTCCGCTATATAATTCGCTCGCCATGGTTGCAGTCGTGCCGAAATCTAATTCCCCCATAACGCCCCTGCCAAAGGTGTGGTTATTCCCGGTGCTACTTCTGGTGATAATGTGTGGCTGATAATGTGATTGAGAAAGAAGAAGGAAAGCTATAAATGCAAATAAGCCTAGACTAAAAAATATGATAAGTGAGATAATACACATGGGGCCGGATATTCAGAGTTACGCGAGTGCGTAGATATATGCATGCCGGGGTCGCCGCGCAAGGTGCACAAGTGTGCACCCCCTTGCATGCTCTGACCCAGGATTTTATAACATGCTGCGCGCACATGTTATAAAATAGGGAGCAGATTTGTGTGCGCTGGGTTGTGCGCACATATCTACGCACTCGCGTAATTCTGAATATCCGGCCCCATGTGTATTATCTCACATATTTTTTAGTCTAGACTTATTTGTATTTATAGCTTTCCTTCTTCTTTCTCAATCATTCATTCACACATTGCAAACTTACACAGTTATTATAAATCTGTAAATACTTTAATGCATGCATACTGTACCTATTGTCTATTCATGCAACATGCGCATAGGGACTATGAATCCTCAGTAGAGATATTAAAAGAAACATACAGTCCTGCACCTTTGGCAAGCAGGATGGCTTCATACTAACTTCTTATAGCATTAATAGCTACTGCTCTACTACATAGCCATTTTGACAAGCTAATGCACACATTTGTCACTCCTACCTCTCCTTCATATAAGACATAGAAAAGGTGACGCATGTAGTGGCCGTGTTCCCTGAATCCTGTCTCAGTGCCCATGTATTAAGTCAGAATCCGCAGTGTAAGTCTGATTCTTAGGACAGAATTCTGCTGCATGAGCATAGAAGAGAATGAATTCATCTAAGTAGCGTGGTGAGAGAAGCATGATATAAATATTGAAAGTGATATGCTCCTCTTTTCTATATTATAGGTAATTATAGATATCTCCCCTTGACCTGGCTGTTAACTCCATTCTTACATCCATCTGCTGTCTCAGAAGTGTGCTCCAATATTGCCATTTGGCATAGGAGGGCGGTTATTCAACACATATCTGCCCTCCTGGAAAATCTCTTGAGGCTTTCTGCCTCACTAAAATGTGCAATGTACCCGAGACTGTTTTGATGTTTATTTCTGAGTGCATCATGAGACACTTCTAAACTTCCTCATAACATGCTGTGCTATTTTTTTTTATTAATAGAAAAAAGACTTTTACACAAAGAAATGAAATATTTCTATATTCTTTTTTTATTTATTTATTCTTGCTTTGCCGTTGGATTCTATGAAGGTGGGCCATGTACAATGGTTTTGAACATTTTCAAATGGGTAAGATGTTGGCGAGGAGTGACGCTGAAAGTTATGAAAGGGATTTTGAATGTCATAATGAAGCTGTGCAATGCAAAATGGGGGAAGCTGTAAACCCTGCTTAATTAAGGAGGTTGATTTGCCTCTATCTAGACATTCTGGACCTCAGAGCCATGTCTCTAAGCTTAGGGCTTGAATATGGTATACACCACCCCTGATGATTATTATCTTTCTGAGCCTTGAATCTGGGCAAACTGAGCCCATTGTGTTCCCTGTATTCCCCTATTTGTGCATCATCCCAAAAATGCAAGTCTTATGAAATGTCTAACTTTGGCTCAGTTACAGTAAACTTAACAAAATGAATGATTATTAAACAAGGAAGCTGAGGGAAGACAACACTCATTTTAAAGAGTTAAAAGGTCAAACCGGAAAAGGCTTATTTTTGTCTTTTACATTAATTCTGTACTATAGTTTGTTTCAGCCTTTTTCAACTTCTTTATCCCCCTGTTTGAGTTTCAAAAGGAAAATGTTTCTGCACAAGAAACTTTGTGAAAATGTATATTTCCTTTTCCTCTGATGATTAGTGGAAGTTTATGTTATTAGTTTTGCTCGCTGCACAGTTAACATGCCGCACAGTACAGCTGTCTCTCTCTAACGCACCCTCAGAATCAGCTTTCTCCGGATCACCCCCTCTAGGTTTGGAAATGAACACCTGAATGCACTTCCTGAAATTTGGAAAATAGGGAGCAGACTAATTACACGGAGTGGACAAAATGCCTGATTTGTCCCATCTTTATAAATGGTGGTTTGGCGATCAAGCCTGAAACCTAAGGGCACATTATTTACAAATAGATTATGCTTGAAAATGAGGAATTTCACATGAAGAGCCTGGCAAAGACACAAATCATAAAGTTAGACTTGGTGATGAATAAGCAGATTCAAAAGAATGTCTTAAATGCCTTTTCTTTGGACTGTTTCGCAATTGTAATGCACTGGATGCAGACACGTTTTGCCTTGACATGTATTAGGATCTACGGGCGGCGTTGCTTGCTTTCCATTTAATGCTGCATTTGCAAATGGAGAGTAGAGTTGCCCATCAGGTTCTGCAGATGTCCACGCTCACAGTACATCTAACCCGGCTGCTTATTTTCTGTCTTCCCAGGTGGCGTGGTACTCTCCTTTACTGTGTCCATTGTGATTGGGCTGGTGATTGGAGGAATAATATGGATTTTGTTCATGTGTCTGTCCCGTCGCAGAGCAAGTGCTCATATCTCTCACCGGGTCCTCTTGACCTCCAGGCAGCGCCGCCGGGCCTCCTCCAACAACCAGGCTCCCAACCGGACCGGCTTCTACCGGAACAGCGGCTGCGAGCGGCGCAGCAACCTCAGCTTGGCCAGCCTCACCTTTCAGAGACAAAGCTCTCAGGAGCAGGCGGACTCCTTCCCGCGCAAGCCGAGCTTCCGGGCCTCCACGTTCCACCCCTTCCTGCAGTGCCCCCCGCTGGCCGTGGAAGCCGACAGCCAGCTGGTGAGCCTTCCCCGCAGCAACAGCAGCGCCTCCCCCGCCGGTGGCGGCTCCCCCAGGCCCGAATTCCAGTGGGCCAACAGCCTCCGCGTCTGCCATTCAACGCAAACTCCACCTCCCGCCTATGAGACCATCATCAAAGCTTTCCCTGACTCCTGCTCCTGAACAAGTCTTTCTTTGTTGTTGTTATTTTTTAAATAGGAACATTAACTATGATAAAGCAGGTTTGTTTGTGCACGGGGCAGGTGACTAGGAAACTCCCTGTTGCTGCAGTATTCTATAGTATTTGCACCATCTTGCCTCTGTCATGCAGGTTGCACAGATTTGCCACGGCAGAGTGCGGTGGGCTGCAATATAATGAACCCTACGGTGGGTTTCTCCTCCACTCTCCACTGCTCCTCTGCATTTATAGCAGTGTTGCTTTTTTTTTTTTTTTTTAAAGTAACTAGTTTGATAAGAGGTAAGAAACTTACCTGAAAAAAGACATACAGTATCTCATTAAAACTGCCACCATATATATTTTAAAGACTGAATTAACATCACCACGTCCACTGAGACACCTGTCGATTCTATTCATCTTCTTTACGTATAATTCTACATTTGTGGACAAATCCTATTTCTTTAGGATTATACGTTATTTTTATATTTTGGATTTATTTGGGACACGTTGAATAAAATGAAGAACAAACAACTAAGTATTGCTACATTAATAGTTTTGAGATTGATACATTGAGTTCATTGCTTCCAAAAGTCATTATGAGTAAAAATATTTATTAATGTAACTCAATATGTCATAGAATATTATTTTAGGGAAGAAAACATATGTTCCATGGAAAACATTAATTCCTCTTAGCAAACTATTTACGTTTAGCCCTTCATTATTCTTGGGGAATCAATCAAATCACATCAGACATAAATTATCCAACCTGTTTAGACCTCCTTTTTAACAAATTATTTTTTTTTGTTTGTTTTACAAAGATTTAGATCTGTTTATATACATTACAATTAGGTATAGGACCTGTAAAATATAGAAAATCATCAACCCAATTTGATTCATGCATAAGCAAAAAAAAAAAAATATATATATTTGTCAAAAATATGTGGTATAAAGCATTGACATCCTATGATCACATTCTGACATTGGGCATTTTTCATAGGGAAGGTTAATTGGCAATCTTGAATACCCCCAAAATAAGAGGCAACACCAAAAAGCGAGAAAAGAGTTTCTTTCGCAGATGATCATTCTATTAACACCCACAACCAGGGCAAGCACCCTCTCACCCCTGGTCTAGCCAGTCATTTGCACAATCTTCACACGCGCAGAAAGATTCTCTCTCTTCTGCTTCCACTTGTGATTAACATTCATGGTGTGCCTCTCCTGCTTCCTGACCTTATATCATTAAGACACGTGCTGTCCGCCCCACTCCACCCAACGCCCTATATTCTGAGGGACTGCAGAGCATGAGGTAAGCCGGGCCAAAACTGGGTTTTATACTTTCAGCAGCAGAAGACCACAAACTGACAACTTGGCAACATGACACTGAAGGATGGCTACACATGAAGGCTGAAGGCCAATGACTTAGGATCCGCACAATGCCAGTATAAACCAGCTTGCAGCACATCAGTATCAAGTGATGACCATCCATTGACCTTCCTGAATATTTTTGGATGGGGCACCATTGAGAGTGACAGCTTAGAGACAGCTGCTAGATATCAATTTCCCCTAAAATGTGACTTCTTGCAAGAATTCTATGCTATATGTTTCCTGTGAAGGTGGCAGGGATGGTAACAATCACATCTCATTTGATATTCATTTACCTGTGCTAGACTTTCTTTTAATGGTAGGTATGTAATCAGGCAGTAGTAAGAAGACAGATGATAAACAAAGGAGCTCAAAAAAGTAGACCTAGGCAGAAGACACCTGGCTTATTGTGCCCAGTTTTAGAGATCGTAACGCCAAAGGGATACGGACAGAGTGGAGATGGTCCAGAAAAGGACTACAAAATGGTACAGAATATGCAGCAAAAGCCTATAAAATGAGACTTAAGGATCATACCCCAGAGGAAAGGAAAGAAAGAAGGAACATGATGGAGACATGTATGCTCCTCAAAGGTATAAATAATGCAGAAGAGGCAAATGTTTTTTAGTGACAAGAAAGTTCTAGAACAAGGGTTCATGATCTGTGGCTCAAACTGCGTAGACTAAGGAACAATATTAGAAAACATTACTTCATAGAATGGGTAGTGGAAGCCTGGAACAGAGAAACTGTAATAAATTTCAAACAAGCTTGGAATAGGTGCTGAAAATCCTTAAGTTGTGAAAGAGTGAAGGGAGGCTTGTGATCAACTGTGGCCTAATTTTTTTTTTTTTTTTTGTAAAAGGAAGCAAACAGGGTAGCCTAATAAGACCTTATGGCCCTTTTCTGCCGTATTGTTCCGTTTCCATAATGTGATTATTTTATATATAGTCTTATAGGGATATTTCTTTAAATTCAACATTAGCTACACTACTGATTCTTTCACTACAGTGTTTAAGTTTACCACTTTATCTGTGAATATATTACTAGGTAATACAACCTCCAGTTTTTTAAAGCAGCAGCACTGACAACACTTTCTCTTAGAGAATTCAGCAGTCAGTTACAATCATAAAGATCTCTCAGTTCAGTTTGTTTTTTTTTTTATCTCAAGAAATGCTAATATTTAACATTTTTGAAAGTCTCTTCACACAACATGTAATTAGGGCTTGCCAGCTCACACCAGCTTTACTGAACAGGTTAATCCAGTCCTGGTTTTGCCCCACTGTATGCATGGAGTTGTAGTTCTGATCATCTAATGGGACAATCAGAACTATAACTCCCTTCATGCAATAGGCAAAACCAGGACTGGATCTAGCTGTTTGGTCAATATGGGGTGAGTTGGCATCCCTATATGTAATTTGTAAGAGCAGGCCTGATATTTCAGGAACAGATTTAGGAGAGGAGATGTTTAAAAATTGTTTTGACCATAATGAAAGATGGATATATTTTATTCTAAAAAAGTGCAAAAACACAAGAAATAAAATATACTAAGGCTAAAAAGAAAGGGAACTTAGAAGCAAGACCAAACCAAAAAGCAACAAAACCAAGAATGGGCAAGTTCAGATTTTGAGACAACTAACTAGTACTGCTGCTTTAAGGAAATCGTTATTTCTATTTTATAAAACTGACCTCTTATTTTATGTGCAACATTTGTTCATTGTAAGAATTAAATCTGATGGATAAAATATATATCACAGAAAGAACGTGCGTACTTTCTTTAATTGCAGTATGAGTGAATTACTTTTGTTTGAATCCCAAATGCTCAATTTTCATTTGGAAAAACTGGAAAATGCAAAATGTATAAATATTTAGAAAATGCAGGCTCAGATATCTCAACAGGCATATTAGGCCTGTGTCTAGAGCAGTAGATTGGATGAAGATTTACTGCCTTCCAGCTGTACTGAATCTCACTCAACAAAGAACAGCCTTCTGCTTCCTGATCCAGGCCCTCTCTTCCCATCCCAGGAAGCCTGCAGGGAACAGGAGGAGAGGAGGTTGAGCCTGCTCTGGTCCTTAATCCATCCTCTCCTCCCCTGTCACTGAAGAACAGGAAGGGAGAGTTGAGTTTGGAACAGGCAGAACAAAGGGGATCATTTGGGGGAATTGGGAGGGGGAAGGTGAGAAGGAAGCAGAGGGAAGGGGTATGTATCTGGGGAGGGGGTAGTGTGTGTGTATCTGAGAGAGAAGGCTGTGTGTGTATGTGTGTGGATCTATATCTAGATACAAGATTGGGAGGAAAGTTAGGGGATGCAAGGGGGAGCAGGACTGGAGCACAGTAGGGACCCTGCCATTCTCCCTTTCTCCCTATCCACAGATCCTGGAATCTCCCTTCCTTCTTATCTCTCCATTCTTCCCAGATCCTGGAATCCACCCCCAACCTCTCCTACATCATCCTTCCCTTCCTCAATCCCAGTAGGTCCCTCCCTTCCCCTTTTTTTCCCATATCCCATATTCTTGACCTCCTCCCTTTGCTTTGACTTCCCCATATCTCATCCTCCTCATCTTCAGTCACCTCCCCCTCTTCTCCCTTTCCTCTCTGTCTCCCACCCACAATCCTCTTTCCTTCCATTACCCTCCCTTTTCTACTAGTCCTCTCTTCTTCAGTCCAGTCCTAGTCTTCCTCCCTTCCTTTCCCTATCTCTGGTCCTCTCACCTGCTCCTTGTCTTCTCCCTGTCCCTAAAATCTCCTTCCTGTACTAATACTCAAGATCCCTTTTACTCCCCTAATAAAAAGAAAATGAATTATTCTGACACAAGCAAGGTTGGAAGACAAGTATGAAGTCAATGCTCAAAGTGTTTTTTTTTTCTGGGTAGCTTTCAAGTCCCTCAGACAAACCCAGAGGTTATAAATTCCTGTCCTTCCACCAGAATTCATTTTACTCAGTCATTACTAAGATGAAATGTTGTGTGTGTGTGTGGGGGCAGAGTAGAATGAGCATGTGTGTGGGATTGCATATATGACAGGTACATGTTTATGGGGTGAATTGGTGCAGGGGATGCAGGATGTGAGAGTTGTGGGAGTGAGTAGTAGTGGTTATATGGTGTGTGGGTGTCTGTGGGTACAGGATATGTTATAGGAGTCTGTGAGGTGTGAGTGGGTGTGTTGCTTGGGGTGTGGGTGTGTTTAGGTGAGGTAACAGGCATTCTAACATTACCCTCCTTGTATTTATAACTATGCTACATTCCATTTTTTGCTGTTAAGGTAAAGTTGTACTTCTCCTTCTTCTCACTAGATGGCAGTGCACACTAAGCTTCAACACAATGATCAGCTTATATGGCAGGACTTTTCAAACCACTATTCGAGTTTTCAGGATATCCACAATGAATATGCATAATATAAATGTGTATGCATTGGAGGTCCAGCACATGTAAAGTC
Organism: Rhinatrema bivittatum; assembly: GCF_901001135.1. NCBI lineage: Eukaryota > Metazoa > Chordata > Amphibia > Gymnophiona > Rhinatrematidae > Rhinatrema > Rhinatrema bivittatum. Next base: position 572,991,737 of record NC_042617.1, read on the forward strand.
ATCTCACACATATTCACATGCAGCTAACGATGGATCAAAGAGGATCTGGTGGATTTGGTCTACTGATTCTTCTCAATCTGTCAGCCCATTTGACATTGTGAATTTCCAAATTTTAATGAACAGATTTTTCAAACTTTGGTGTCCCAGACAATGTTCCAAACTAGTTCAAATCCTTTCGGATTGATAGATCTCAGGTAAGAATCATTCATACTTCATCTTCAGGACCTTGACCTCTGCATTGGTTTGTATTACAAGGCTCTTTGCTATCCCTCATCCTCTTCCATGTATATCTTCAGTCCCTTGCTGCTAACACCAGAAGCTTTGTAAACAAAGTATACATTTATGCCAAAAACATACAGATCCTCCAACCACTACTGAACACAGGGGATAGTACAACATTGCTCCTAAACCAGTGTGTAGCCCCGTCTCAGTGGTTTAGCTTGAAGGCAGGGATCACATGAGGTCCCGGGGCCAACTCCTGGCTTCTCTCTCCCTTTCTATCATAGACTGTAGGCCCCAGGAGTCAGGTTCTTACTGGCAAGGGGGGTGGGGGGTGGGAATACACCTCCTGGTTCCAAGGTGTCAGGGGTGACTCTCAAATTCTCTATTCAGGGGAGGTATCAATTCACTTTCAATAGCAAAGACTTGTTAGGGATGTTGACCCTTAGTGCTGAGGTGTGGTTGGCACTGCCTTGTGGGCAAGCCCACTAAGCTTACACCGGCAGCTGGCAGAGAAGTCTGCAGATAGGACTGGCTTGAGGTTCGCCTATACCAACTGCCTTCCCCGCAGGTTGAGCCTTTGGGTTCTGGTGGCTGGCAGGTCTTAGGTGGATCCCTGTGACAGGTCTGGGCAGGCGGCAGACAACAGTAATGGAAGACAGGCTAGAGGTCAGGGGCATACCTGAGGACTCTTTGGATTTAGCCTGGATTCTCCAGAAATTTAGACAATTCTGCAGGTGGCACAGGGCCGCTATTTCTTATTTTTGCAGTGCACCACTCTGTTTCCTCTTGCTGCTCTCACCCGCATGAGCAGCGCAGCTGGCAACATTGTGAAGCAGGGCGTGGATGAGACATATGAGTGAGAGAGAGAGAGAGAGATAACATGACTATATATATATATATATATATATATATATATATATATACCACTGTAAAAGAGGCACTTTAAACTCAGGGTGGGATGGGGGTAGTGTTATATTGGCCTCCCTCAGGCGCTACAGACCTGTGCACCAGCTCTGTGCCTGCAGGCTTGCAGGGACCCGTGGTAAAGGTTTTCGAGGCCAGAGACAGAGAAGTGCCTGTGGCCCTGCACACTCAGACAGCCAAGCTCCCCATGCTTTGCATACCATGTAGCCTTAGTGACAGTCAGAGAGAAGAGGTAGCGGTCACTCAGTACTCAGTAATTAATTTTAAATGATGACTGAATAATAATTAATACCTATTCTCCTCCCTCCGTTCTCCCCCATCTCTCTGCTGCCCCCACTCTCCCCCCCTGCTCTCTCCCCTGCTCTCCCCACCTTGCTTAATCTTAAGAAATCTCAGGGTAAGCAGAACTCAACATTTCCCAGATATGGTCAGGGGGCAGGCAGCAGACAGAGCAGAGTCAAGTCCAAAGCCAAGGGCAAAGTCCAGGAAGTCAACTGAGGGAGCAATGAACAACGGATGAAACAAACAAGGACAGATGACCAGGAGAACAAGGGACAGGCAAGGCAAGGCAAAACAAGGAACAAACAAGGCAAGGCATGGATGAGGAAACAGACAAAGCAAGAGACAAGCACAATGGAACAGCAACACGCACTGGAACACAAGGACCAGGGAATCTGTTTCTGAGGCACTGAAGAGGCATCTATAGTGTCCTTAAGTAACAGGGCTGGCTGTCGTCATCCGAGGGCATCGTGGGGATTTTCCCACTGCGGCACCTATAAGAGCAGGGCTTGAGTGCACGCGCGTGACGTAGGAAGGCCCAGGAGCTACGACAGCTGGCAGCGTCCTCTGTTACCGGAAGCGGCTCTGATCATGATGGCAGCATCTGGGACTGGGAGGCCAGCACGGAGGCTTCAGTGCTAGGTGTGGCGGCTTGAGGTGCTGTCCCAGAAGCCACCAGACTTGACAATACCCCCTCTTCAAAGTCCCCCCGTCCCCCCCCCCCGAACTCTGGGCCTAGGTTTTTTGGGGAACGTCTGGTGAAATTCTTGAATCAATTGGGGTGCTTGGAGATTGGAGGTCGGCTTCCACAAATTTTCCTCTGGGCCGTATCCTTTCCATGAAAGAAAATACTGACGTTTGTTTTGGACCCATCTTGCATCTAGTATTTCCTCTACCTCGTATTGTGAATCTTCTGTTATAATCTGTGAATCCAGGAGCAATGGTTCCTTGGCCATGAGAATGAGACTGTTTTAAGTAAGGAGACATAAAATGAATTGTGACTCCGAGGGATGGTGGTAAGCGAAGTTAATACGTGATTGTACCCAACTGCCTCACTACAGGAAAAGGCTTTTGCCATAAAGTATGCAGCTATTGCCCCATTAGGATAACTGCTGGACAGGTATCCATGGTGGGGAGAGGCTTGGGTATCCAAGGGTGGTGTCCAAAGACAGGGTAGAATGGATGTAATTGTTATGCGCAAACTCAGTGCAGGAGAGTAGAGAAGACCAGTTATCTTGTCTCAAATTGACATAAGCTCGCACGAATGTCTTGAGCTCTTAGTTTACCCATTTGGTCTCATCGTTGCTCTGAAACATAAAAATCACAGCAGAAAAGGACCAATAGTCCATCCAGTCTGCCCAGCAAGCTTCTCATGGTAGTATCTGCCGTGTAGGTCACCCCCATTCAGTGCTGCTTGACGTGCTACATATAGGGGTAACCTGCACAGCAGTACTACCATGGGAAGCTTGCTGGGTGATACGTGGAAATACAGTCTGGTAATCCCAAATTTATGGCACAACGCTCTCCAATAATGGGCCATGAACTGGACCCCACGATTTGAAAGTATGTGGCAAGGTAGTCCATGTTGACATAAGATGTTCTGGATGAATAGTTTGGCCAGTTTAGGAGCAGATGGAAAACCAGGAAGAGGAATGAAATAGGCTATCTTTGAAAATCTGTCTTCAACCAACTATATGGTGGTGTTGCTGCCAGAGAGAGGAAGGTCATAGGCAAAGTCTGTAACCACATGGGTCTTACCCCAGGTCCCAAGGTGGTCAGATAATTATTCAGTTACTGAAGACAGACAATCTAATGAAAGCTACCATGAAAGTGCCAGATCTGCAGAGATTCCATGCAATGGGACTTAAGGACCTAAATAGGTATATCCTAGAGAAGAGGATAGAGAAGGGAGCATGAAAAAGCTAGTCATTTAACTAATAGACAAAAATAAAGCACAAAACATTTTTCAGTAGAAAGAGAATCCTAGAGGCTAAAAGTGGATAGACTCAGGAGCAACATCAGGAGAGCTTTCTTCACTGAAAGTGTGACTAATGAACAGGTAAACTTCCCATTGGAGATGTGTAAGCTAAAGGGAAATCCAGAGAATATCTGTGGTCTAAGGCATTGTTTAAGTAAATAAGGTCCATCTAGTCTGTCTGATTTATCTGCTGTATTATTCTACTACTGTAATAGATTCTGTGACTGTCTACACTGCTACTATAAGTAAGAACATAAGAACATAAGAACATGCCATACTGGGTCAGACCAAGGGTCCATCAAGCCCAGCATCCTGTTTCCAACAGTAGCCAATCCAGGCCATAAGAACCTGGCAAGTACCTAAAAACTAAGTCTATTCCATGTTACCATTGCTAGTAATAGCAGTGGCTATTTTCTAAGTCAACTTAATTAATAGCAGGTAATGGACTTCTCCTCCAAGACCTTATCCAATCCTTTTTTAAACACAGCTACACTAATTGCACTAACCACATCCTCTGGCAACAAATTCCAGAGTTTAATTGTGCGCTGAGTAAAAAAGAACTTTCTCCGATTAGTTTTAAATGTGCCGCATGCTAACTTCACGGAGTGCTCCCTAGTCTTTCTATTATCCGAAAGAGTAAATAACCGATTCACATCTACCTGTTCTAGACCTCTCATGATTTTAAACACCTCTATCATATTCCCCCGCAACCGTCTCTTCTCCAAGCTGAAAAGTCCTAACCTCTTTAGTCTTTCCTCATAGGGGAGCTGTTCCATTCCCCTTATCATTTTGGTAGCCCTTCTCTGTACCTTCTCCATCGCAATTATATCTTTTTTGAGATGCGGTGACCAGAATTGTACACAGTATTCAGGGTGCGGTCTCACCATGGAGTGATACACAGGCATTATGACATTTTCCGTTTTATTCACCATTCCCTTTCTAATAATTCTGTTTGTTTTTTGACTGCCGCAGCACACTGAACCGACGATTTCAATGTGTTATCCACTATGACGCCTAGATCTCTTTCTTGGGTTGTAGCACCTAATATGGAACCTAGCATTCTGTAACTATAGCATGGGTTATTTTTCCCTATATGCATCACCTTGCACTTATCCACATTAAATTTCATCTGACATTTTGATGCCCAATTTTCCAGTCTCACAAGGTCTTCCTGCAATTTATCACAATCTGCTTATGATTTAACTACTCTGAACAATTTTGTATCATCTGCAAATTTGATTATCTCACTTCTCACTTCTTATTTTTAAAGAGCTATGAGGTTGATTTTAAAAGCATTGCTCATGCAAAAATGCCCACATACATGTGTATGTGGGCTACACGTGAGCAACATGGATTTTAAAAGCCACAATTTACACACTTACAGATGAATCTTAAGACCCGTGCGTGGCCACATATATGGGCGCATTTTCCGGCGCAAGCATATGGACACGGCAATTTAATAACATATGTGACTATATGCGGATATACGCACGCGTGTTGTAGAATCAGCTATACATGCATACATGTGCCCACGATTTTATATTGACGCGGGCATGTGCACACAAATGCAGCCTTGAGCGTATAAGTGGGGGGGGGGGGGTTTTAGTACCGTAGTTACGCGTGCTGACACAATAGCCCCAGTTCGTTTCCAGTTTGCCCCAGTAAAGGAGAGGACTTCCTAATCTCCCTAGCTAACTTGCCTCACTTTTACCCTATTAGCCCTAACCCTTAAGACCCCGCCTACTACCCTATATTTTTTGTTACGTGGCTTACGCACCATCTATAGCAGAAGTAAAGTTACGTGGTAGGGGACCCCGGCACGCGTTTGTGCATGTAAATACTCACGCGCTGACTTCATTTTACAGATTTGGGCCGCCCATAATCCCACCTCTTTTTGATTTTTATGATTTGTGCACGTAGTGGGAGATACATGCGCACCTGCACGGGTTTTAATATCCGTGCTTTTTAAATGTACAAAATGCTATGCAATAAATGGGCCCAACTTATAAGTTCTGCTTAAAGGTGGAAAAATGGAAGCTTTGAAACCTGGCAGCATGGGCAGAGAAGGGCAGCTCTGCCAGCTAACCAGTGCCTTGTGCCATGGGACTATTAGAAAAATTAAAGTGGAAGGACTTCAGAGGAAGTGCAGTTAGTGTAGCTGGATTTAAAAAAGGATTGGATAAGTTCTTGGAGGAGAAGTCCATTACCTGCTATTAAGTTCACTTAGAGAATAGCCACTGCCATTAGCAATGGTAACATGGAATAGACTTAGTTTTTGGGTACTTGTCAGTTTCTTATGGCCTGGATTGGCCACTGTTGGAGACAGGATGCTGAGCTTGATGGACCCTTGGTCTGACCCAGTATGACATGTTCTTATGTTCTTATGAGTGATGGTATTTGCTCCTGAGGGGAATTACTTTCCAGTTGATAAAAGTGATGTAGAGATAGTCACTACATCAAGAGGATTACTTGGGAAATTTATAGGCATACCCGTGAAGAGAGTTAGGAGCATACAAAATTGTGACTATTTTATTGAATTTATGGGATGAATAGATCTCAGGAAGATTAGGAAATTAGAAAAAAAATACATCTCTTATTGACAGCTTGTGATAGGATCCTGAAGAGAGCAGAAGCTGTGTAGCTGCTGACGAAACCTCACCTGCCAGCCAAAGATTCCTTATGATTGAAAAAAAAGAAAATACTCTGTGACAACACATAATACTAATAGAAATTGTTTGGCTTTCAACATGCTTTAAAAGTTCTTAAAGGTAAATTTCTGATTAAAGTTACATAAACAATAAAAAACGTACACATAAAAGCTACAATAAAACAATGTAGAACAATACTATATGGTACAAGGAGAGATGTCAGCAGGAATATTCAAAAGCTTTTTAACATTTTCCAGACATAGACGCCGCTGTGCAAAGGCGAATGCTGCATGAGTCTACCTGCTTTAGTAGTAATGAGCAATTTGTATTAATGTGAGGAATTAGCCTGGGCCTGAAGATCAGGACTTGCAATATGGCAATTATATCAGCACAAAATCTTATGAAAAGCAGCTAGCCAGTAATACATCTTAAGATCTGGAAAGCCCAGGCTACTCTCGTACTTTGGAGCTGTTCAAACTGTTCAAATTATAAATTAAAAAACTTGGTGGGAATCATAGAAAATAGATAAAATAACCAAGGGAGAATATTCATCTTAATGGTAGACATTCAACCCCGCTTGCTAATGCAGCTTCAAATGTTTAGTAATTTGTTGCTTGATCTTATGGTAATTTCATTTAAATAAAAATGTCAGGGTCTGAGCTAACAGGGACAACAAGATATTTAATGGAACTCTCAGTAACTATCAAAGGAGATTTATGATTTTTAAGGGCCTCTCTGTTACCAGTTCATAATTCATAAGAAACAGAGATACAGAAATGTAGAATAGGAGCTAAGGGCCATTAGACCAGCAAGATTTGCTTAAATTAACCTTAAACCCTGAGATATTGCTGAACTCGACAATAACTTGTGAGAAGGGTGGGAACAACTTCTACAGGAGGGATGTGCAGGCCACAATTTTTTTTGTTTCGGTTTGTAATTATTCTTTGGAATCAGGGAGGCAGGTAACAAGAAATTTTAAATGAATAAAATTAATAAATAAAAACAGAGCCCTGCCCTGAGAGTCTCCAAAGTGCGGCATAAGAAAGTGGCCACTTTCTTATGCGGCACCATATAAACATTCGTCTTATTGATGAGGGGTGGGGGCTAGAGAGGCCCATGGAGGTCCCAGCTGGGAAGGTCCCTGCCCAGTTAGTGTTTTGCTTGGGAAATAGTGTTCACTATTCCCTGAAATGAAAACACCCAAAAAATGTCTGGAGCTTTCATTTGGGGTAATCCAAACTGAAATACAAATGAGTCAATTCAGTTTAGATGACCCATTTGTTTGAAACAAACGCACCTCCCTATTATCCAGGGAAGTCAGGAAAACAAGAACATCACCAAGGGCAGGAGCTGCAGAATACATTTATGGTGGGGGGGGGCTTGCAAATTGCTTCTAACTTAACCCTCCAATGTCATTCTCCTACATATAGTCTTTAGGTAAACCATATAATATTAATTTCAAATTAAAACTTTGTGCAGGAAGAATAATTCCCCTCACTGTCCCTCATTCACTTCCTGTTATCTCCTTCATACCCCTCCATCTACCTGATCCCCCCCATCCTCCTAGATTTACTGCCCTTCCCCAATCCCCTCACTCACCCTCATTTACTCTCTCCCAATACAATCGTTTGCTCCCTCACTCACCTCCTTCACTCCCACACCCCACAATCTTCTCACCTCCTTCATCCCACCTCCCTCAATTCCCTCACTCCTTCACTACAACCCCCCTTAATACACTCACACCCTTCATTCCATCTCCCTACAATCCACTCACTATGAAACCCCTACAGTCCCCCCTCACTCATTCATGCCCTCCATCCACAATCTCCTCACTCAATTTCCTTCCTCCTATCCCCTACAATCCCCCACCTCCTTCATCCCAGCTCTCCATAATCCCCTCACTCCTTCACTACAACCCAGTGATGTAGCAAGGGGGTTGAGGGGGTCAAGGTCGTCCCCCCCCAGGCATCAGGTTGTTGCGGGTGTCCGAGGGCAGGGGATCCTATTTTGCTCAGCCAAGAAAAGGCCCTGTGGCCGCTGGGAGATCCCATCCCATCTGCTGGCAGAAATGTAGGAGGCCTGCGGCCATTGGTTGATCCCATCCAGCTCAGCAGCCCAACTGAAGGAGAAGGAGTGGAGTAGTCCTGGCAAACTGGATGTGCACACCGTGCATTTACATGGGGCGGCACACCTGAGGGTGGCAGTGGCAGCAAACGAGGCCACGGGGCTGCCAGTGGAGCCCAACCTGCCAGCAGCCTAAAATAAGGAGGCCGTGGTGTTCCCTCTTATGTACGTTTGTGCCCGTGCACAACTTTTCCTGCAGGCGCGCACAGCTTCCGCTCCACATTCACTGCCCCCCCCCCCCTAACCCCCCGGTGTAGAAAGGCTGATGTGCCATGGTGGAGCTCATCCCAACACAGCTCGAAGTCAGGAGAAGGCCGTGTGTGCATGTGTATGTATGTGTGTCTGTGTGAGAGCCTGTGTATGTGTCTTTCTATGTGAGAGCTTGGGTGTGTCTGTATTAGAGCCTGTGTGTGTTTGTATGTGTGTCTGTGTGAGAGCCTGTGTGCATGTGTGAGAGCCTATGGGGTGTCTGTGTGAGAGCCTGGGTGCTTCTGTGTGTTTGTCTGTGTGACATCCTGTGTGAATGTGTGCGTGTCTGTGTGACAGCCTATGTGTGTGTCTGTGATTGCCTATGTGCATGTGTTGTGCCTGTGTTTCTGTGTGTATGTCCATGTGTGTGTGTGTTTGCATTTGAGATCCTATGTGCCACACATAGGCTCTCACAGGCACGCACACACACACACACATGGGGTAGATTTTAAAAAGATGTGCGTGCGGGTCCATGTCCACGCGCTACCCTACGCGCACACATGGATGCGTGATTTTATAACACACACGCGCGCCAGTGCACGCATGTTATAAAATCAGTGGCGGTGCACACAAGGGAGGGTCGACACATCGGGGCCTTCCCCAGTTCCCTCCAAGTCCGCTCCTGGGAGGGAACTTTCCTACCCCCTAGCCTAACTTCCCTTTCCCTTCCCCTCTCCTCCCCACCCTCTAAAACCCTTTCTAAAATGTTATTACCTTTTATTTTGCAAGTTACTTCAGGGCCCGACCTGCCCGCCCCCTTTTAAGGCCCCAGCACTTACACACGTCCCGGGGTTTACGTGCGTGGCTGAGCCCATTTGAAAATTGGCCTGGCCCGCGTAAGACCAGGCCACGTGAGTAAACCTCGGGATTTGCACGCGCCGGGGTTTTAAAATCCGGCCTATAATGTGTCTGTGATGGAAAGAGAGTCTATGTATGTGTGAGAGAGGGGAATGGGTGTGAGAGCATAGGAATATATATGAGAAAGGGAGTATGTGAGAGAATGAATATGTTGCTGAGTGTGGATAAGAGAGAGAGAGATAAAGCTTGTGCCACCCTATCTCTCCAGTCCACGACAATCTCAGGGTGACTGGAAATCAAAAGATCCTAGATATGGTGAGCAGGAGATTTTTTTAATTGTTAGATTTAATTATTGGGTATAATTTAATGTTTCTACTGTTTAGAAATATTTTATTGCTTTTTTGGGGAAATAGAACATTTTTTAATTATTGGATTTTTTATTCTTTACATGTTTTGAAATATTTTATGAGGTATTTGGGAAATTTTGGATATTCTGTTCATTAAATGGTTTGAAATATTTATTCTTTTTATGAATATATTATTATGATTGATGTTTTATATTTCTTGATTTTATTATTTCATGTTTTATGAAGAATGGTATTCTGTTTTTCCATTGTTCTCCATGTAGAGGCTTGCTTGTTGTGGGTTCCAGAACAGTTCTTCTCTGCACATTTCTATTTATATGGTATGGTCTCTTTATTCTGTATTTGGTCAGGTTCTGTCTGTGTACTGCATGTGTAACCAAGGTGAGGTATTTTTCTGGTATGCAGGTTTCTGTGTAAGGATCTATAACAGTCTGATTTGTTCTGTTTCCCTAATAGGAGGTATATTGGTGTTCTAGGGCCTGGTGTAATAAATGCAGTATTGCCTTTTCAGAGATAAGGTTGTTACTTTTTGAGTGCTGGCAGTTAGGGTTGTTTTAGTATGGAAGGTTTATTAAATTGTGATGTTAATTCAATTTATTCATGGCTTTCTGAGGGCCAAGTCCATACCCAACACTCATTACAAAAAGTCTGATTCCATAAGAGTTTTCTGGTTGACACCACAGCAGTTCATGTAAATAAAATATGCATGTTGTAAGTGATATTTTTGCCTCAGAAGATTGTATTTTGAATGTTCTTTTTCATCTACAATTTGTTATAAATGCATAATTTAATTGTGTGTGTGTGTAGAGGCTGATTGTGTGTGGGATGGGGATAGGGGTTTGCCTAGTGTACCTAATATCCTTCCCTTCACCATGGGTTCCATGAGGGGGTTGGGTGGGTATCAGTTATTAAACATATAGATTGCTGGATGGAGTTGGGCTTTACTGATGAGCCCGGGACAGAGACTGAATGAATCGTGAGTGTGTGTGTGTGTGTGTGTGTGTGTGTGTGAGGGGGGGGCAGGACAGTAAATGTTTGCACAGGGCAGCAGAAAAGCTAGCACCGGCCGTGGACTTGAGCCAGCATTTGTGTGTGTGTGGAGGAAAGGAAGTGGAATCAGCCTGTGAATGTTTCTCTGTATGTGTGTGTGTGTGTTTTAAGGAAATGTTGAGAGTCTCGTCAGGCTGCCATTATTGATGTTTATTTTTTCTTTCCTAAATATAGCGCTCAGGATTCCGAGCCCTCCTATTTTTCTTTTTTTTTTTTTTCAGTGCTTTACTAATATGTTGAATATCAATCTAATATTTCTTTATTTTCTTTTTGCCATGTAGCACTGTAATTTCTCAACAAGATTTACCTGTGGATTTTAAAATGCAGATAAATAAAAAATGTAAAAAAAAAAAAAAATCTGCCGGACATGGACTGGAGAATCCCTTCTGCAGAATCTAACAGAAGTAGAGAGATAGTGGATGCCCTGCAAGGCGCTCTGTTCAAACAAATGGTAACAGAACCCACAAGGGAGGGAGCTATACCCGACCTAGTGCTCACTAACGGGGATAATGTCTCTAATGTCCGGGTGGGTGCTCGCCTCAGCACCAGTGATCATCAAACAGTATGGTTTGATATTGCAAATACGATCTGGAGAAGTGTCACAAAGCCCCGGGTTTTGAACTTCAAAAAAAACAGACTTTGTAGAAATGGGGAAATATCTGGAGGCAGAACTTGAAGACTGGGAGAAAATGGGAGAGGTCGAACAACTGTGGGCCAAACTAAAAGGAGCAATTACAAAAGCAACAAATCTATATGTTAGAAAAGTAAACAAAAGCAAGAGAAATAAGAAATCTATCTGGTTCTCAAAGGAGGTGGCTGATGTAATAAAAGTAAAAAAAAGCAGCTTTTAAGAAATATAAAGAATCCCAAAAAGTGGAACACAGGGAGGATTATCTGGCAAAACTGAGGGAGATGAAAAAAGTAATCAAGAAAGCAAAAGGTCAGGCAGAGGAAAGGATTGCCAAGGAGATAAAGTGAGGTGACAAAACATTTTTCAGATACATCAGAGAAAGGAGAAAGGTACATACTGGTATAGTGAAATTGGAAGGGGATAAGGATCAATGGGTGGAGAGAGATGATGAATTAGCAAAAATATTAACAAATACTTCTGTCCAGTGTTCACAAAAGAAGACCCTGGAGAAGGGCCGTCACTTGTTATCAAGACTAAAGAAGGGGGTGGAGTAGACGAAACTCCATTTATGGATGATAATGTATGGTAAGAGCTAAGAAAACTGAAAGTGGACAAAGCCATGGGTCCTGATGAGGTTCACCCCAGAATACTGAGGGAACTCAGAGATCTGCTGGTGGGTCCATTATGTGACCTGTTCAATAGATCCCTAGAAACGGGAGTGGTGCCAAGTGATTGGAGAAGAGTGACGGTGGTCGCACTTCACAAAAGTGGAGCAGAGACGACTCTGGAAACTACAGGCTAGTTAGCATCACCTCAGTGGTGGGAAAATTAATGGAGACTCTGCTGAAGGAAAGGATAGTGAACTATCTACAATCCGGTGGGTTGCTCGATCAGAAGCAGCATGGATTCACCAGGGGAAGGTCCTGTCAGATGAATCTAATTGATTTCTTTGATGGGGTGACTAGAGAACTGGATCAGGGAAGAGCGCTCGATGTAATTTACTTGGATTTTAGTAAAGCTTTTGATATGGTCCCACACAGAAGACTCATCAACAAAATGAGATGATTGGGAGTCAGATCCAAGGTGTGGCGAGGATTACAAACTGGTTGATGGATAGAAGACAATGGGTGATGGTAAATGGAACCTACTCTGAAGAGAGAATGGTGTTAAGTGGAGTGCCACAGGGATCGGTGTTGGGACCGGTTCTGTTCAACATCTTTGTGAGCGACATTGAAGAAGGGATAGAAGGTAAAGTTTGTCTATTTGTGGATTATACTAAGATCTACAACAGAATGGACACACCGGAAGTAGTACAGAGAATGAGACGGGATTTAAGGAAGCTGGAAGAGTGATTGAACATATGGCAGCTGGGATTCAATGCCAAGAAATGCAGTCATGAATCTGGGACGTGGTAATCCAAAAGAACTACATGCATTGGGGTTGAAGGGATGATGTGCACAGAGCAGGAGAGAAACCTTGGGGTGATAGTGTCTAACAACCTGAAGTCAATGAAGTAATGTGACATGGCAATAGCCAAAGCCAGAAGAATGCTGGGCTGCATAGAGAGAGGAATATCTAGTAAGAAATGGGAAGTGATAGTCCCCTTGTACAGGTCCTTGTTGAGGCCTCACCTGGTGTACTGTGTTCAGTTCTGGAGACCATATCTCAGAGGAGACAGAGACAGGATGGAGGCGGTCCAGAGAAGAGCGACCAAAATGGTGGGTGGTCTTCATCAAATGACTTTTGAGGAGAGGTTGAAGAACCTGAATATGTATACCCTGGAGGAGAGGAGGAGCAGGGGTGATATAATACAGACATTCAGATACTTGAAACGTTTTAATGATCCATGGTTGTCAACAAACCTTTTCCATTGGAAACAATTTAGTAGAACTAGGGGTCATGATTTGAAACTCCAGGGAGGAAGACTTAGAACCAATTTCAGGAAATATTTCTTCACTGAGAGGGTGGTGGATGCCTGGAATGCCCTTCTGGAGGAAGTGGTGGACTAAAACTGTGAAGGATTTCAAAGGGGCATGGGATAAACACTGTGGATCCCTAAAAGGCTAGAGGATGGGAATCAATAAAAAAGCTAAACGGTACGGAGCGGCAGTTACTACCCTTAAGGGAAACTTGGGGGGTAACCTGCATGGAGCGGCAGTTAGTACCTTGGGAAGCTTGCTGGGCAGACTAGATAGACCATTTTGGTCTTTTTCTGCCGTCTTTACTATATTACTATGAAATAGAGTCAGCATGTGTGTATATATGTGGAGGAGAGGGCTTGGAACTGGCGTGTGTGTGTGTGTGCGTTTGTGTATGCAGGAAAGGGACCGGAGTTAGCATGTGTGTGGGTGTGGAAGAGAGGGAATGGAGCCACCATAAGTGTGATAGAGAGAGAGTGTACCAGTGTATGTGTGAGCCTCAGAGAGGGGGCCAATTTGTGTGTATATGACTGATAGAGAGGGAGCCGAGCCAATGTGTATGTGAGTATGTGCCTGAGAGAGAGGGAGCCAGTGGTGTGAGCGTGTGAGTTTAAAAAGTTTTGTGTGTGTCTGTGTGAGCATGAGGATGAATATGTGTGTTTGTATGAGATAGGAGAATGTTTATGTGCTTCCTTTCTCCTCCCATTACTCCATGACAATCTCAGGGTGAATGGAAGTCAAACGTCGGCAGGAATAGAGAGTGAATGTTTTTTTAAAATCCTTATTGATTTTAATTAATCAGGTGATATTCGATGTGTGTGCTGTTTTGAAATATTGTATTGGTATTTGGGAAATTTAAAAATATATTATGAGTTTTAAATTATTGGATGTTATTCTTTTCATGCACTGTTTTGAAATATTAATTCTTTTTATTAATATGGCTTTGCTATTATGATTGATGCTTTAATTTCTTGATTTTAGTATTTGATGTTTTCTGAGTAATGGTGATGTTTCTGTTTTTCCATTGTGCACTGCATATGGAGTCTGGCTTATCGTCGGTTTCCAGTTCAGTTTATGTCTGTACTTTTTTCATTTATACATTATGGTGACTTTATTCTGTATTTGAATAGGGGCAGTTGTTCTGCACGTGTGATTGAGGTTAAGTATTCTGCGAATGTGTCATTTCTCTGCAGTGATCTACAGAAGCGTGGTTTGTTTTGTTTTTCCTAATAGGAGGGGTATTTGTGTTTTATGGCCTGTTTGCTGGGTCACCTTTTCATAGGGAGGTAACTGTTTGCATGCTTACAATAAGTGCTGTTTTGGAATGGGAGGTTTATTGTTTTAGCTGTATTTAATTTATATGTTATATTATAAAGAATTGTATTTGTATATAATCCGCTTGGAATGACTTTGTTAAACTAACGGAATATAACAATTGTAAATAAATAAATAAATAGGTAGATAATATTGTAATTGTAATTTAGTTTGCTCATGGCTTTCTGAGGACCAAGCCCACACCCAACATGCTTTACAATAGTCCTAATACCTTATGGGGTAGATTTTCAAAGGGTTGCGCGCGTAAGATACGTGCGCAACCCCCGAAAACCTACCCCTGCCTCCCCCTGCGCTCGCCGAGCCTATCTTGCAGCTCAGTAAAGGGAAGGGGGAGGGGACCAATGCCAGAGGGTATAAGACCAGAGTCGTAGCTTGTCTATGGCCAATATGGTCATGTCCATAGGTGCTGCTACCAAAATGCGCCATATCACTGCCATGTTCCGACGAGAGCAGTGCGGCTGGTGGCTCTGCAACAAGAGAAAAAGCAGCACAGCCCTGTCAAAATTGACAGTGTGGTTGGCACGGCCCCACTGGCAACGCTGCAGATTCTGGTGGAGCCGCAGTGCTTTTCCACTTAATAAGGCCATGCTTACCATGCCGTCAATTTCGGCGGGGCTGCACTCCTTCGTCGGAGAAGGAGGAGCGCACTCTGTCCTGCTGGAAGTAGTCCAATGTTAGAGCTGGCTCGGCCCTGTGGCTGGGAGTCATTCCCTTGACCACGGGGATAAAGAAGCCTGCTGCTGCCTGCTACATCAAGGAGAAAGTGAGAGAGATGATGTGTGCATGTGTATGGGAGAGTGAGACAGAGCTTGTGTGCATGTGTGCAGGAGAGTGATAGAAAGCATGTGTGTTTATGTGTGGGAAAGTGAGAGAGAGAGCATGTGTGCGTGTGTGTGGGAGAGTGAGAGAGAATGTGCATGTGTGTGGGAGAGTGAGAGAGAGAACGTGTGCTTGTGTATGGGAGAGTGAGAGAGAGCATGTGTATGTGTACGTATGTGGGGAAGTGAGAGAGGCCATGTGCATGTATGAGAGGGAGCATGTGTGTGTGCACAACTATCACAGTTACTCTCTGCCTGCTAATCCATGACAATTGAAGGACATCTGGAAATCAAAAGTATGGATAACAGAAAAATTTTTAAAATCTTTATTTTAATTGCTGGGTGTTATTTGATGTAAAATGTCTTTTTTGAAATATTTTATTGACATTTGGAATATTTTTATGTTTTTAATTATTGAGTGCTAGTCTATTCATCAATGGGTAGATTTTCAGGGGTTTACGCACGGAAATCCCGGGGTTTATGCGCGTGGCCGGGCCTCTTTGAAAAGTCACCTGGTGCGCGCAAGGCCCACCACGTGCGTAAACCCCTGAAAATCTACCCGTTAATGAAGAGAATAACATTCAATAATTAAAAACATAAAAATATTCCAATTATCAATAAAATATTTCAAAACATTAGGTGGGCCTTGGATGGTCTCCCGGAGAGGTAGCGGAGTAGTCAGGCAGGCTGTGGTCAGGCTTGGAGAAGATGGCGTAGTCGGGCAGTTAATGCCGGGTGTCTTCAAAGGGGCAGGCGGGGGGGGGGGGGGGGGTCTGGGCAGGGAGGGGCGGAGCATGGGCTGGGACAGCACCATTGATCTCTGTCCTGAAGACTTGCACGCTGGCAGCCGGCTGGTGTGCGCAACTTACTTTAACCTTGGGACCTGAAATAAGCTTTAAAACAAAAACAAAAAAAAAAAAGGTAGGGTTTAGGGGGTGGGAAGGAGAGGGGAAGAGGGAGTTTAGGTTGGGGGTAGGGAAGTTCCCTCCCAGTCCGCTCCTTACTTTATAATTCCTTACATGCAAGGAATTATAAAATCTGACGTATTGTGATATTTTTATCTCAGAAGACTTTGCTTTGAATGTTCTTTCTCATGTAAAATCTATTATTATAAATGCATAATTTTTAATTGTGTGTGAGGAGGGTGTGATGGTGTGTTGGGTGGGGGGGGGGGGGTGGGGGGCTGGAAGGCTGTAAAGTTTTCCTATGGACCTTAGTATCCTTGCACTGGCCATGGGCATCGCTGTACAAACATTGAACAGAGTCTCCCAACTCATGGTGTCATGTGTTGAGTAATGGGTGAGGGCGCAGTTTTTCACTTGACCATGGGCGCCAAATTGTCTGACTACGCCTCCGGATAAGACAGTAAACCTTTGCAATTGAAAGGGACTATATTTGATCATTTCTGAGAAAGGCAAAGTCCTTATTAAGAGCTTTAGGAGCACACAAGGATGGGAAACATTTGAAATTAGGATTGAAACAAACACAAAAGGACTTCATAAGGCCATGGGCGACATGAGGCGTGATCATGGAGTGCAGGTGGATCAGTCTCCCGGGTGCTCCCAATATTTATTTTTTGACTTATCCCAACTAACTATTTGCTTCTTTAAAAACACACCAGATATTGTTCAAATATCCCTTTTTATTAGAAGATATGTCCAGGAAATCTGATATTTGCCCACTAGAAGCTACATAAAGGCCCAAACGTCTTGCTGGAAGGAGGGAGGGGGTGGGAGTGATGAATCAGTCTCTGGGTTATTATTCTGTATTGAAGCACATTGCTTTTTAAATCATTGTGTTGCGGCGGCTGGCCACGGGTCCCGCGGCCGGCCTCGCTCACCTTCGGCTCCCACGACAGGAAGGGAGCGCCGTCGGCGCTGCGCTTTTCTCGCCGGCCTGGCCCGCAGTACTCGTCTTCACGATGCAGTGGCGCCGCTGCCGCCGTCGTCCTCCCCGCGGATCTTCTCTGCGGCAGAGCCGCCGCTGCCAATCCCTCCTCCTTCCTGAGGTTCTTCAGACACGCATTCGCCCTCCTCCTTGATTTAAAGGGCCACGGCACCCGAAGACTGCTGGCTCCTCCAGATGACGTCATCTCGCCTGGCCTACTTAAGGCAAGCTTTGACTGTCAGAGCTTGCCTTTGCAACAAGGTTCCTCGTGTCCTTTGTCTCCAGGTGTCTTCTAGTTCCTGCATTCTTCTGTTTCAGATTGCCACCTTCTCCAAGCCCGACCACAGCCTGTCTGACTATGCTGTCTTCTCCAAGCCCGACCACAGCCTGTCTGACTATGCTGTCTTCTCCAAGCCTGACCACAGCCCGTCCAACTACGCCATCTTCAAGCCTGACCTCAGCCTGTCCGACTATGCCGTCTTCTCCAAGCCCGACCACAGCCTGTCCGACTACGCCATCTTCTCCAAGCCCGACCACAGCCTGTCCGACTACGCCATCTTCTCCAAGCCCGGCCTCAGCCTGTCCGACTATGCCATCTTCTCCAAGCCTTACCACAGCCTGTCTATCTACTCCGCTACCTCTCCGGGAGACCATCCGAGGCCCACTTAAGTTCAGGCAGTCCGGGTATCCAAGGACTCAACCTGCGGAAACCCCGGACTGTTATTGGTGAAGTTCCAGTTAGCCTCTATCTCCTTGTGTCCTCCGCCTCCTGGTAGCAGGCGCTCTCCGGGTCCGACCAGAGGGCTGTACCAACTCTGCACCAGGCCAAGGGTCCACCTCCAGTGCAACATATTGGCTTTGCAAAAAGAAGACAAAAAACAAAACAAAAAAATATCACCATATTAAATAAGTCAATTTCCTAGGAACATATGGGTAAAAAGTGGTAAATAGAAATATTGCATGCGTTGGATGGAAATGCTATAAAAGAACACATATTTTTATTATTGCTATCATATAACATAGTAACATAGTAATGACGGCAGAAAAAGACCAAAATGGACCATCTAGTCTGCCCAGCAAGCTTCCCAAGGTAGTAACTGCCGCTCCATGCAGGTTACCCCCATGTTTCTCTTAAGGGAGGGATCAGTTGTGTT
Source organism: Rhinatrema bivittatum (assembly GCF_901001135.1). Classification (NCBI taxonomy): domain Eukaryota; kingdom Metazoa; phylum Chordata; class Amphibia; order Gymnophiona; family Rhinatrematidae; genus Rhinatrema; species Rhinatrema bivittatum. The sequence goes on from NC_042617.1 coordinate 573,010,118, forward strand.
AATTGCATTTTTTATTCAGTTCATCCATATTCTTAGATTCTAGTGAAACTCCTTGACATTTTTCTATTGTGAAATCCTTCACCGCTTACTCTTTCACTGCTTTCAATTTTTCTGTTCTGTGTGCTGTTTCTGGGCTAAATCTAATAAGGAAAATTTGTTCTTCATTTAACATGCATCTGTGCCATGCAGACATCCATACTTTAGTATAAACTTGCTTTTCCTGGCAATATCTGTGCACAGTAAGGAAATGACACATGCCAGACCACAGACTTCTGGACACTTCATAACATTATGGGAAGACTGTGATGGAATACAGCTGTCACAGCACTGATGGCTCATTTGCCTTTGATATGCTCTGAAGAAGTTGTGATCCAGTAGCACTAGTATGCTCTGCTGCTTTAAAAAAATTTTTTTTTTACCTCAGCAAAGGGTACATTTATGATTGTTTATTAATACTGAATACACCACCTTTACAAAAGATCTAAGTGATTTACATAAAAAAATATATACATAATCATAAACAGCAAAATATAAAATCAAATAAAATAAGTAGCAGGAATTTCTCTGGACAAGGTGGTTGTCTCAACTTTTGATCTGCCCGGAGATTCGCTGGAGTCTGGAGTCATCGTTCTGCATGATCAGATTTAAGAAATTCCTGCTTATGGAAAATGTACTTTTGCACATACTTCCATGCGCCAAGTGAGACCTCCACCAATAATATTTTCATAAGCAAAGTACACATCAGCCAGCTTTATAAAATGCCTGGCTCTGCACATAAATTGAAGATTATTACATACACATTACAATTATTTAATACATAAACTAGATGCATACACATTTATAAGACAAGTGCATAAAAAAATGTGCAAGTATATTTAGGACAGGAATACATGGCAATTTATAAACTGTGTGGCTCCCACTGCACTGTTTAGAAAGTACAGGCGTAACTTTAGTGCATGAATGCATAAGTTATGCACACTACTTCTGTAATTGTGTTTGTCTTTTTAATGCTTTTATTCCACCAGGGTATCATTACATAATACACTTTTCTCTGCCCGGGGTCTAAAAAGATCTTCATGCATCTGTAGAACTTTATGGAGCTTTATGTAGCCGCCTACTGCATGGACCACAAACCTGGAAAACAATCAAACACTTGAAATAATAGAAGGGGCTTGCAGTTGTATCTGCGGGACTGCAAGCATATTTTCAAATAGAATCTCAACACAAGATTTCCCTCTGAAAATCCAGCCGGCTGCGGTCGATCCTCTCAAACACAGGGTTTTCAAATGAAAGCCCCTTTGCGTATGTTCCCTCTCTCTGCCATTTCTCCACCCCCATGTGTATGTGTATGAGTGTGTGTGTCTGTGTGTCTGTGGACGGGAGGGGGAGGGTAATTTTCAGTAGGGCTTTTTACATAAAAAGCTTTCAAAATTACTCTCCCAATATCTGACAACCTCTCAAGAAGGCTTTAAATGTGGCAAATTCACATGTCTGAAAGCTTTTTACAGACTTACCATCCACAATCCTTGAAATATCATCCCATGATCCAGGAAGCCAAAACACTTATATCAACACATAAGAACAAAAGAACATAAGATATGCCATACCGGGTCAGACCAAAGGTCCATCAAGCCCAGTATCCTGTCTCCAACAGTGGCCAATCCAAGTCACATTGGCAAGTACCCAAACATTAAGGGGCGGATTTTAAAACCCTTGCGCGCGTAAATCCTTCCGGATTTACGCGCGCAGGGCCCTCGCGCGCCGGCGGCCTATTTTGCATAGGCCGCCGGCGCGCAGAGCCCCGGGACGCGCGAAAGTCCTGGGGCTTCCTGTCGGGGGCGTGGCGGGATGATGCAGCGTTTAGGGAGCAGGGCGTGGCATTTAGGGGGCGGCGACGTGGGCGTGGTTTCGGCCCGGGGGCGTTCCGGGGGCATGGCCATGGCCTCCGGAACAGGCCCCGGGACCGGACCACGGAGCGGGGCAGCCGGCCGACGCGCGCAAAGTTAAGGGGGGGGGGGGTTTAGATAGGGCCGGGGGGTGGGTTAGGTAGGGGGAAGGGAGGGGAAGTTGGGGGGAAGGTGAAGGAAAGTTCCCTCCGAGGCCGCTCCAAAATCGGAGCGGCCTCGGAGGGAACAGGCAGCGCGCGCTGGGCTCGGCGCGTGCAGGTTGCACAAATGTGCACCCCCTTGTGCGCGCCGACCCCGGATTTTATAAGATACGCGCAGCTACCTGCGTATCTTATAAAATCCAGCGTACTTTTGTTCGCGCCTGCTGCGCGAACAAAAGTACGCACTCATGTATCTTTTGAAGATCTACCTCTAAATGAATAGATCCCAAACTACTAATCCTTATTGATTAATAGCAGTTTATGGACTTCTGCTCTAGGAACTTATCCAAACCCTTTTTAAACCCAGTTAAACTAACTGCCATAACCATATCCTCTCTACAACACCCACACTTCAAGGGAACCCCTTGCTCTGTGGTAATGTGCGGTGGCTATATTTAAGGACAATCACTTTGTGATTGTCCCTCTTGATAGCCCCGTATTTTACTCTTTATTAGTTACTCAGTATTTTTGAATGCTTTTTATATGTCCATTTTTTTACTTTACTTCTCCCCGGTGGTCTATCCGACCCTTCCAGCGTTTTTTCTTTTGTTATACTTATCTAGGCTGCCGCCATTACTGCTTCTTATGAGTTCGGATCTGCCTGCCCAAAGAGAACGAGGTTAGTTGCTGATTAGTAACCATATCCTCTGGCAATGAATTCCAGAGCTTAATTACATGCTGAGTGAAAAAGAGTTTTCTCCGATTTGTTTTAAATAAGCTACTTGCTAACTTCATGGACTACTCTCTAGTCCTTGTATTGTCTGAAAGAGTAAATAGCCGATTCACATTTACCCGTTCTAGACCTCTCATGATTTTAAACACCTCTATCATATCCCCCCCCCCCCCCCCCCCCCCCTCAGCCAACTCTTCTCCAAGCTGAACAGCCCTAACCTCTTTAGCCTTTCCTGAAAGGGGAGCCATTCCATTCACTTTTCATTTTGGTCTACCTTCTCTGTACTTTCTCCACTGCAACTATATCTTTTTTGAGATGCAGTGACTAGAACTATACACAGTATTCAAGGTGTGGTCTCACCATGGAGCGATGCAGAAGAATTATGACATCCACCATTTTATTCACCATTCCCTTTCTAATAATTCCTAACATTTTGTTTGCTTTTTTGACTGCCCCAGCACACTGTGCTGACGATTTCTATGTATTATCCACTATGATACCTAGATCTTTTTCCTGGTTGGTAGTTCCTAATTTGGAACCTAACATTGTGTAACCATAACAAGGGTTATTTTTCCCTATATGCAGCACCTTGCACTTGTCCACATTAAATTTCATCTGCCATTTGGATGCCCAATTTTCCAGTCTCACAAGGTCGTCCTGCAATTTTTCACAATCCACTTGAGATTTAACTACTCTGCATAATTTTGTGTCATCCACCAATTTAAGCATGTCACTCATCATGCCCCTTTCCAGATCATTTAGAAATATATTAAAAAGCACCGGTCCAAGTGCCCCTTTCCAGATCATTTAGAAATATATTAAAAAGCACCGGTCCAAGTACAGATCCCTGAGGCTCTCTACTGTTTACCCTTTTCCACTGAGAAAACTGGCCATTTAATCCTACTCTCTGTTTCCTGTCTTTAACCAATTTGCTATCCACAAAAGGATATTGCCTCCTATTCCATGACTTTTTAATTTTCTTAGAAGCCTCTTATGAGGGACTTTGTCGAACGCCTTCTGAAAATCCAAATATACCACATCTACCAGTTCACCTTTGTCCATACGTTTATTCACCCCTTCATAAAAATGTAGGAGATTTGTGAGGCAAGACTTCCCTTGGATAAATCCATGCTGGCTGTGTCCCATTAAATCATGTCTTTCTAACTGTTCTGTGATTTTATTCTTTATAACAGTTTCCACGATTTTTCCCAGCATTGAAGTCAGGCTCACCGGTCTATAGTTTCCCAGATCTCTCCTGGAGCCCTTTTTAAATAGTGGAGTTACATTGGCCACCCTCCAGTCTTCAGGTACAATGGACAATTTTAATGATAGGTTACAAATTTTTACTAATAGGTCTGAAATTTCATTGAGTTCTTTCAGAACCCTGGTGTGTATACCATCCGGTCTAGGTGATTTACTACTCTTCAGTTTGTCAATCTTGCCTAGTACATCTTCTAGATTCACCATAATTTGGTTCAGTTCATCTGAATCATCACCCTTGAAAACTGTTTCTGGAATGGGTACCTCCCCAACATCCTCTTCAGTCAACACTGAAACAAAGAGTTTGTTTAGTCTTTCCACACGGGCCTTATCTTCCCTAAGTGCCCCTTTAACCCTTTGATCATCTAATAGTCCAATCAACTCACTTGCAGGCTTTCTGCTTCAGATGTATTTTAAAAAGTTTTTATTATGAGTTTTTGCCTCTATGGCTAAATTATTTTCAAATTCTTTCTTAGCCTGTCTTATCAATGTCTTACATTTAAATTGCCAATGATTATGCTTTATCCTGTTTTCCTCTGATGGATCTTTCTTCCAATTTTTGAATGAAGACCTTAAGGCTAAAATATCTGCTTTCACTATCTACGCAGTCATTCATTTATTTCCAGAATGTGAGCTTCCCTGCCTGGACCTTTATGCTTAATTGGGAAGATTAATGAGAATATTATCTATTTACCTATCTGCTTTACCCTCTCTCCCAGAGCCATGAAGTCACTTTTGACATGATCCGTGTGGTACCTCGCAGTAACATTTGTGCCAACATGGATGAGCATTATCAGACAGTGGTCAGTAGGCTTGAAGATTCTCGACATTTTGTTTGTAATTTCTTGGATTTTGGCACTCAGCAGACAGCACACTTCCCAGGACAACATGTCTGGTGGGCAGATAGATGTCTCTGTGTTCCTCAGAAGTGAGTCCCCAACAACCACTTCCCTAATACTATCTTATTATAAGACACCTCTCTATAATCTACCTTACCCCCTAACTTTTGACTTAACCTAACAGATTGTAATTCACAATAAGCATCCTTGTAAGGTAATACCCCCTATCTTTTGGCCTCATATACCACTGTAACTGGTCCCCAAGTTTGGTGCTTTATCTGTTGCTTTGGGGTGGTACTGGTCCAGGTTCAGTCCGGATGGGAAGGAAGAATAATCTTCTGGGGTCCTTGACGTATCTTTCCACTCTTCACTCTCACTGCTCATACTAGAGGTAGAAGACCTCATAAAGATACCAAAATGTCCATAGGAGAAGCTACGCCTAACTCTCTGAAGTTCTGAGCATGCTTCTAGGCAATATATACTCCAGATGCTATACTCCCATAAAAGTGTAGGTTTCACATAGGAAGGAATACAAACTCTTCCTAGAGCTACTGAATTTTCAAATTACAAGGGCAACAGTAGTGCTGGCTTGTTCGCCCAGCACACCACTATAGTCTATCACTGTTGCATTCAGCGGTCCACAGGTCCACCCTGTGGACCGCTGTTCTTACCTCAAGCCCTGATGCTGACACAGACCCCCCCCCCCCCCCCCAAGGCTGTGATGTGACAGGCCGCTATGCTCAAGCAAAGCCAATGCCACTTGTGAAAGGACGCTACTGACTCACCCCGATGCCATTCCTAAGGCGAGTGTGCGTGCAACCTTTCCAGATTCAAAGGGCCCGCAGTGGAAAATTCCCTGCGGCATCCACAGATGACATTACAGCCCTTGCCCTATAAAAGGGCCTCTCTCCTTGCAGTAAACACTTCGGCAATAGGTCCACTACTGCGAAGAAGAGCAAGTTGCCTTAGTGTTTCTGCCTGTGTTCCTAGTCTTGGTTTCTGTGTTCCTGGTCATCATCTCTTCAGTTCCTGGTCCTTGTTCCCCAGTTTCTGGTCATCTTCATCCTATGATCAGTCTTCAGCTCTTCGTCATGTCTTTGTCTTGTGGTCAGTCTTCAGTTCTTCAGTGTCTTCTGTGTCCTGCCTGCCTGCCAGTGCTGCTCCTTGTCTCCCTGCCTGCCTACCCATCACACCTTCCCTTGCACGAATCTCTGGTTGATACTTAACTATACGGTTGTGATGGTGCACTACTAAACGATGGTATAGAAAAGATTTTAAATAAATAAAATAAATAAATAAATATACATGAACTCCGCCTGCCACTGACTACGGTTTGACTCACATCTACGCTTGAATGCTGCCTGCCACTGACCACTATCTGACTCCTGACCACATCTGAACATTGTTTGCCTTGACCACTGCATGTTTCTGACTACGCCTGAACTCAACCTGCCTTGGACCCTGAATTATGACCTAACCGTCTCCACAGACATTCAACTTTTCAGCAGAGGCCTCCGCTTAAGACCTGCTGGCCCCAGTACACGAGGGCTCAACCTAAGGGTGAAGCTCCAGATGGGCTTCTGCCACAGTCAGCTCCGCCAGCTGACAGTGGGGACCTATAGGACAGGTTGCTCCAACTCCAGCTCAGTCCAAGGGTCCACACGTGCAACACCACACAGTAATCTGCCTTGAAGTAATCAATCAGCCGTGAAAGATAGAATTGAAATATTAAATGAAATTTCAAAGAAAACCTACAATGTGTAAGTAAAGTCAGTCATCATCATGCAAAATATATTGACTGGTACAGAAATCATTAGAAACAGCATATATGTTGAATAATTCATGGACCTTTTACAATCAAATTATAATCTCTTAGTGGGAGAGAAAACTTCCCAAGGGAAAGCAATTTCAGTCTAAGTTATATGAAGTCACATAAAACACAGTGCTTCTTCAGTTTCCAGTTGGCAGTAAAACTGGGAATCAGTTTTGCATTATATTTTTCTACAACATTTTTATCTTTTGACATTCTTTTGAATGTCCATTGATATAAGGAACATTTCATTAGAGAGCATTGCTATGATTGGCATCTTGTTTAACAATTGGGATAGGTCTGCCTGTAAGAGGCATATGATTGGTTTTGAAAGTTTGTATAAAAACTCCCCGGTTTTGCCTGTCAGCCATTTTGAATTTAAACCATGTAGACTTTAAGTCACTTCAGAACTGCAGGATATGAGGAGTAAACACATTGTCTGTAGTAAGTGTTTTATACTCCTTTTAAATTTGTTGAATAGGCATACAATATCATAGCATATATGTTTATTATGTAGGTACGATTAGAAACATTAGAATTTCTTCCTGACGAAGCCTTTCGGCGAAATGCTGGCCAACTTCAGAACATTTGTGACTTGATGCTTGGAGCTTGTTAGAATCAAGTATAGCTAAGATTGCTTCCCCCCTGAACTTTTCAAATTCCCATGCATCCATCTGCTGAATTTCTCATGCCTGTAAGTTAAGTATTTGTTATTAAGTTTTGATCACTTGAAATGATTTTACGTATGGTGGGCGCTCTTGTCACAATTTAAGCTTTTAAAATTCCAAAAAATTTGAGTTTTTTCCGGCTGATGATTTTTCTTTTATACACCAAATTATAAGCCTAGAGCTTTTATATTTGGCATTTGAAGTCTTTTTCCTCCCTTGTAAAACCACTGTCTATGACTATGTGGTGTTTGATAATCCAGGGCACTTGTTTCTGCAGTAGTAAAATGCAGTATTACATGAAAAGGGAGACTCAGATCCCCCTCATCTTGTGGTGCTCCTCACTGAACTACATCAGGGCAAAACATTTCCATGAAGCACTTGAAATACTGCTTCTAAATGGATTTGCCATCTGCTAATGCTTGAAATATATTCCCTCAGATTGTCCCAAGATAGACTTCATTTTGGCCTTAACTGGGGTCTGAATGAAGGGTTGGTATAGCAGTTACAGTCACGAAAGGGAATTCTCCGCCTAGTAATGAAGGTCATCGTTGAAGAACCTTTCTTCCTATGTGACTGCAGTGGTTGAATTACACTCTTAGTAAGAGTCCCTGTTAAGAGCCCTACATGATTTGTTTTGTCAGAATTGTAACACTCTGTCTGTAAATTATGACTTGGTTCTATGTATGTTTATATTGCACCCTGCCCCGTACGTTGGAGAAATAATTTAAAATAAATAAATAATAAAAGTGAATCCCCTCCAATTTAGTTCTTTCGCATGTGGGTCTATTTTTTAAAATAATAATTTAGGCCATTCTCTCATTCAAAAGTCAAGTAAAGTTTTCAAAAGGACGTCTGTGAAACTTTTAACCTTTCAGATACAAGCTCATTTTGTTTCATTAGGATGCTGAAAAGGACATTGGTATGAGGCAAAGAGTGTCCAATTAACTTTAAGCTAAATCCGAATTTTGATAAATAAAAAATGTTTTAAGCATGAGGTTAAAATCCCGTAAAGGTGACTTGATTTTCTTGCAGTAATTATGTGTTAATGGAAATTGGGGTGGACAATAATGAATACATTAATCTGCCTGCCCACCTTAGGTCTTTTGCTTTCTGTCCCTAATGTGTTTTCTAATTGCACCCTTGCATTTGGAAATGCAATCTACCCATTCATTATTCAGCATACAATTATCACCTCCATTGCATAGGTATCATCAAAATGAATATGTACTTTTTAAATAACCAAGACTATAATTAAACATGTGTTTTATAACTCCATGACCTGCATGTGTGTGTGCTACCGTTGCTCTGACTGTGTCTATCTTGCAGTTTCTCCCAGGAAGAGGGGTGGGGGGTGGTGGTGATGGTGGTGGTAGCTGTGGGGAAGATTGGGTGCATGGCAGCAGTGACTGAGGGTGGTGGGAGGTTGGAGGGCGTGCGTGGGGATGTAGGTAGTGCTACAGTTGCTCTCTGTATGTGGTTTTGTGGGATGGGGGGGGGGGGGTGTCTTAGAGTTGCTCGGGGTGGAAAGTTGATATTATAGAAGGACCCAAACTCTCTCTACTCCACTCCTCACCGTCTTTCTACCCACCTTGCACTCTCTTGCTCTCATTTCTCCCCCCTTCCACTGCTCCATGCTCTTACATCATCTCTGCTTCCTATGCTTTCTCCTCTCTCTTTTTCTCCCTTCACCCTGTCCATGCCCTCCCTGTAACTCCTCCTTCCTTCCATTTTCCCCCAGGCTCTCATCCTTGCAGGGCGGGTGCAAGAATGTTTGGTGCCCTAGCCAAACCTTTGGCCATTTACCTCCCCTTCCTCCAGCTTAATTATTGGAGGCAACTCCGGCACAGCGCTCCCTCCTGCTGGTGGTAGTGGCTCCAGCGCGGTGCTTCCTTCTCTGGTGGTATTGGCTCCAGGCTGAACCTCATGCGGACAGGATTTTCCTCCCCAAAAATCTTGGCACTCCAGGGGACTGCCGGGTTTGCTTAATGGAAGCACCAGCCCTGCATCCTTGCCTTGCCTCTGTGCTGCCGCCTGCACAGCAGACAGTGGAGTCAGCAAATGGAGGAGTGGTTTTGGGACAGCAGGAGAGGCAGCAGAAGGACTGCAAATGCCCCAAGTAGTACATCCTAGCACTCAGCTGTCAGGGCCTGGAGATCCTCCCCAGCCACACTGCTTTTTTAACCACCAGCAGGTCCTGTGATGACATTTTCTCTGTCCGCGCCTGCCAGTCATAACAATGACTTGATCTCTGTAGAAGGATGATATGGTGTGAGAAGTAGTCAGTCCGTTCACCATAAGCAGTTTTTAAAGAGTTCAGCACACAAAATGACTTACTTCCAGCAGTTAAGTAGATCATAAAGGAAAATCACATTCTTCAGCAGTCAGATGAACAGAATTATAACAGAAAGAAGCAGCATTTAGTGTTCCTTGGAGTAGGAATTTAAAGGAACTGGCACCATGTCCTTTTGCTGTCAGGTTTGTTATCTCAGCCTTTCTTTCAGCAGCTAATCTGGTGCTACCTGAAGTCTCGGCAGCTGTAAGATCTTCCAGGATCAGCACGGCAGGTTTTCCATGTGCAGCGAGGATTAGAACCGGCTCTAATATTTTCCCAATGGTCATGGTAAGAGTTTTTAGATAGGGTTTTGCCTATTTTGCACCTCCCTCGTTTTGGGCCATCCTCTTTTTGGGATGAGCCTCAGTACTATAAATTGACTGCGAGCATGTGTAGTAGGCAAAGAGAAGGCAAAGCCTGCAGAAAGCAGAGGGTTAGGAGATACAGAAGCGAGTAAAGAGATCATCCTTGGATCTAACAGTGTAGGAGAAGACTTGGGTAGGGTCCTCGAGGCCTAATCCAGTGAAGAATTTTTAATACTGAGAGTTTTCAGATTTCGGGACAGGATTTTTGGAAATTTGGATCAGCTCCTGAGAGAGAGAAAGAGGACCGCCTGGAGGAAATTACTAGATCCCTGTTTTTGCATCCAGCAAACAGTAAGGTGGAAGACAGAATGAAGTTTCTGAAAGAAAGTTTTTCTGAAATTTGGATCCTTTTGAGAAATAGCTTGAAATTGAAATCTATTTTTGAAGCTGGGGGGAAAATTTTATTTACCTTCATTGGAGAAGGCATTTTGGCCCAGGACACAGCTAACAGCAGAGGGTCAACAAAAGAGGCTCTATGGATAGAGAAACTTACTTTTTCTTGATTTCTATTTTTCTCTTTATGATTTTGGGAGTCATTGCCTGTATTTCATTTTCCAAGCTCAAGTAAACATTTTTATTATTTGAACACCACCTGTAGACTCTGAGCCTCTTTATTCACGTGTGTCTTTGGATCATCAGACCCCCCTCACCATGAGTAATGGGCTACAGGTGAGAGTGACTGTGAATTCGGGTTTCCCCACTATAGCATTTAGGGTCCCAGAGGCTTAGGCCTTCTCCCTGCTGGAGAACCCTGGCCCCCCCGGGGCTAAAGTGCAGCGAAAGAGTGTTTTGTAGATATGGGAGCTTCTGTTGTGACCTTTCGATTTGGTGGCCCAAAACCAAGAGAAGGGTTAAGGATGGTGTCCAAACAGAGACCCGAAGGTGTTTGTGTAATGGAATAGAATGCGAGGAAGATTTATCTATTTTTGACCATTTTTTTTTGGATTTGGTGGTTTTTAATCCGAAACCACAAAGACTGGCAAGATGGTGTCTTTCCTGCCCTGGGAAAGGCGAAATGTTGAATTTGTGCCACCATCTGGAGAAAAAGCTGCTGGTGCCCAATGCCATGCCATCAATTCAAGAATCATTGCCAACCAGCCACTCTGTGAGCTCCAATTTTTCTGGGAAGGTTGCAGATCCTGGCCAGCATGAGGTCAAGAGCAGAAAGAGTGTGCATGGTGGCCCAGCTCGTGAACTTCAAGCAAAGAGTGTTGGAATTAGAAGAGCTGAGTGCAGCAATAAATTGACCGAGCTTTCGGAGAGTGATTTTGGATCTATCTGCCTCCCGAGAGAGAGATGATGCCCAGCCATTGTGCCAGGAGTCCGGTCAAGTCACTGGTGCTGGGAGACTCGTGAAGCAGCAAGCAGTGTACCCCATCTGGGTGTGGCTGGGGCGAGGGGCAGCATGATGTTCACAGCAAGCACGGTGGGCATGCAACTGTTCTACCCTTGGGGCCATTTACAGTTGGTCCTGGTGGGTTGTGGCAAGATGGGAGCAGCCAAGTGTGCGGAATGCCACACATTTCAATGACTGCACCCCGTGGCACTGCAGTGCTGCAGATGTGCTTCCCCAATGTTCTTTGAATCAGATGCCAGTGCTGGACTAGTGTGAACCGAATAAGCGGTGGTAAGGGCTAGGACCCATATGATGATCTGGAGGGGCTCTAGTATGCCTGTCGCTATTGAGTCGGACGAGAACATTTATTTATTTAAAAATTCTTATATACCGCTTATACAATTGGTTAATTGATCTATGCGGTTTACAATTTAAAACATACATAAAATTCAAAGTGAAACAATTTAGTAAAAAGCGGAAAAAATGATAAACAAGCAGATTAAATAGTTAAAACATAAATAGGGTACATAAAATCAGCCTTAAAATTAAGATATTCCAATAACAATAAGAGTATGAGGACATGAAATCTGTAACTATGTGATGTTGTAAGCAATTGTGGATAAATAGGTTTTTAAAGCTTTTTTAAATTCCTTGATGTTGGATATGAGACGGATGTCTTCTGGTAAAGAGTTCCATAAAACCAGCGACTGAAAATGCACACTTACTTGTCAGATCCAATCTTGCTGTCTTTATTGTGGGCACTTCAAGAATGCATTTTTCTATTGAATGTAATTGATGAGATGGTTTGTAGAGTCTTAGCATTGAAAGTTGCAGTGTGGAAAGTCATACCTCTGGTTTGCTGAGACTCTGCCAGAGGCCTGTTCCACCCTAGATATGTCGGAGCCCATAATTACGGTGGTCGGACTCGGCAATGCTGAGATTGGGTAAGAATTATCAGTAGAGAGGACATGAGCACTAGTCAAACTCTGCTGAGGGATGAGGAGGAGGTTTGAGCCATCGATGAAGATACAGATGTCTGCCAGCCCAGCCCTTAAATTCCACATGCAAGAATTTGCATTGGGAGAGGCAAAGGCTACGAAGATGTGCCTCAGGGTCACGCCATTTTACGTAGGCCTTTCTTTATCTTTATTAGAATTTTTAAATTGCTAATGCAAAAACTCTAAGCGATGTACAAAAGAACATACATAAATACCATTTACATAAAATAGAAAGTCAAACGATACATAAAATGAAATCCATCAAAATCCATCAAAATAAAAGCAAATAAAAGCAAAATAAAACAAAAACATCAATAGACTCATCACTTGATATATCACTAGTTGCCATAATGAAGATCTGACTCAAGGCCTACATAACAAAACTTGTGCATAAAAAGGCTTGTATAATAAAGTATGTTTCAACATAGTTTTAAATAATTTTACAGAGTCTGTCTTTGTAGGAAGAGAATTCCACAGCATAGGTGCAACTACTGAGAATCCATAAAATCTTGTATAAGACAAGCGACCTTGTTTAACTGAGGGGATATCCTGTAAACCCCTCTGTGAAGATATCAATGCTTGAATTTAACAATATAAGTGAAGCAGAGCATTTGATCCGGGGGAGGTATCACCACTGATTAATTTGAAGAGCATCAGGTAAATCTTGGAAGAGGAGGTGCAAGGGAGATAGGATGCACACCTTTAGATACTTGAAAGGTTTTAATGATGCACAAACTTTGAACTTTTCTGTCAGAAAGGAAACAATGGAACTAGGGGTCATGAAATGAAACTCCGGGGGGACGACTCAGAACTAACGTCAGGATGGGAATGAAGAAGGGGGTTGGGGGTGCTGGACCACGAGGGACTTTCGGCAAGTTTTGGGGAGGTAGGGAACGTGGGAGGTTTGTAGTTAATTGAATTTGAAGGGTTGGGGTGGGTTTGGTTTTTTTTTTTTTATGTGCCCTTTCTCCCCCCCCCTCCCCCCAAAAAAATGATAAGAAAACCACACAAAATTTTGTGGGTTTTCCTATCAGTTCGTCAGGCCCCCGAAATGCAACGAAATAGGAAATATCATCTTTATTTCCTATTTTATTGCAAACGAATGCACATTCCTAATTGTAAGTGATATTTTTACCTCAGAAGACTGTGCTTTGAATGTTCTTTTTCATGTAAAATCTGTTATTATAAATGCATAGTTTTTAATTGTGTGTGAGGAGGGTGTGATGGGGTGGGGGGGTACAAGGCTGTAAAGTTTTCCTAGGGCCTCTAATCCCCTTGCACTGGCCATGGGCATCGCTGTACAAATGTTGAACAGAATCTTACCAATTCGTGGTGTCATGTGTTTACACAACACATGACACCATGGACATAGGCACCAAATTGCCGAGCTACAGATCTGGCTGAAGAAATGAAAGAGAAGCCCAAGTGTTGCTGCTGGAACCCGGGAGAGTGACGGCCGAGAGGAAAAAAGAGGCTGCAAGCTGCCGCCAGAATCCAAGCCAGTGGCGCTCAAAGAAAAGTTAAAGAAGGCCATGGGCCACTGCCAGAGTCTAGGTCAGTGGTGGCAGAAGAATGGGAAAAGGCACAATTTTTTTTTGTGTGTGTGTGTGTGTGTGTGTGTATAAGAGGGTGGTGGGATGGTGTGTGTGTACGAGAGGGTTGTGGGGTGTATATGTATATGTGTGTGTCTATGAGGGCGAGTACCTGTGTATACATTTGTGTGTGTGTGTGTGTGTGTGTGTGTGTGTATATGAGAGTACCTGTATATATGTGTGTGAGAGAGGTTAAAGTTTGTTCACTCTCCTCCAATCTACACCAATCTCAGGAGGACTGGAAATCTAAAGTTCCCAGGAATGGAGAGTGGGAGATTTTTTTTATTATCCTTGTTAGTTTTAATTATTGGATGTGAGGTATCTGCTGTTTGAAATATTTTATTACTGTTTGGTAATATTTTAAACATTTTTATATGTGTTTTTAATTGGCTGTTCTATTTATCAGCAGATTTGACATTCTTTTTATTGGTACGTTTAATGTTTATATTTCTTGATTGTGTTTGCATTGCTTACAGAGTTTGGCTTTTTGTGATTTCCAGTTCAGTTTTTCTCTGCACGTTTCAATTTATATTTTATGATCTCTTTATTCTGTATTTCCTGAGAGTCTATCTGTGTTCTGCTTGTGTGACTGAGGCTTTAGGTATTCTGCTAGCATGTAGTTTCTGTGTAGGGATTTACAACAACCTGGCTTTAATCTGTTTTCCTGATAGGAGGTGTATTGGTGTTTAGGGCCTGATGTAATATTTGCAGTATGACTTTTTCATAGGCTGAGTGCTGGCAGTTATGATATGGAAGGCTTACTATATTGGAATTGTAGTTCAGTTTATTCCTGGCTTTCTGTGGGCCAAGTCCACACCCAGTGCACTTTACCATAGGCCTAATACCATATGGGATCCAGTAAACTGCCTTGATTACTCTGAGAAAGGTACTTTATTAAGTCTATTAAACTATTATTATTGAAAGTGTGATTTTTTGCAGTGTATGCCTATATAATATTAATGTTGTTATAAGTGATATTTTTACTTCAGAAGATTGTACTTTGAATGTCTATTTTCCATATGAAATCTGCCTTTTTAGGTTGGGGTAGTTAATACATTTTAAAATGGAGAAGAATGCATAAGTTTTAATTATGTTATGATCTTTTTTTATATATATTTTTTAAAATGCTAAATAAAGTGCTCATAAACTAATTAAGTAGGAACAAATAATTAGTTTATGAGCACTTTATTTAGCATTTTAAAAAATATGTATAAAAAAAGATCATAACACATCCTCCTTTTTTGTATTGAGTAAATTGGTGGTGAGGACATTAAGCTTCTGTTGATTGATTAAGTTTTAATTATGTCAGGAGGGGGAATGAAAGGCTGTAAGGTTTGTCTGGGGCATCTAACACCCTTGTATCAGCCCTAAGAGAGAGTGTCTCTCACACACAGACTCTCACCATTCACCAACCTCTCACACCCCCAGGGGGCAGATCCTGGAGAAGGGTGGGAGGCGGGCAATAGGGAATGGAGGAGGCCTATTTCTAGACCCGGGGGGTGGGGTGGCCAAAGGCCGCCCCGCCCCATTAAACATTTCTCCAGTGTCCTCTAGTGTAGATGCCAAAGATTGAGAACAAAAAAATAACAGGCCCAAAAACTGAGTGGTTAGAGCAGTGAGCTGCAAACAAAGGAAGCCAGGGCGCAAATCCTATTGCCATTCCTTGTGACCTTGGGCAAATCACTTCACCCTCAATTGTCTTCCCCCTGCCCTGGCCGTCTGTGATTTCACCTGTACTGGGTCATGGTGGTGGTGGTAGGGGGTCACCATTTCATTCTTCGCCTCAAGGCAGCAGATTGCCTTCAGCCACCCCTGAAGAGGTTGCATGGGGATAACCTGCAAGGAGCGGCAGATGTTATCTTGCTGGGTAGATAGGATAGGCCGTCTGGTCCTTTTTTTTACTGTCATTACTGTTACTATGTTATATTGGATTCTAATGGGACTGGTAGTTTGGTGTCAACGGATGTACTTGACCATCCTATTTCGTGGGAGTTTCTCAGTCATCCTGGGTGGTGCCCAGCATGTTTTCGAGATTTCACACACTTAACAGGCTTTCACAAGCTGATCATCTTGTCCTGAGGAAGACATGGGCATTAATTGCACTGAGATATCCATTCACACTGGTCTACATCATCAATCATGTTGAACGACATAGGGAAGAATGGCTTTGGGAGTATGCCGAAGCAGAGAAGGGGATACGTCTGAAAATCAGGTCTGTATCAATCCTACTGTATGTAGTTTGTTAAAAGTTGCTACAGAATTCCCTTTAAAGATGGTTCAGGATACTTGAAAAAGTCCAAATCTTCATGCCTTCCCCAGAAATGAGATAGGCCTTGGTATTCTACTTTCCTGGAAAGATAACAAGATATATTGCAACAATACTGGCTGCTAGGTGGCTCCCTGCCAGCAGGGGCCCTCAGTGAGCTGCCCTCAAACCTGCTCTATCCTCTGCCTTGAAGGCTGCATTACGAAATAAAGCCAGTCCTATATAACCTCCCTCACTCTTAGTTCAGGGCCTCATCATTGAGCTGCTTTGGTTCCTTGTTTTGGCTCTGCCTGGCCAATGGTTCCTGTTTTCCTTGCCTTGCTCCTATGTTCCTCGTCCTGTCTAGGTATCCTGGTGGCCTAGCTTGCCTATGTGTATACCTTTCTTCTTCTTGTGTTCCATGCCATGTTTCTGTCCTCTCTAGGTCTCCCAGTAGCCTTCCTTGCCTGTGTGTCCCTTGCCTTGTCCTTGTTCCTAGTGTAGCTTGTTAGAGGTCTTCTTGTGTTGTCTTGTCTTGTCCCTGTTTGTTTATCTGTTTCCCTTGTTCCTATGGGCTTCCCAGTAGACATTCTGTTCCCTGTGGGTATCCCAGTGACCCTCCTGCTCCCTGGGGGCCTCCGAGTGGCCCTTCTGACCGTATGAGTCTCCCAGTGGCCTTCCTGTTCCCTGTGGGCCCCTCAGTAGTCCTTAAAGTTAGTATACCCCTTGCTTGCCCTTATCCTTTATTTGGGCTTCTCAGTGGCCTTCCTTGTCCATGTGTTGCTCTGTGCTGACCTGTCCATACCTGGAAACTCTCAGGATTTAATCCTGAGACTCAGGGAATTTGCATCAATTGTAGGATCTCAGGAAAAACACTAGAAAATGTCAGGGATTCTCTGTAGACACTGCAGGCAGAGTAGACAGTGCAGGCAGCATGTGGGGAGAAACTGGAGAGGGGCTGCAATAGACACAAAACTCAGTCTGCAGCTGTGATTCCAGGACTTGGGAATCACTCAGCTAAGGGTAGAGTGAGGATGCATAAGTCATGGAGCTGAGACTAATTGGGGGTGGGGAGGAGCAAAGAGAGTGCTAGAGTGAGGGAGAGAAGAGGGGGAAGTATGCTGAGTCATCTCAGGAGGAGGGACAGGTGATGGGTGGGAGAAAAAGAAAGTGTGGATTATTTGGTGTGGGGAGGGAGGTAGAAGAGAGAAAGCTATTACATATACATAGTATTCCATTCCTTCCTTTCCTCCCCTCTACTGCCCTATTTTGCCTTGTTCTGGGTCCTGTCCCCTGGTCTGCCCTGTTTCCTGTATAGCACTGCCCCTGACTATTTGCCTGTACCGGTTCCTGCTTATTTTACAACTTCTTGCCTCGGACTTCTCAGTCCTGACCACAGTTGGCCTTCACCTCTGTCTTTAGTATCCTGTTAGAGAAGTCCTACCAGTCACCAGAACCTGTATGCTCAACCCAAGGGGGAGGAGGCTGATTAGTTGAAGACCCTGGCCTGCTGTGATCCAGGGATTGACGTCCATAACCCCAGCTTCCAGAGGCCCCACCCCCTTTGCAGTAGAGGAGGACTGGAAGGCTCATCTGCATACTGCTCCCAGCATCCCCCTGGAGAGGAGTCCAGAAGTCACCGCAAGCGATCCATGGATTGACATCTGTAGCCCCAGCTTCCAGAGGCCCTGCCCCTTTGCAGTAGAGGAGGACTGGAAGGCTCATCTGAATACTGCTCCCAGCATCCCCTGGGAGAGGAGTCCAGAAGTCACTGCAAGCGATCCAGGGATTGACGTCCATAGCCCCAGCTTCCAGAGGCCCTGCCCCCTTTGCAGTAGAGGGGAACCGGAAGGCTCATCTGCATACTGCTCCCAGCATCCCCCGGGAGAGGAGTCCAGAAGTCACCGCAAGTGATCCAGGGATTGACGTCCATAGCCCCAGCTTCCAGAGGCCCCGCTCCCTTTGCAGTAGAGGAGGACCGGAAGGCTCATCTGCATACTGCTTCCAGCATCTCCCGGGAGAGGAGTCCAGAAGTCACTGCAAGTGATCCAGGGATTGACATCCATAGCCCCAGCTTCCAGAGGCCCCGCCCCCTTTGCAGTAGAGGAGGACCGGAAGGCTCATCTGCATACTGCTCCTGGCCTTGGCAAGGAGCCAGTCCTTTTGGGAGCTTCTTCTTCATGGACTTTGCTGCATCTTGCTCCTGCCTGGCATCTGAGTTCCTGATGTCCAAGTTCCTGATGTCCTCATCCTGATGTCCTCATCTTGATGTCTCAGGTCCTGAGTACCCGTGCTTTTGGAGGTTCCTTGTTTTTACATGATCCGAGCTTCTGGTTTCCAAGTTCCATGTTTTAAAGACTGTATCCTGTTCCAACTGCGGAGGATCCAAGGGGTAACTTGTCCTGACCTGTGTCTATGTCCAGAGCTTGCCCGCTCCACTCATGGTCCATGACCAGCCATCAGGTTGTTTAGGGCACGCAGAGGACAGTGTGGTCTGTGACCAGCCTACGGGCTGTTTAAGGCGCTGGAGGGACCTTGCTCGCCATGTCTCATCCCCTGTGTTCCAAGCTCCACATCTTTATTCAGAGTTCCAAGCTCCACGTCTTGTCTCCGGACTTTCTAGCTCCATTCCTAGACAAGGCTTCATCTCACCACAAGGGCACACTTCCCTTGTCCTGCTATGGGGAGCGCCCCGTAGCGCTCCCTTCCAAGGCAGCGCAACAGTTGAATCCCATTGCTGCCACAATATGTGGGAGGCTGCAGTGATAAAAGAAACTCCCAGATTCGTCAATCACCAAAGCATGCACATTTGTTTGATAGTCTAGTAGATCTTTAACCTCAGTAACTCTAATAATCTGACCTGAATGGCTTGGGATTTCCATGGATTTCAGCATCTGAAATCCTGTTCTGTATAAAATAAATGTGAATTCTTTGCCTCCGTGTTTACTAATGAGGATGTTGGGGAGATACCAGTTCCAGAGATGGTTTTCAGGGGTGATGAGTCAGACAAAATGAACAAAATCACTGTGAACCTGGATGATGTAGTAGGCCAGATTGACAAACTAAAGAGTAGGAAATCACCTGGACCGGATGGTATGCATCCTAGGGTTCTGAAGGAACTCAAAAATGAAATTTCTGATCTATTAGTTAAAATTTGTAACCTATCATTAAAATCATCCATTGTACCTGAAGACTGGAGGGTGGCCATGGTAACCCCAATATTTAAAAAAGGCTTCAGGGGCAATCCGGGTAACTATAGACCAGTGAGCCTGACTTCAGTGCCAGGAAAAATAGTGAAAACTATTCTCAAGATCAAAATCGTAGAGCATATAGAAAGAAATTATTTAATGGGACACAGTCAACATGGATTTACCCAAGGGAAGTCTTGCCTAACAAATCTGCTTCATTTTTTTTAAGGTGTTAATAAACATGTGGATAAAGGTGAACCGGTAGATGTAGTGTATTTGGATTTTCATAAGGCATTTGACAAAATCCCTCATGAGAGGCTTCTACGAAAACTAAAAAGTCATGGAATAGGAGGCGATATCCTTTCGTGGATTAAAAACTGGTTAAAAGACAGGAAACAGAGAGTAGGATTAAATGGTCAATTTTCTCAGTGGAAAAGGGTAAACAGTGGAGTGCCTCAGGGATCTGTACTTGGACCGGTGCTTTTCAATATTATATATAAATGATCTGGAAAGGTTTACGACGAGTGAGGTTATAAAATTTGCGGATGATACAAAATTATTCAGAGTAGTTAAATCACAAGCAGACTGTGATACATTACAGGAGAACCTTGCAAGACTGGAAGATTGGGCACCCAAATGGCAGATGAAATTTAATGTGGACAAGTGCAAGGTGTTGCATATAGGGAAAAATAACCCTTGCTGTAGTTACACGATGTTAGGTTCCATATTAGGAGCTACCACCCAGGAAAAAGTTCTAGGCATCATAGTGGATAATACTTTAAAATCGTCGGCTCAGTGTGCTGCAGCAGTCAAAAAAGCAAATAGAATGTTAGGAATTATTAGGAAGGGAATGGTTAATAGAACAGAAAATGTCATAATGCCTCGGTATCGCTCCATGGTGAGACTGCACCTTGAATACTGTGTACAATTCTGGTCGCCGCATCTCAAAAAAGATATAGTTGCGAGGGAGAAGGTCCAGAGAAGGGCAACCAAAATGATAAAGGGGATGGAACAGCTCCCCTATGAGGAAAGGCTGAAGAGGTTAGGGCTGTTCAGCTTGGAGAAGAGACGGCTGAGGGGGGATATGATAGAGGTCTTTAAGATCATGAGAGGTCTTGAACGAGTAGCTGTGACTCGGTTATTTATACTTTTGAATAATAGAAGGACTAGGGGGCATTCCATGAAGTTAGCAAGTAGCACATTTGAGACTAATCGTAGAAAATTCTTTTCCACTCAACGCACAATAAAGCTCTGGAATTTGTTGCCAGAGGAAGTGGTTAGTGCAGTTAGTGTAGCTGGGTTCAAAATAGGTTTGGATAAGTTCTTGGAGGAGAAGTCCATTAACGGCTATTAATCGTTTACTTAGGGAATAGCCACTGCTATTACTGGCATCAGTAGCATGGGATCTTCTTGGTGTTTGGGTAATTGCCAGGTTCTTGTGGCCTGGTTTTGGCCTCTGTTGAAAACAGAATGCTGGGCTTGATGGACCCTTGGTCTGACCCAGCATGGCAAATTCTCTTAATGCTTAATGTTTTGTTGTAAAGTTGCTGTGATGTATGCATTGTCTCATGGTTTTCAGAGCCTGAAGCTAAGGAAAATAACAGCTGTGATAGAACGATAAATGAATTAATGTTACATGAGTTCAGAAGCACTGGAGAACATAAAGAAGATGGCTAGTATGCCAAGGATGGCGAACTCTGGTCTTCAAGAGCCACAAATAGTCCTGGTTTTCAGGATATGCATGAGATAGATTTGCATGGTTTACCTCCATTGTGTGCAAATGCATCTCATGCATATTCATTATGAATATTCTGAAAACTAGGCCTGTTTCTGGCTCTTGAAGTCCAGAGTTGATCACCCTGTAATGTGCAATCAGCTAATAGCACTTTAATCTAAAACAAAAGTATCATTCATCATAAATTACAGTACTTGGAGAACTCTTCACAGTAAGTTACCTTAATTCACATTTTTTTTTAACTTATCAGGACTCCAAATATAGCTACATGTGAAATATTGAGAAGGTATCTTGTAAGGGTGTTAAAGTTGCCATCTGAGATTCTTCCCCCTCTCACTAGGATTTATTATCTTCCTATTGTAAAATGTTGGGGTCCATAGAGAGAAGAAGGTGGGGCAGGCCCCTGGCAGTGGGTACCTTAGACTTAACTGAGATGCTTGTGAGATGTCTTGAATCTGAAGTGAGCCAGGCCATGTTAGATATGACCTTTGCCTTGAAAATGTTTTGATGATTACATTTTCTTTCTGCTTTAAAGATGTAGAGTTTTTGGTGAGTAAAATATACAAGTATGTGTACAAGTAGTCAGGAAAGAAGGTCTTGGGCTTAAATGCTAAATATGTTTTCCTATAAATGCATTCTTAAATTTAGTGGTCATAGATAAAGATTCTATGACCAATGTCAGCTGAGGAAGTTTCTTATATCAAAGATCAATCCAAAGGCAGCAGTAGTTCAAGTTACTGATAATCAGAAATGATGACGATTCACTATGTATGAATTTCCATGAGCAGCATAGCTATATTGGTTGGCTAGATAATTTTCGTTATGTACCCCTTTTTCCTAATTTTAAAAATATGTTTAATTGCCTTCTCTTCCAAAGTGTGAGCTAATTAAAATGCATATTTAGGGCCTATTTACAAGTGTGACATTTATTTATTTATTTTCAATTTGTTTATTTGTTAGATTTATAGCCCTCCCAACTTATAAAAAACACCATAGGTAGGGTACAACCAAATAAGCACATAATTACAATAACATTAAAAATAAAACAAAATAATAAAAACAAAATACACAATAAAACTACAGTCAGTAAAACACAAATAATCAGCAAACTGCAAAATATGATTTAAATGTCAAAACCTGTTTATATCCACATAAATGATAATCAGATACCATCAATGGTCTCCCTAAATAGGAGTTTTCACTAACCTCTGGATATCCACAATGAATATGCAGGAGATAAATTTGAATGTCATGGAGATTCAGTATATGCAAATTTATCTCCTGCATATTCATTGTGGATATCCTGAAAACCCGACTGGTTGTTGGGTTCCCAGGACAGGTTTGGGAAGCTCTGTCCCATTCTTTTGTTCTGACTGGTTAAAACTGTACATATCAGATACCATGAGAAATAATGCTATAGTATTCAATTTGTAAGGGTCTTACTGAAGAAAGGAGATAATCTTCTTTTCCTATGCTTTAGAAGAAATGACATTTCTCCAAAATCTTCTATACAGTATATTTATAAGCTGAGCCTGTAATATTCTATGTCCCCAATGCTATGAAGTTGGCAGAGGTCATAAATACTAGCGAGAACCTTTCAGAGCATTCATGTAAGGGTTTGTTTTTATTTTAATGCATACAAATATAGAGAGTTCAGATGTTTACAGAGAAAATAAATGGGATAAAGATATAAATGCTATATTCCATAGACAGATCCAGTAATCAGTTTGGGTACAGATGGCCAAGGGTTTATGCTGTACAATATTCAGCATGAGTTTACATACAAGTCACTTCTAAAATGTAACCATAGAATAAGGATGTTCTCTAGTTATAAGCAGCTTTTTGCTACTGCGGATGAAAAGAAGAAAGAGGCTGTTGAATAAAAAAAAAATATCCACATGAACTGTGACCTTGCCCTTTTCTGTGTTAACCTATCAGTTGTTCGTTTCAATGATAATAAAAGGCCGTGTATCAAATGAAAACAGGAGACTGAAGGGCTGAAGCTTCCAGCCGGATTGTTTCACTGCCGTGATAGATTTAAACTCAAATTCAGTGAGAACCTTTAGCTGATGTGACCAGTCTTTCTAAAATAAAAGTTTATGTTTTATTTTTTGTTTCTTTTTAGCCTTAGCTCACAAAAGCAAGATTATGAATTGAAAGGGTGTGACTGTCTGTCCATCTGCAAGCATATTTGAGTTTTTGGCTGTGACCAGAAAGTGTCGGAGTTGTACTGGGGCTCTGTCGGGGCTGTGCTAGCACTGTAGAGGGGCTGTGCTGGGAGGGCATAAAGTGCTGAAACTGCGAGGTACTGTCTCGGATTGTGGGGAGACATTGCAAGTAGCGCTTCTGATGAGTGTTAATAAATGTATTGATAATTTCAAATAACCAAACAGCAACTCAATAAATGTTAGAACAGAGAAAAATCATCAAAAAACAGATTTTACGCATATTCAAAAAACATCTAATTAGCAAAAATTAAATACCAAAATGTATATTTTATAAATACCTAAAAACAGAAGTTCTGATTGTTTATTAAGCGAGCAGAACCAGCATTCATTATATACAGAAGTTTGTCCTATTAGTTGTATCTTATTGAATGAGATAACAGGATATAGCTATAAGAGCTACCTGAATGCACTTCACACCTTTTCTTGCTGAGCATGGATGCACTAGGCCAGAGAACTAACGATATTCAAGACTCTCCTTCTTGGGAACCTGTGTGGACCTCAGCTTCTCAAGAACGGCCCTTTGTGTTATCTAACTGACCCTCAAGCTCTAGAAATTGACAGAATGCAGACATTTTAAAAACCACAGGCCAGCAGCGATGGGAAGCATGGGAAGCCCTGCAATGTAACTTTCATGCCAGTGAAGTGTAGGTCTAGATGGTCACACATGTTGTGCGCCCCGTGCGTGTCCGCACCGTGGCCGGCCCTGCTCACCTTGCTATCCCTTCCACCAGCTCCGGGCATTCCTCCTCCGCTGCCGCAGCCAGTTTGCAGCGTCCCCGGCTCCCCCGCTCGCAGTCTCCCATGCAGGCCTCACAGCGGAGCTCCAGTTGGGGCTCCGTGTCATCAGTGTCCTCGGCCCCACCTCTAGGTTGTGGGCGTGGCCGACCTGCAGCCCTTTAAAGGGCCAATGGCGGGGAAAACCCGCGGGGGCACCTCCCGATGACATCACTTAGGCTGGATACTTAAGGCGAGGCCCTGCTTCGTTCCTCGCCTTTGCAATCGGGTCAACACTCCAATGTAGTTTGTTTGCCTGCTCTAGTGTCTCCTTTTCCAGTGTCTCCTGTTTCTTTGTCTCTCCAATTCCCTGGTAGTACACTTCAGTCTGATCTCACGGTACTGACCTTTACCTGTTCTTGACCATGTCTGACCACTGCCTGGAACTGACCTCTGCCTGTCCACTGACCATGTCTGATCACTGCCTGGAACTTGACCTTTGCCTGACTATGCCCGGACTACTGATACTGACACCTGCTTCGGCTGACCATTCTGGACTGATACTCTGACCTTGATCCTCGCTATCCACTCGGACACTCTTTTCTGGTCTCCTGTGATCTCTGGACCTGCTTGCTTGGACATTGACCATGCACCCTTGTTTGTGGTGGGCACTCCCCTACACTTCCTCTCTAGGAGACCTTGTGAGGCCCACCTAAGACCAGGCGGCCCGGGGGCCGCCTGGTCTTAGGTGGGCCTCACAAGGGCTTAACCTGCGGAAACCCCAGGTTGCTATTGGTGAAGCTCCAGCCAGCCTCTGTCTCCTCCTGTGCTCTGTCACCTGGTGGCAGGCGCTCTCTGGGTCCAATCAGAGGGCCGTACCAATCCTGCACCAGGCCAAGGGTCCACCTCCAGCGCAACAATATATTTCTTACAGTTCTTTGAGAAGCATTCTAGAAACACTGACAATGCTACTACTGTTGATCTGGAATGAGCTACAGATCACAGAAATGGAATGGCATCCCAAGAAGTGGAGGCATAGGCACCAGGTCTAATGGTGCTTTGGGTGCTTGCTTGACCACCCTTAATATCAGACAGCTGTATGATTGCTACATCAATCTCCCAGACCCAATCAAAGCTGATGTGGGTTGATGTAACCACCGGGAGGCAGATTTGATATTTGCTGGTGTTGAAGTATAACTAGCATCCAAGGAACTGGCACCTATGGGTAGTGAACTCAAAAACATCTGGAGAAAAATGAGGTTACAGCTAGTCTAGAAGTCAGTGAAGATCAGCTGCCATGCCCGAGGCACCTGAGGACATCATCCTAAGAAGAACATTGCTGAAAAGATTTCCTAGGGGATGAAAGCTGAATTCCACTTTCTTCCAGGTGAAGAAACAAATCTTACTAAGCACTGCATATTTATAATGAAACAATCAGTTATGATTGCCACAGAATGCTTTTAGTAAAACTTGCAAGGTTAGGGGTTAGTGGGATGATGGTTTTTTTTCCATATTCTTTTTATTAGGGATGTGCAATCATTCAGGATGAATTAGACAATTTCAATGTCCTGGTTCAGGGAACCCGAAAACTGAACCAAATTTTCCCAAAATTTCAAAGAAATTTGGTTTTCGGTTTAGTGCGCAGTAACGTTAAAATGTTAGGGGTAGATTTTAAAAGCCCTGCGCACGTAAATCCTGCCGGATTTACGCACGCAGGGCACTCACGTGCTGGCGCGCCTATTTTTCATAGGCTGCTGGTGCGTGCAAAGCCCTGGGACGTGCGTAAGTCCCGGGGCTTGCTAAAATGGGCGGTCCGGGGGCGTGTCTATGGTCCGGGGGGGGGGGGGTGTCCGGGGCGTGTCTGTGGTCCGGGGGTGTATCCGGGGCGTGAGGAAAGATGCAACAAAGTTAAATAGTCATATCGAGGTCGATATTCTAAAGCCACTTAGATCGATAATTGAAAAGGTATCCATCTAATTGACAAAACCAGCATAACGAGAGACTTATCCAGCTAAAATCTAGCCAGATATCTAGTTATCTGACTAGAATTTAGCCACATAAGTCGGGGACATAACAGGGGCAAGCAGGATGTATTTTGGGGATGAGTAGAGTTAGCCGCATAAAGTTAACCGGCTAAGTCTGATATGTAGAAAGGAAAAGCAAAATGGTAAAGTCATACAGTCATAAGAGGAAGAAGAAAGGCTCAATAAAGACACTGCTTAAGAAGTTGTGGAAGATGAGCTGCTGATACATTTAAATGCAACATTCAATGCAGATTATACATAAAAAAATACATATAAATACCTTCACCATTTTGTTTTTGCTTTCTGATGACTGATGATTAAAATGGATGCACTTAAAAGGGCAGCATTTTGAGTCCTAAATGATGTGTTTTTCACTGTGCAATATGATGGTCATTCTCTTTATTTAAAAATTAATTTTTTCACACAACTTTTTTTGATTAAGTGAGATTTTGTTGTTTGTGTTGATTTGGATTATTCTTACACTTTTTTTTTTTAGTACCTTTTGACATGATCCATACAGTAGTGATTTAGTATCTTATATTGCATTTCTTTGAATCCAGTATCGACTGGAAATTTGTATACTTCCATGAACACATGCCTTAAATTATCCAGCCTCAGACTAAATCCTAGTTCTTTTTGCCAGTAGGTAGTTAGCTCTGCCAGGCAATCCAGACCTAAATGCCTTCTACTGCTTGTTCCATGTCAGCTCCTTCTGAATCCTAACAGAATTTAAGCCCAGGGAAGATATTGTAGTGTCTAATCTGCAGATAGCAAGAAATGTTTGTGTGGAATGTCATTTTTTTGCTGTAATTGCATGAAACTTCATATATATTTTATTTAACTTTTTTTTTTTTTTATACTGTGAACCGTCGTCTAAAATATGCTTCAGTGAAGAGGGACCCTTATATTATGCTGAAAAGAAATGCGTTCTCTATCCCAGGTCAAAAATGTATATTTTCTTGTATGGGAAGGAACAGAGATGTTTGAGTTTAGAGTCCCCCGCCCCCATGTCTATGAAAATGTCTCCATGCAAAAATTATAGGGCAAAACAATATATTGGCTTTAGCAGCAGTGGGCAGGGCAACAACTGCCCACTGGTTAAAATGATGATATCGTACTATTGTTTGGGATGCCATATTGTACTCCTGTGTGATCTATTCCCACATGAATCACATTTGGTAGGGAATGTTATTAACACGGGGACTCGAGACCATCGTCCGGCTGCTGCCCTTACCCCCCCCCCGCCACCCTGGCCCTGGTAAATGAGACGCACAAACTTTAGTATGGTAATTACAATAGGCCGCAGTTTATTATTAAACTTAACCCGAGCCAAATTCTTAACATTAATTCAACATACCCCCCCTCCTCCACCTCATCCCCTCTTCGCTTACACCGCAGCCCGGTGATAAGCTAACCTTGGCCCCCCCTTTTCCCCCACTCACCCCGCCGCGTCACAGCGAGGGTAAGCTTGCGGCCTGAGCATCGGCCCCCCTCTTGCTCTTTAGGCCTTCCCGTGTAGCGGCCCCAAGCTACACGGGCATTCCTCCCCCCCCTCCGCACAGTCCGTCACAATTTACAATATACAAACAACATATGGCTCGGGTTTTCTGCCACCAACAAAGACCTAGCTTTGGTCTTTGTTCCCCCACTGCGGCCGCTGTACACCCAATTGCTGCTTAATCCCCTCCTCCAAGGCATCATTGAAGAGATCAATACCGATGTCAGACAGGTGGACACCGTCCCCGAGGAAATAGCCGTCTAAAAGCACCCAAGACCACTGATGCCGAACCCAGAAACCCCCCTCCCGCACTAACCATTTGCCAATTTGGCGGTTCAATTTCTTCACTCCATTGCGCCATAAAGGCTCCACCCGATGCTTGATGCGAATGATTACATCCGACCAACCCAATGTAGTGTGGGGCAAACGATTCATGAGGGAAGCCAGATCCTTCCGCATAACTTTGATGAGCTCTCTACAAGTCATCCTGCCAATATCATTACCCCCCAAGTGGATAAGAATCCATCGCGGGACACCCCATCTGTCAATGTTGCCTTGTATGATGTCGCATAAATCCCCCCACTTCATCCCCCCTTTCCCAATCCATCGGACCGTGATGCCTGCGCAGTCCAGATTCAAGTGCTCGCCGTACGGCCTCTTCATAGCGCGGCGATAGGCTCGATGAATAAAGGAATGACCCACGATCCAGGCACAGTTCCTCCGCGACGCCTCCCAAACCCGATCTGCAAGAGAAAAATGCTCATTACCTACAGGCCGGGAAGAGAAACCCCTCACCAGGCGAACATGCTACCGCCGCACGTAAGCCCGGAACACCTCCGACTTCCATCTCCCCAACGCCCGAATCCTGGCTGCCGACCAACCCAGCTCGGCCGCCGTGGTAGCCGCACCAATGCGAAAGGAATGCGATGTATACCGACTCGCATCCCAACCCAACGCCACCACCACCCGCCGCAGCACCGCGGCAAACTGATATCTAGTAAGGGGGGACCCATCCCCATGTACCAAGAAATAACCCCTCGCCTCTGGCCGCACTGCTACATAAGCGAAGGCCAAACGCAACGGACAGATCAACTCGCAATCCGCCCGGATCAACGAAATCCAGGCGCCTCTCCCTGTCTGATCCGTCTTTGACTTCCGAATCCGCAGAGTCACGCGCTCTGCCGACACACACACATCACCGACCAGCAACCCCTCCGGACGCCCCCGGTCTCCCCTTGACCTTGCCACCAATTCCCCAATGCGCAGCGCACCGAAGAAGGCCCAAGAAAAGGCCAGGCGAAACAACGAGACTTCAAGATCCGAACTGCATATCCCTCGCAAGCCGTCGGCTAACGCAATCAAGTCCCCATGCCGAATCGGCAGCCGTCTATCCACCCGAATCCCGTCACCTCTACCCCACCCGGCCAACAGCTTCTTGATAAGAAAACCGCGCGAAGGGTTATCCCCGCCCCCCAACTTGCGAAAGAAGACAAACCCCGCTAACTGACTCCGGATGGACGCCAGAGTGAACCCAGCACCCTTCGCCCACATGATGAAGTTCACCATCTCCGACTCCCGCACCCGTCCCCCACGCCACCCCGCGGATAACAGAAAACGAGTAACCGCCGCATGCCCTGCCACATAGGACCTCCAGGTCGCCGGAGCCACGGATCGCCGGATCAACGCCCAGGTTTCAGCAGTCCCAGGTGCCACAGGTGTTCGGGGACCCGCTCCCCCTGCCGTTCCGCCTGAGGTGCCGCCGCCCGGAACGTGTCCCACTTGAAACGAGAGAGAGCATCGGCGATGAGATTCATGGACCCGGGGACATGCTGCGCCCGCAGGCTAACATTCAATTGAAGGCACAACAAAACTAAAGCGCGCAAAAGTGCGGATACCTTGGCGCACTTAGCCGACTGCCGGTTGACCACCTGCACGACCCCCAGGTTGTCACACCACCACACCACCTGTTTGTTAGCCAGATCCGTTCCCCAAATAGTGAGTGCCACTACCATCGGGAAAAGTTCCAGGAAGGTAATATTCTTCACTATACCCCCTGTCACCCACTCAGCCGGCCAAGGCTCCGCGCACCACCTGCCCCGAAAATAGAGCCCCAAACCTGACGCCCCCGCCGCGTCTGAGTACAGGTCCAGGGCAGCGCTGGAAACCTCCGGTTCCAACATCATGCGGATCCCGTTGAAAGACTGCAAGAATTCGTCCCAGACCGCCAATTCCTCTCTGACCGGCCGGGACACCCGAATAAAATGGTGACCCAACCGTACCCCAATCGTCCTGGCTGACAGGCGGCGTATGAACGCCCGCCCCATGGGTATGACGCGACACGCGAAATTCAAAGAACCGATCAGCGATTGCAGCTGCCGCAGGGTAACTTTAACTGCACCCCGAACCACATGTACCAGGACCCGCAGCTTGTCTACCTTGTCCGCAGGAAGCCGGCACACCATGGCCACGGAGTCTAATTCAATACCCAAGAAAGTCAACCTGGTAACCGGACCCTCTGTCTTGTCGTGCGCAATAGGGACACCAAAACGCGCCGCCGTGCACAGAAAACCCTGCAACTGCCGGAGACACGCATCCGACCCACCGGGACCGACAAACAAGAAATCGTCCAGGTAATGGAGCGAATCATCGCACAAATTGTACCCTCTCGTGGCCCAATGGATAAACGTGCTAAAAGCCTCGAAAAAGGCGCAGGAAACCGCACAGCCCATGGGCAGACACCGATCGATGAAAAAACCGCCCTCGAAGTAAAACCCGAGCAACGGAAAACAGGAAGGGTGTATCGGGAGCAAGCGAAAGGCCGACTCGATGTCGGCCTTAGCGAGCAAGGCACCCTGCCCCGCTCTACGCACTAACGCCACCGCGTCATCGAAGGAGGCATAAGTCACCGCGCAGGCCTCCCTGGGAATGAAATCGTTGACTGACCCCCCATTAGGATGCGACAAATTCAGGATCAATGAAACTTACCCTCGACCTTTTTTGGAATAACAGCCAAGGGGGATAAGTGCATACGCTCGAACGGCTGGACCGAAAAGGGGCCCGCCACCCTGCCCAACGCCAGTTCCTCCCGCAGTTTCGCCCTGGCCACCGAGGCCAATCTCACGACCGACCTAGGATTCCGAGCTCTACCCCCCTGCCCCGGTCCCCGGTAAGGGATACGAAACCCTTGACTAAACCCTGCCCTCAATAACTCAGCCGCTACCCTATCCGGATAATCGTGCAAGCCCGCCACTAACTCCTCCACCCGGATAGGTGAGTCCGCCTTGCACACTAAAAGGGACCTACTTGGGTCCCCTGCCAACCCCCCCCCCCAGCCCCCTGAGAACATTTAACGGCTGAGTGGGCTCCCCCGCAGGTGGAGCAGGCATGCCGAAACTTGCACTCTGGAAACAAGCACGTGAGCTTGTTGTACCGCCAGCACACGTCCGCCGCCCCACCCCCGCTTCGGGGCACAGACTCCCCGGCCCGCGCCCCCCCCGCCCGAAAGGACTGCAGCTTGCCACCGCCAACCACCGAAGGGCCCGCCAACAAACTAGCCCCCCCTCCCACCGGACTCTTCCGTGCCGATCCCAGACCTTTGTTCGTCATCTGCGTCAGCCACAGATGTATGTCCTGGGCACCCCAGGACATAAACTTATTCCCCGCCATCTTGTCCCGGAATTTCTCGTCATAGTTGAGCCAAGCCCAACCGTCGTAATCCCGGAAAGCACCCAAGATGCTATCCGCGTAGGACAGTAAAGCACCATACTGGGAAGGATCAAAATGACTGACTACGCTCGCCAGCCTTAAAAACCCCCGCATCCAATTCACAATGTTTTTGGGAATGCGCGGTAACGATCCGCTCCTCCTGAGACGCTTTTTAGCCTTCTTGGAAAGCTTCTTTCCTCCCCGCCTACCCTCTAGCAATTTAAATATGTTCACAAATTTACGCTTACGAATGCGCCTGACTAAGCGTGTCGGAACCTCCTCCCACAATTCAGACAGGGACGCCAACGCTGGGTGACCCACGTCGCATTTGGGCCCCTCCCCCAAAACCACCACCCTACTTGGCCTCGACCCGCTAGAGCTCGTCCCAGACGAGGAGGAGCCCTCACTGGACTCCCTTCTGGACCTACGCCCCCCCTTGTCATGCACCGCACCCCGTGCTTGCTTACCTGCAGCATCCAGGACGCCCACGGCGCCTGCCACCGGAGATCCCACGTCCACAACGCCGGTTGTCTCCCGCATGGCACCACCGACGGCCCTCGACCCATAGGCGGGAGCGGCACCGGAACCCAGACCCGCGCGATTCCTCCAGGCTTCACGGCTGGACGGGCCAGGCAAATCATCCTCTTCGGCACCTGCGGAAAAACCCCTCTGGCCACCGGCCTCCTTGCTGCGTACAGCACCAACTACCAAGGGCACTCCGGCACCGGCAAACTGCCCAGTAAGGTCCTCCACCTCCCTTGACCCACCGAACCCCCCCGTGCAACCGGGAAAAAATTCCCCCGCTCCGAGAGGCGCGTGCGCTGTAGACCGTCCCCCGAAGCCTTGACCACCCCCAGCGGGGCCATCGACAGGCCCCTGTATGAAGCGATAGCCAGACCGGGCCATGTGCCCGAGGATATCAGCGAGCAACGCCGCTGTGTCCCGCGGACCCGAGCCCGGCATAGGAGCAGAGGGCTGCACTAACGCGGGAGGGGGGAGGGGGCAGGAGGAAAAACCGGGGCCAACGCAAGAACTGGCCACCGAAGCTACCACCCCTCCGAACCCAGCAGAGGCCTCCGGTGCCATCGCGTCGAGGCTCCAGGCCGAGCTCCTGCTCCTGCCAGGCCGTCCCGAACGCGCTCTGGGCCGCATGGGGCTAGGCCTGCTGCCGGCCCCATCGGCCACGTGGCTGGTAGTCTCCGGTCGCGCTGAAACGCGGCGCCGAGGTCGCGCCTTCCGTGAGCGGGGGAGTCCCGGGAAGGCAGGCGGAGGAGCCGCAGCAGGGACCGAAGCCCCGCCCTGAGCTGGGGCGCGAGGCTCGTCCGAACCCACGCGGGGAGGCCCCGGAGGCAACAGGGGCTCAGGGACTGGCACGGCCGCCGCCGGCCGTGGGAGGGAGGGTCCCTTCGCACCGCGAGCAAAGGCCAGGCCGAAGTGCGTGCCCGGGCTACCCAGGGGGGGGGGGGGCTATCGGGCTCCGGGCCACTTTCACCCGATTCAGCCGAAGGGCCGCCCTGGAAGAAAGCAGGAGGGGGGGGGGGGCCGGCGAGGGGGGCGACGGCCGCAGCCCCGGAAGAATGACCGCACTCATCGCGTGCACCAGGTCTTGAGCCCCCAGCACACGAGCCGGCTCCAGCGCAACTCCGCCGCTTGCTACCACCGGCGCCGCCGCCGGCCTGGCGGACCTCCCTCGCGATTTCTCCGCCAGCTGACCCCGTGCACGCCGCATAGCTATTACGCGCTCGCTCTGAAAAGAAAAACCGGAAAGCAAAGATCGCGCAATTGGAAAACAGGCTCGCAGCGAGCAAAAAACCTCTGTTCGATACGCTGCCTGATTCCCAACTGCCTGAGTCCTTGCTCTTTCCACCCACTAGCTCTGCCGTCCACCAATGGCGAGGCAGCATATGAATTTGCTGCCTCCCATTGGTGCCTATCTAACTCCTCTCCTAAGCCCCCCCCCTCTCTCCCTCCTTCCTTCGTTGCCTGCTCCCGACGCTCGAGCCCGCGTTAATGGCGGCGATCCCGGACCAGCCAGATCGCCTTCTCATAGCCTAATACTTGATAATTCTATGACGCCTAGATCTTTGCTTCTCATCAGCTTCTCATAACTCGCTTGAGGCCTCTTCCCTCTTCACAGAAATCTAATAATCATTGATTTTAAAGTTGCTAGGTCTGATTGAGTTAGTCAACACAGTAGAGTCTATAACGTATGCAATAATTTGAGAAACAAGATCATTTTGACAATTGCGCATCTATTGCATAAAGATACAGGCAACTTGTGCCAAACTTTTAACTGCACGCTAACATTCATCAAGCTGGTAAATGGGATCTAATGTGTGATAGACGTGTGATGTACATTGTGTCGTGTGTTAATATGTAAATATGCTAATGAGAATGCAAAAGCTAGAATATTATGCACATGGGGGGATTCCTACCGTATTTTGTGGTAAAATAATGTATAATAACATGGGATTTAATGTGAGAAATAACAATTATTTGATTTGTAGTAGACTGCAGAAAAAGTTTTTATCATGCCATAGCCGCCGAAATTGTGGATCACAATTATTATCATGCACAATAAAATGAGGCCTTAACTCAGGCACACCTCTACTAACCTGGTGGCCCAATAAAAACAGCTTTTGTTACATTCCCTGTCTTCCTAAAGCTACAATGCTAGAGGGAAGTGTACTAGTAGTGGAATATTGGCTGCTTGAGGCTGCTCAACAACAACAGCAACAACAAGAACAATGACTACAACAGGCAAGGAGGTTTCAAAGCCTCCTAGGATAGGAAGGTACCTGTACCGAAGCCAGAACTGCAAGCCTTGCCGGTGAAGCACCCTGGCACACATCAGGCCTTAACACAAATCAAAATAAGATCTTGGTCATATGTATAATGAGTATAAAAGAATATGCATCCCTAGTACGATAAATATATGTAGGACTGCCACTCAATCAGCTATTTCTCCCCCTCTTTTTTTCCTCCTCCCAGTTAAGGCAACCTTGTTATAATGTAACTTTTATGCTCCTTCTTATTGTCACTTGTTGAAAGGTTGGTTACTGTTCTGCTTAGTTCGATGTAAACCGAGTTGATTTGATCTGTATCAAGAAAGTCGGTATATAAATGCCTTAAATAAATAAATAAATAAATTTCCAAACAGGTATATGCTGAAATCAAATGGTCCAATTTTTATTTGTTTAGGTGAAATGCAGATAAAATAAGCAATCCAGAATTATATTGATTGCAACTTGAAAGACCCATAGTCATGAGCAAAAAGTAAGCTTTCAAAAAATCACTAGCAATACTTAGCTGTGAAACTTTGAAAAGAGCCCTGTCATGGTCCCATGTTTCGGATACTGCCTGCTTCAGGGAGATTTTATTTCATTATGTGCTCACTCGTGGGCAGGTCATACCATGTTCAACAACTTTTCAAGCTCCATAAAACATGGAGAAAACCACTGAATTTAAAGTAAAATAGGAAATGACGTATATGTTATGTAAAGATATCCCAAAATACAAATATCTTTAAAACACTGAATACTATTAAGGCCATCAGGGGCCACCGCATGTAAGTAGAAGATCCAGGATTGTTCTCAACTATTTAATAATTTTTGTATATCTCCATTACGACATAGTGGACTAAGTTGTTCAAGCACCGTCCATCTCATCTCCTGAAATGTGTGGGAAAATCTCTGATAATGTAACATAGGGGCTGTCAGTTTCTGAGTATTTATGCAGCTCCTGTGTT
The DNA here is from genome assembly GCF_901001135.1 of Rhinatrema bivittatum. Lineage (NCBI taxonomy): Eukaryota > Metazoa > Chordata > Amphibia > Gymnophiona > Rhinatrematidae > Rhinatrema > Rhinatrema bivittatum. The sequence continues at coordinate 573,045,183 of NC_042617.1, forward strand.
ATATAAGTCTGACCCCAATGCTCCTTTTTGTTCGACCTACATAGATCAAATTACAAGGGCATTGTATAAGGTCACTACCCTCTGTGAACACAGGCTGCTCTGAATGTCTTCACTGCATGGTTCCTAAACAGTATGTTGTAATTCTTGAGGACCCCGCCGATGAGCCTCTCGTTGTCATCAGTGTTGAACTTGTATGTGCGAAGACAAGGCCGACCTGCTGCATGTCTGCCAAATGATGGAGATGCCACCCACTTTCCTTGCTCTTGCACTCACTTCCTGCTTCCCTCCCTTTCTCCCTTCTCCTGCGACCTCCCTGCCAATTCCCCCTACCCTCTCTGTCTAGCCCTACCTTGCCATCCTTCTCCCGCCACACTCACTTGCCTTTCCCCTTCCACCTCCCACCTCCTCCCAATCCTTGTTTAATATTCCTGCCATTTCTTCGTCTCTCTCCACACATTGGGCCGGATTTTAAGAGATACACGTGGGCGTAGATTTGTGCTCGCAACCCGGTGCGCACAAATCTACGCTCAAATTTATAAAATCTGGGGTCGGCACGCGCAAGGGGGGTGCACACTTGTGCACCTTACGCGCACCGAGCCCTAGGGGAGCCCAGATGGCTTTCCCTGTTCCCTCTGAGGCCGCTCCGAAATTGGAGCAGCCTTGGAGAGAACTTTCCTTCCGCCCCCCCCCCCCACCTTCCCCTCCCTTCTCCTACCTAACCCGCCCCCAGCCCTACCTAAAACCCCCCGATCTTTGTTTTTAAAGTTGCGCCTGCCATTGGGCAAGCGTAGGTTGCGTGTGCCGGCCAAGTACTGGTGCGCAATCCCCTGGTCTAGAGGCCCTACGGAGGCCTCTAGCCACGCCCCCGCCCTGCCCCGGACCTCCCACGTCCCGCCCCTTTTTTCAAGCCCCGGGACATATGTGTATAGTGAACAGCGATGAAGGACATTAGTTCCAGTAAAAAACAATGGATTATCATTAATTGAAGAGATGGATATTTTTTTTAATTTGAGCACCGCCGTTGTAAGTAATAATCATATATAGAGAAATCGCGTGACAGACTGGAGTTGGTGAAGTCACGTTGTTGTTGTATAAGGACAATATTTGAAGAAATATTGTTAAAATATTATTTTGGGTTAGGCCCTGAGGAAGCCCTCATGAAAGAGGGTGAAACGGAGATATCTTAACGAATGTCGGTATACAAAAACTTTAAATAAATAAATAAATAAATAAATAAATAAATAAATCTTTGTTGGGCTAGAACCATAATGTGATGTGAAATTAAAATTATAAAGGAAAGAAGATCGTTTTATGATATGATGAGATCAATATAAAGAAGCAAGAAAGTGCAAAAAAGAGGAATTTATATAGAAAAAATGTGTTACTAGGCAAATTGAATGTTTAAAAAATATTGCAAATAATACTATTTATAAATATTGATGGGTGCTATTTGTTTTTAAATGGTATGCATGTAGTATGTGTGAGATAGATTTTAATTGTCTAGATAGGTGGTGATGTACAATTTGTTTGAATAAACTTATAAAAATGATACTGTAAAGTATACATTTTCTCTGTGTGTGTTGTTGAACAAAGATATCTCCGCTTCACCCTCTTTCATGAGGGCTTCCTCAGGGACTAACCCAAAATAATATTTTAACAATATTGTAAAGAGTGGACAATCATGTGATATCCAAGCCCCAAAGTATTTTAACTTATTTGGCATCCATTTTAAAGGAAAGGGACCTTGCCTTGCTTCCATTAGTGAGAGACAGCTTTAGACATATTGAAGTTTATCCTTAAGCCTGCAAGAGATTCAGATTTAGAAAAAATCTGTAATATGCTCTCAGTTGCAGCTTCACATGGTCTACGCCTACAGAGGGCAAGATATAATCTGCAAACATACAAATTTTCATTAATTGCTTTCCCATCTTTATGCCTTATATGGAATCTGCCTCTCTGAATTTGATTGCCAAAGGTTTCAAAATCAAAAGGGGAGAGCTGTGCTTTATCCTTCCCTTTAGTTTGAACCTTGAAGATTTGTTCCCATTGATTAAAAGTCTTGCCTGAGGGGAGGAATAAAGAAGCTCTATCCAATCCACAAAGGGGCCTACAATACACTGTTTATGTAAGATCCAGAATATAAATGACCAAATTACCTTGTAAAAGGCTTTCTCAGCATCTAGGCTCAGATTAATTCCTTCCCTATACTTGACTTTCGAAACAGAACGCACACTCAGCAACTTAACGTTTATTGTTGAACCCATGTCTACCCTCCACGAAGCCCATTTGGTCTGATCTCACTAGTTTAGAGATTACTTTGTTCAAGCAGGCAGCTAAAATAGCAGCTAATATTTATGCATCTGCACTGAGTAAAGAAATCGTAAAATAAGCAATAGCCTCTCCTAGATCTCAACCTTTCTTTGGCAATACTACAACGACTGCCTGGTTTATTTTTGATGTGTAATAGCCTTGACAGAGCCTGTAGCCATACATATTCTTTAATAGGATGAGTAATTGGAACTTCAAGATTTTATAGAATTCAGGGTGCAACCCATTTCTACCCACAACTTTCCCCAGTGTCATTTCTCTTAGAACTCTAAATATCTCCATATGAATAATGTTACACCCATCGATCGCAAACGGCTGCAACCACTGTTGCTCACCTCTCTTTACACTTCCCTGACTCCATGGGGTAGATTGGCAGCCTCCGCCAGCTGTCGACGGCCTGCCTACTGCTCCCAGGCCTCCCGGGGTGGCACGGATGCTGCCGACTGCCATCTTGCCATCGGGATTCTTTAGGCGTGCTCACGCATGGGCCAATCTTAAGCATGTCATGGCGGGAACCTCGGTGGCGTCCCCTCCGGATGACGTCATCCCTTCAGGATATTTAAACCAGCTGGCCCTGCTTACCGACGAGTTCGCAAAGAGACCCATCCTTGCTAAATCCACCTCGCTCTCAGAGGACCTGCGTTCCAGTTACTGCTTCCTGGCGTAGATGTCTCAGGTACCTGCTCCTTGGGGGCCATCTTCTCGTCTTCGGCTATCCGCTCCTCAGAGGGCCTGATGCCTGGGATCCTGCCTGTCCTATTCCCCGGGGCTTTCCTGGAACCAACGCTACTCTCTTCATGAGTACACCGCTCTGCGGACCACTTCCTGTTCTACTGAGGACTTCTTTGGCGTACCCCGCTCTGCGGACCATTACCATCTCCACGGAGGACTCCTTTGGACGTACCCAGCTCAGCGGGCCTTTACCAACTCTACTGTGTACCTCATTGGTGTACCCCACTCTGCGGACTACTATCACCTCTACTGAGGATTCTCACTGGTGTACTCCGCTCTGCAGGTCATCTCTACTAAGGACCTCATCAGCGTACCCAGCTCTGCGGACCACTATCATCTCTACTGAGGACCCTCTCCGGTGTACTCTGCTCCGCGGACCATTGCCATCTCTACTAAGGACCTCATTGGTGTACCCCGCTCTGCGGACCACTACCATCTCTACTGAAGACCTCATCAGTGTACCTCGCTCTGCGGATCATTACCAACCTTATGGAGGTATTCCATCTGGGTATTCCCCATTCCACCGACCCTGTGTCTCTGGGTCTGTGAGACCTCCTCTCTGGCACCCCCCGCTCCATGGGTAGTGCTTCTATCTCTTTAATAAAAACTCTAGACTGATACTGTGTCTGACGTCACTGAGACCTCGCCTCCCGATGGTGAGACTTACGGGGCTCCTCTCTGTGGGCGGTACCGTCTCTCACCTCGGCCCAGGGCAGACATACTAACTAAATCCTAACAAATAATGGGCAAATTTAAGTTGGCTAACTGTTCTAGGCCTAATTTGGGCAACTATAATCCCTGGAAAAAAGCATCACAGGTTTTCACATCCTTTTCTCTATGATCATACAACTCCTTATAATAAATGTGAAAAATCTCCACAATCTCCTCAGTATTATTAGTTAATATACCTTGCTTAATTTTGTAACCCATTATAAAGGCTTTCCATTTCAATCCTTTCACTAAAAATCTTGCCTGCCTTATTGCCATATTTATAGAACTAAAATATATAGTACTTGAGGGATTATACTGCATTTAAATGAAGTAAGTGATTTAAAATAATCTTTGTTTCCTCCAATTTTGCTCTACATTCATTCAACATAGCAGCAATGTGTGCCATCTTGTGAGATAATACAATTTTGGACAATCCGAGAATCTCAAAATTACAGTGTCTCTCTCTATTTTCTTTTCTTTGCTGTGCAGACCATCACCTCACAGCCTTGCCTGTTTTCCACTATAAAGACAGAGTTATCTCACGGGTATTGTTGAGATCTACTTACTCTGATCATTTTTCTTTCAAAAAAGTACAAAAAGCTGTGTCATGATAGAAGCCTGGGTTCATCCTCCAGCTAAATACTCTATTGACAATGTTCTCCCTTCTCAAAGAAATGAAAGCTGGGGCACGATCTGAAATAGTAATGGTAAGGTTGCAGATTCTACCACCGGGGAACACATCTTCTGATATAAATAAATATTCAATCCTGTTGTAGCTCTTATGAGGCTTAGAGAAAAATGTATAATCCTGTTTGCCTTGGTGCGATGTACTCCAGATATTAAGAAGGCACAATTCTTTCATAACTAAATATATCCCTCTTTGTTGATCTTGTGTTTTAGGAATTTTAGGAGGCTTACAATCTTCTCTGCTATCAACTACAATATTAAAATCACCTCCTAAAATTAAATCTGCAAATCCTAATAGTTTGGTAATCAGTCTGCTAAAAAATTATTGTGAACAAACATTATGCCGTAAATTTAAAAAATAGGTATAGGTCTAACATGGAGAGAGAGGGAGAGGGAGGGAGAGAGAGAGGGAGAGACTTTTTATAAGGCTCACTCTGATACTCTCTATATAGGTACCACTCTAGAGGGACACTTTGAATCAGGGTGGGTTTTCGGGAGATGGGTTGAGGTTGGGGGGAGTTTTGTTATACTAGGCATATGGGGAAAGATTTAACAAGCAACCATTCACTGTACTAAATGAACATCCTATGTCTAAAAAGTAGATACTGTATATCTACCACATTTCGATATACTTTCCCCCACCATCCATAATCACATCTGCCCTTATAAATTCACATATAAGAACATAATAACATGCCATATTGGGTCAGACCACATGCATCAACATACATTAACAGAAAAAAAAAAGCCAAAATCCCCTTCCTCCAAGCGACTTCCATCCTCTGGCTGTGCCCCCCCTCCCCCCTCAGCTTTACCATCCTAGGAAGATGCACCCATAGGAGAACAACCTCCAGTGATCATTATAAGCAGTATTGAGATTATTGACTCGCTTCCATGCAGTTCAAATTAACAATATTAACCCAAGCAATCATAAACAAAATCCCAACATGGATATATAGCCCCATAATGGCCTATAGACATTAAACAGCAGGCAATTTCCCCACACAACCCCCCCCAAAGAATATACATAGGGAGGATAATTTTAAAACAAGTGCACAAGCTCTCATATGTGCAGCTCTATAGATGCGCATGCGCATGCACATGAATTTTATATCATGCGCACAAATGCGTGCGCACTATTGAGAAATTGTTGCTTACCTGATAATTTCCTTTTCCTTAATCTAGACAGATGGATTCAGGACCAATGGGTTATGCACCTCTACCAGCAGATGGAGTGGAGCAAACTGATGTCACAGTATATATACTCCTGCAGTGACATCAGCCTGCCAATATTCTCTTCAAAAGCCAACTGTGGACAGATTAGCAAAAAAACTTGATTAATAACAGATAACCATTTCAGTACTCAACCAAAGGAAACACTGAACTCAGGCAAAGAATGTATGAGCTCTAATCTAGGGACTGGATGAACACTTTGTTGCGCAGGAGGGGGACCCTTGGGCCGAGGCGGGGTTGACGCTATCCGCAGGGCAAGCCCTACGGGTCCCCACCATCGGCAGGCGGAGCTGGCTGACTGACGGAGGCCGGCTGGAGCTTCACCAATACCAGCCCTCATTCCCCGCAGTTTGAGACCTTGGGTACCGGGGCCGGCTGGACTTAGGTGGGCCTCCGTCTGAGGTCTTCTGAGGAATGATGAGGAAGTCAGCCAGGGGTCAGCAGTGGTAGGAGTGATGGTCTGATCTGGACGAGGTGGAGCCCTGGAGACCTGGGCGCCAAAGGAACAGAAGGCAGATGGGGGCGCCCGAGTAAGAACAGGCCGAAGCCTGAAAGGCCAAGTCCAGAGTGAATTTGAAAGGAGCGTCGTCGAGCAGGCTGAAGTCAGGGCAGGCAGCAGGCGAGGAAGAGTGGCAAGACAAGCGTGAGTCAAACTAGAGGTCAGCGAGAGAATAGTCAGTCAAGGCAGAGGTTGTATCCAGGAGACAATCAGTAGCGTAGTCAAGCGAAGCATTGGTCAGATCCAGGAGTCAGTCAGTAACAACAAGCAGGGTAGACACAGAACACAGGAGCAGGAAGAGGTACCAGGATCAGGAACAGAAACGGAGAAGAATCAGGAACCAGGAACACGGAGGTATTGCAGGGAGAAGCAACTAAGCACATGACTAGCATGGAGACCTGTTGCCAAGGCAGGGAAGAACTGGCTGGGCCCGGCCTTATATACCAGGACCCATCATCCGGGGCTGTGTGTTGCATTCCTGCCGTGGCCCCTTTAAAGGGAGACCAGATGCACGCGTGTGCGCCTAGGGAAGGGCGCAGCATGAGATGGCGGCGTCTCCCCATGGACCATGCAGAGAGGCCTGCTGCGGAGCTGGGACTGCCGCTGTAGAGCTGGAAGCATGGGGAGTGGCCCGGAGTCGGTGGAAATGGCCCCTGGACTCAAGGGAAGCTGAACCAGGAGCTGGAGCAGGCAAACGGAGGTAAGAGGGCCTGGCCGCAGGCCTGCTGCAGCTGGCACACGCAACATTTTTAGTAACCCCTAGAACACATAGCCACGCAGAAGGACCATTAACACAATCATTTGGCAATCATTTGGCAGCCAAAGGCGGGAAGCTGAATCCATCTGTCTAGATTAAGGAAAAGGAAATTTATCAGATAAGTAGTAATTTCTCATTTCTTAGCATCCAGACAGATGGATTCAGGACCAGTGGAACGTACCGAAGCTACCACTACCATCTCTACTGAAGACCTCATTAGTGTACCCCGCTCTGTGGACCATTACCAACTCTATGGAGGTATTCCATCTGGGTATTCCCCATTCCACCGACCCTGTTTCTCTGGGTCTGTGAGACCTCCTCTCTAGCACCCCCCGCTCCATGGGTAGTGCTTCTATCTCTTTAATAAAGACTCTAGACTGATACTGTGTCTAACGTCACTGAGACTTCGCCTCCCGATGGTGAGACTTACGGGGCTCCTCCCGAATAGGGTGGGAAGCTACTCCCGAATAGGGTGGGAAGCTGCCCGTGGTCCAGTCAAAACTACATGTGCAAAGACGATAATACCTGGAAAAGGTGTGTAAGGAGAACCACGTCTCAGCTTGGCAAATGTCGACAGGAGACAACAATCTAACCTCTGCCCATGATACTGCCTGAGCCCTAGTGGAATGAGCCCGGGCCTGAGTAGGCGACAGTTTTTCAGTGGCCACATACGCAGTCGTGGCTACCTCCTTAATCTAGCAAGCTATTGTAGCCCGTGAAGCCCGCTCACCCTGTTTACCTCAACCATGAAGGACAAACAGGCAATCTGTCTTTCAGAAAGGTTTAGATATCTCTAGATACCTCATGACATGTCTCTTGACATCCAAGGGACGCAACAGGTGATATTCTTCAGCATCTCTTTCCCTATCCAGAGATGGCAGGGAAATGGACTGATTCAAGTGAAAACCTGAGACCACTTTAGACAAAATGAAAGGAACAGTACGCAGCTGTATCAACCCTGGAGTCACCCAAAGGAATGGCTCCCTGCACGACAAGGTCTGCAGCTCAGAAATTCGAAGCGCAGAACATATTGACACCAGAAACAACATTTCAAAGTCAGAAAACACAATAAAAGTCTATTCAATGGGCGAAAAGTAGGCCCCACCAAGAAATTCAATACCAGATTAAGACCCAAAAGGTTACCAGTAACTGCAAGGGAGGACAAAGATGTTTCACTCCCCTGAAGAAATGGGCCACATCTGGATGAGCCGATAAGGATTCTCCATTCACCTGGCCCCTGAAACAGGTAAGAACCGCTACCTGTACCTTCAAGGAATTAAGAGCCAATCCTTTATTCAACCCATCCTGCAAAAATTCCAAAATGAGTGGAATATTAACTGAACAAGGAAACAATCTTAGATCTTCACACCAAGCCTCAAACACTCACCAAACCCACACATAGGCTAAGGAAATGAAGAACTTTCTTGCTTGTAGCAAGGTGGAAATCACCACAGTAGAATAACCATGCTTCACAAGTGAGCCCTCTCAAGGGCCATACCATAAGACAAAACAGAGTCAGATCTTCATGAAGGACAGGTCCCTGCTACAACAGATTCCTGTGCATCAGATGACGGAGGGGGGAGTCCACCAGGAGCCTTCGCAAATCTGCATGCCATGGTGTCCTGGTCCAATCCATGCCATCAAAAGCACCAGCTCCTTGTGACCTTTGACCCTCTGAAGTTTTCTGCCCAACATGGGCCATGGGGAAAGGCATACAGCAGCTTATCCTTCAGCCACACCTGCATGAGAGCATCGATACTTAAGAACTTTGGATCTCTCCTGTAACTGAAGAATCAAGGAACCTTCACATGGCTAGAAATCACCAGCAGGTCTAGAAACAGAAGGCCCCAGCGATCCACTATCAGCTGAAATGCCTCGTCCGACAATATCAATTCTCCTGGGTCCAGACTCTCCCTGCTGAGAAACACTGCTCTTACATTGTCTTTTCCTGCAATGTGTGAAGCTGAGATCTCCTGAAGATGCACCTCCTCCCATTCCATAAGTTGGTCTATCTTCTGTGACATGTGCTAGCTCTTGGTTCCTCCCTGCTGATTGATGCAAGCCACAGTTATTGCGTTGTCTGACATTACCCGGGCCAATCGACCCTGCAGCCTGCCGCTGAACTGTAAGCACGCCAACCAGACCACCTGGGCTTCCAGCCGATTGGTATTGCAGAAAGACTCTTCTGTTTTCCAGCGCCCTTGTGCTGTTAGTTCCTGACAGTGAGCTCCCCAACCCTGTTGTGAGTACCAACCAGTCCGGCGATATCAGGGAAACTCCCTTTCTCAGATGATCCGCTTGCAATCACCACTGGAAGTTAGAGCAGGCTTCCATCTGCAGGAGAAGCCGAACTGAATAGCAGGTTCCAACGAGAGAGCAGGGAGCGCTGAAGAGGACGCATATGCGCTCTCGCCCATGGCACTACTTCCAGGGTAGCTGCCATCAAACTGAGTACCTTCAGCTAGGACCACACCTTCAAGTGTGTAGTGTTCAAAAGACGCACCTGTGTCATCAACTTCTGGCAGGAAAACATTGCCCTGTTTTGTGTCAAACTGAACACCCACATAATCCAATAGATGGCTGAAGACTGCTTTTGGATAGGTTCACCACCCAACTGAGCTCCTGCAACAGGGAAATCACCTTGTGGGTCATCAGGCAGCTCTCTTCCAGAGACATAGACAAATCAGCCAGTCATCCAAATACAGGTGTACAAGGATCCCATCCTTTCTCAGCAATTCTGCCACCAGTGTACTCTTGGAAAAAATTCTGAGAGTGGTGGCCAGATCAAAAGGCAGCACACAGAAGTGATAATGGTACCCCAACACTGTGAAACACAGAAAACATTGGTGCTCCAATCAGATGGGAATATGAAGGTATGCCTCGGAAAGATCCAAGGAGGTCAGAAATTCCCCCAAATTTCTACAGGGCCATTATCACTCAGTGCAATATTTCCATGTGAAAATGTGTCAACCGCAAATGATGGATAACCTCTAGGATGGGATGAAAAGAGCCCTCCTTCTTGGGCACAACGAAATAAATGGAATATTGCCCTGCATTTTCTTGAGATGAGGGTACTGGAACCACAGCCCTCAGACTGAGGAGCCTTGAAAGAGACATTGCCTGCTCTTCTGCAGGGAGTGGCAGGGAGACAACATGAACACGTCCCAAGGAACACTGCAAAACTCCAGCGCATATCCCTCTCGTATCATCTCCAGGACCCACTGATCCAATGTGATTTCCACCCAACTCAATTAAAAGAGAAAGAGAAGTCCCCCTATCTTCTTTCCCGGGGTGGGTAGATTCCACTACCTGAGCCCATTCCCTGCCTGGGCTGTCTGGGACGAAAGGACTGAGTCCTACCAAAAGGCCAAATCCTCTGAAAGGTCGCCCCTCTGTAGAACCAAACCTCTTGGAACCCTTGAGATGATCCCTCATACCTAAGGGGTGCGGCATCTGCTTCTTATCCTCTGGCAACTGAGTAACTGGAGATTCACGCCACTTACTGGCCAGTTTCTCCAACTCACTCCCAAACAAAAGTGAGCCTTTAAAAAGCTATCGAGAGAGATTATTTATTTATTTATTTGAAGTTTTTTATATACCGACATTAATTGGGAATATCACATCAGTTTACAATCAACATGAACTTAGCTTAACATTCTTTACAGAGAACTGTATAAATACGAAAACATTGTAAACTGGATAGTTGGATAACTAAGTACAGGGATATCCAATTTTACAGACAAATACGACATGTTGGTAACTGGATAGTTAGGTAATTAAATACAGTGTAAGAGGTTATCAGGTTAGCTAGACCATACGAAAGGTAAGAGGATATGCGGACTTTGCATACTAAGTGCAGGTTTGAAGGTTGCATCAGCTGACCAATTCCTCAGCTATAACAGATGCCTGGCCGCTGTTACTGAAGCCACTCCTCTGGCCGAAGTGCAGACCAAATCGCAGAGTCATCAACCTCCTGAAAGAGAAGCAAACAAGAGCAAGCCACCAGAGAACAACAGGAAGCTATCTGCAACCTCTGCTTCAAATGCTTGCTTAAGGGTGACCTCAATCCTCCTATCATGCACATCCTTCAAGACCGCTCCTCCCTCCACAGGGATAGTCCATTTAGATTCAGCACAGACAAGTGCATCAATCTTTGGAAACGCAGATGCTGTCTCACCACTGGATTCAGGTGTACCAGCCTTCCAAGGTTCAACCTCCTTTGAAATTTGCCTCCGTTGCATTCCTTTCAAGATCAATCAATTCTTGAATGGCCTCCATAACAGGAAAAAAGCAAGAAGCTTTACACAAAGAACCAAAATGAGATTTTTCTTTGGCTCAGACATGGATGAAGCCGGGTCAGAAGCCAGAAGCAGAAGAGACGATCCAAGATCCAATGCAGCAACTAGTAACTCAGGGGACTGAGTGAACCTCATTGCAAGGCGAGGCAAGTCAGTGACTGCTGGGTTTAAATAACCCGGCAGGGTCTGACGTCAGTGGGAGGCTGTCCCTGAGTTTCCCACGCTGGCCCCTTTAAGTCTGAAGCCCCGGTGCGCGCGCGCGCACCTAGGGGGCAGGGTCAGCTGCGGATCGGCCGCGGCGTCTCCCTCGCAGGGAGAGCGCTGAAGTAGGCCGTGTTTCGGGCCTGTGGGGCCAAAGTGGAGGGACTCCCGCGGCCGGTCCAGCCGGGAGGTGAGTGAAGGTCCCGGGGCACGGCCCGGGACCATAACACTCAATGAAGAAATATTTCCTGACATTGGTTCTAAGTCTTCCTCCCTGGAGTTTCAAATCATGACCCCTAGTTCTACTAAATTGTTTCCAATGCAAAAGGTTTGTTGACAACCATGGATCATTAAAACCTTTCAAGTATCTGAAAGTCTGTATCATATCACCCCTGCTCCTCCTCTCCTCCAGGGTATACATATTCAGGTTCTTCAATCTCTCCTCATAAGTCATTCGATGGAGACCACCCACCATTTTGGTTGCCCTTCTCTGAACCCCCTCCATCCTGTCTCTGTCTCCTTTAAGATACGGTCTCCAGAACTGAACACAGTACTCCAGGTGAGGCCTCACCAAGGACCTGTAGGGGATTATCACTTCCCTTTTCTTACTAGATATTCCTCTCTATATGCAGCCCAGCAATCTTCTGGCTTTGGCTATTGCCGTGTCACACTGCTTCGTCGACTTCAGGTCGTTAGACACTATCACCCCAAGGTCTCTCTCCTGCTCCGTGCATATCAGCCCTTCACCCCCCAATGCATATAGTTCTTTTGGATTACCATGCCCTAGAATCATGACTTCATTTCTTGGCATTGAATCCCAGCTGCCATATGTTTGATCACTCTTCCAGCTTCCTTAAATCCCGTCTCATTCTCTGTACTCACCCAAACTCTATCTCTTAATTGATCACTTTTTTAAAGTACCTACTGAAAATAATCCCCTATAATTTAAGTGCTCATCCTTGGTCTATTTTCAAAGGATCCGGTTTAGCCTCCTAACTCCCAAAGCTAGTCATCTAAACCCTTTGAAAATTGATCCCTTGGTGCCTGAGCATAGGCGCCTAAAATGTGGGCAGCTATGAGAATGGAGTTACAGCAAAAATATGTTAGGCATCTAGCACTGAAATTTAGACCTCACTTCAGATGCCTAAACCTAGGAGAATGAATTGTAGGCAAAAATTTAGGAAAGCTTTCAGGTGTCTAAGTGAAGCACTGAGCATTTTTTGAAAAATGTACCCATAAGGAACTCAAAATGTATTCTTTGGAGTCAAAAAAAGAAAGAGGAATATAATAGACATTCAAATATCTGAACAATAAAGTACAAGAAACTGTCATATTCTATTTAAAAAGATCCTCAAGGACAATGGTCATGATATTATTTTGGCAGGAGGGACACTCACAAGCTTTTTCATAGAGGCACAGAATGGGGGAAAAGTCTTAGTAAAGCAGGTACAAACTGTGTTCGATTTGTCTGAGATATAGAGGGCTTCTGAGCTGCTTTTTTTAAAACCTAGGATGTGATTATTTTTATTTGCCAGAGGTATTATTCCCTGCTGCAACCTATAGTTTCTTCTTTTCATGGTTCTGTAGTGTATTATAAGAAAAATTTGCATCTTGGCACATCATTACCTGATTTGTGACAAGGCCTCTATGAAAAAAAGAGAGATTACCTAAAAGTAATTATCTATTCACCTCTAGTACAGAATCCAAAAGATAAAAAATAAATGTGAATTTTAGCAAATACTGTATTATTCCCATGGCAGTACCTGTATGAAAACATTTTAATTTATTTGTTCATTTTCTACGTATGTAGTGAGTCTTGGAGCACAGCAACAAGAACATTGACATTAAACTCATAAATCAATGTCTGGACATAACCCATTGTTGATTTTACAAGAACAATATCATATTTGACAAATGTGCTTACAATAGGACATAACTCAGTCATTGATGGCACCCAACATATTTCAAGGTGCTTACCAGGATTACAATAGATATAAATAGGCATTGCAATGCTCTAATGTTTCCAATAAAGACCTACATTGATGCTGATGATTTAAAGGGTACCTGTAGTCTAGCATACACTTCAAAGTTTTTGTTATTGCTTTTCAACATAGGCTGAAAGTACTTGTCTGATACATTTCCCATGGTTCAAATCTTCAAAGACAGAAATTTCTGAAGGTTACCCTTTGATATACCATCAACTTATTGAAGTATTATTAAATCCTTTCTAAATTTTAGGCTTTAGATGCATATCAAAATCAAGTATAATGAAAATTGTAGTGTACTTGAGTCAATACCTGACTGTAAAGACTACTCATTTATCAGCATAAAGCAATGAAAGCATTGCATATTTAGCATTTTCCTAAATACAAACAGTTATTCATAAAGTCATGGGTAAATCAGTTTTGTAATTGAGATGGAACTAAAAGTTGTGATTGCATATTCTAATCCTTAACTTTATTTGTGGGGTTTATTGAATTGCCTAAGAACATACAAACATAAGAAATACCATAATGGGTCAGACAATATTCTATCAAACCCAGCATCCTGTTTCTATCATGGGCCAATCCGGGTCACATGGAAATACCCTGTAAATCCATATGAGGAGATCTATTCCCTGTTTCTCTTCTTAGTAGAAGTAGTGAGCCCTATGTCTGCTTGGCTAATAGCTATTAATGAACCTGCCCTCCAGAAATTTGTCCAAACCTATTTTAAACCGATCTCTACTATTAACCTTGACATAAGAACATAAGAACATAAGAAAATGCCATACTGGGTCAGACCAAGGGTCCATCAAGCCCAGCATCCTGTTTCCAACAGTGGCCAATCCAGGCCATAAGAACCTGGCAAGTACCCAAAAACTAAGTCTATTCCATGTTACCATTGCTAATGGCAGTGGCTATTCTCTAAGTGAACTTAATAGCAGGTAATGGACTTCTCCTCCAAGAACTTATTCAATCCTTTTTTAAACACAGCTACACTAACTGCACTAACCACATCCTCTGGCAACAAATTCCAGAGTTTAATTGTGCATTGAGTAAAAAAGAACTTTCTCTGATTAGTTTTAAATGTGCCTCAAGCTAACTTCATGGAGTGCCCCCTAGTCTTTCTACTACTGCAACTACTTATCACTTCTTTAGTGCTACCCGATGTATGCAGCAGCGTAAGTGACAGTCCATTCTCAGTAGAACTTAAAATCTAATCAAGGAAACATATAGGGCAAAAGAGACTTTCGGAATTTAATTTATTAAGAAAATGGTTAAAATGATAAGGCTGTGAGTGGGATAATAAGGGTTCAAGATTTAAAAGCAGTTTCAAAATGTGGGATCTTAGACTGGATTTGAATAAGGCCAGAGAAGATGTATGATGCACCAGATCAGGAAATCTATTCCAAGTGTATGGTGCAGCAAGGTGGAGACAATGGAATTGAGAGTTGGGGGTGGAGGAAAAGGGCATAGATAAGAGGAACCTGACCAATAAACAGAGTTCACAAGGAGGGGTCTAGGGAGGGATAGATGAAAGAGGAGAGTTAGTGAGAAACTGCAAAATAGTAGGTGAATAAGAGGAGCTTGAAATGCATGTGGAAATGGCGAGTGAGCCAATGTAGTGATTTGAGAAAAGGGATTATATATGGGTGTAGCCACATTGAAGAAAGATAAGTCATGCAACTAAATTTTGGATAGATTGTAGAGTAGAGAAATGGTTCACTGGGAGACCTGGGAGGAGCAGAAAATTGCAGTAGCCCAAGCAGAAGTGATGAAAAAGGGTTCTGGTTGTGTGTTCAGAAAGGAAAGAGTGGATTTTGCTGATATTACAGAGACAGAAACAGCACATTTTAGCAGTGTTTTGGATGTGTGTAGAGAGGGAAGACAAAAAAGACCCCAAGATTATGGACTGAGGGGACTGGAAAGATGACAGTATTGTACACAGAAACAGAAAAAGGGGGAAGGAGGAAGTGACGTTATACATCTGAATGGCGGCTTGAAGACAGAGCTGCTGAACTTGTAATTCCTCCCCCTGCATGATTCTTGAGGCGTTTTGTGGCTTTGATTTTGCTCACCTGTTTGCTGAATCTGCGAGGATGGTGACTAGGAAAAAATTAGTTGATTTAAAGCAGTTCTACTTCAAGGCGAATGCGGCGAGGAAGACAGGAGACTCGGCGGAGGAAGTGGAGGGAGAAAATGGCGGCGACGCGCCTGACCTACGATCCGGTGCAGCAGTGCGGCGCTCCAGCATCCTTCACCACCGCTGTCTCGAGAGGACTTCCAGCAGTGGCATGGTGAACTTAGAGCAGATATGGGAGTGCTGAAGCAGGAAATTAAATGCAACTTGGGTGAGTTAGTGCGTGAATGTGCTGAACTTGGTGACCATGTGGATGAGCAGGAAGGCACATGGCAGAACACCGAGCAAGATTTGAAACATCTGCAGAAAGATAATGCCTTCATCAAAGATTCAAATTCCCATTCCAGGAGAGGGAATTTGTGATTTCGGGGTATCCCAGAGGAGGTTGCCTTTTCTGATTGTGCTAGGGTAGTTAATGATAACTGTGCACTATTCCTGAACCAAGCTGATAGTGGAGAATAGATTTCTGAAATAAATTTGGATAGGGCATATAGGTCTTGTTAGGGAGCACTAGGAAGTGGTCCTGATTCTGGGGAGATTTAGTGTGCCCTTAGGCCATGGCATGACCCCAGAGAACTCCGAAGAAGCGCCGAGGCTTGGCAAGACGTGTCCAAGCACGGGCGAACAGGCTGAAGACCAGGAGCCCTGACTTTGTGAAACCTGAATGCACCAGAAGAGAGCCAGCAATGCAATGCTGGTCTCTGGGGTAGCCCTCCGGCCACTCGATAGCCCTTTCGGACCTGCTGCTTGGGAACGGCAGATGCGACGGGACGGACAGAGGTCGAGGACAGGCGATGGTACTGGAACAGGAACAAGACGTAGGTACTTGGAGACTTGGACAAGATGAGGATATTTGGAGACTTGGAAGAGGCAAGGACTAGAACTAGAACCAGGATACAGGATGCTCAAATGTGGATTGAGATAAAAGATGCTCAGAGGTGGATAGAGATACAGGATGCACAGACGTGGATTGAGATACAGGATGCTCAGAGGATTCAGTCGTAGACTCAGGATACTCGGAGAACTCAGACAAGGATTCAGGATACTCTGACAAGGATTCAGGTTACTCAGAAGACTTAGACAAGGATTCAAATTGCTTGGAGGTTTCAGGTAAGGGTTCAGGATTCAGGAGAAAGTACTGGGTGAGTGCTGTATCGCAGTGTGCCCTACACAGCTGTCCATGGCTGGTCGCGGATCACGCTGAAGGTGAAGCAGACTCCAGACGAAGCAGTGGAACGTGAAGCCAGGACATGACGTAGATTCAGGAGAGGCCTGCACCGGTGTGTGCCCTACACAGCTGCCTGTGGCTGGTTGCAGACCATGCTGAAGCGGAGCAAGTTCTGGCAGAGTCTTAGGCATGGACGGAAGCAGGCACAGGGAACTCCGAAGACTGGGAACAGGATACAAGACTCAGGGATCAAGGCTCGGAACTCGGATTCAGGAACATGAAAAGCAAGGGTCTACCGGAGGCTGGCGCTGCAAACGTGAAGGTAGGCAATGTGGCACAAAGCACCCTACATAGCCCCCCCATGGGCTGGTCATGGACCACAACAGAGGCACACCAGGAAGGATGGACGAAAGGAACCTAGAAGCTGGAGGAAGAGCTGGCGAAGAGGACATCAGGATCGGGACAGGAACATAGGACATCTGGTACATCAGGTCACCAGGGCATCGGGACAATTAGGACAACTGAACATCAGGGACCTCTGGAGATGAAGACATCTGGGACGTCTGCAATATGGAGCATGGAACATCAGGTACCTCTGGAGCGGGAACATCAGAACTAAGAACATCTGGAGAGTGGAGCATCTTAAGGCAGGAACGAGGACGCAGGATCCGATGATAGACCAGGACATGCAAACGAAGATGAAGATGAAGGATCAGGAACCACAGATGAAGACAAGGGAATTCCCTTGAAGAACAGAGTGCCTAGAAGAAGTGAAGATGGATCAGAGAAGACTCCTGGAATGATGAGCTGGAACCATGGAGAATTCAGGAGCTAACTAACTCCTTGCAAAGGCAACCACAGATTGAAGAGAGGCCCTTCTTATAGGGCTGAAGAGGAGATGCCTCGGAGATGTCATCAGGAGGATCCATGGAGAACTGACCACCGTGGGCTCTTTAAATAATGAAGAGAGACGTGTCCACATGCCTAGAAAGGAGGCAGGACCGTGTAGAGCGGCAGTGGCGTCCATGCCGCGAGGGAAGGCCCTGACATTGGCAGCTCCCTGCCACAAACACAAAAGATGATGGCAGCTTCCTGCCGCGAGAAGAGGAGCTCCAGGCTGTGGAAGAGGAGTGTCGGTGGCGACCTAGCTGCGAAGAGCAGGAGGAAGTGGTGCCCAGACTGCATGGAAGGCGGCGGCCTCCAGGCCATGAAGAAGGCAGGCATCAGCGGCCTCCAGGTTGCATGGGGATCTGGTCAGCGGTGGCTCCTAGCCACAGGCTTTGGTGGTGATGATGGTGTTCTCCAGGCCTAGAGGGAAGGAGCAGCAGTGGTGGTCTCCAGGCCACGAGGGAAGGAGCACCAGCAGTGGCCTCCAGGCCGTGAAGATAGCAGCCATCGGCAGCGGCGGGTTCGATGCCCTGCTGCAAGGTAAGAGGCTGCTTGTGGGCCTAGCCCACAAGCAGCATCGCAACAGGTCTTTGGCTCATCTCAGAGAAAATTTACCCAGGGACATCGAGGTGTACTTCCATGACTATGTGGTAAAAGAGATAGTATTGAATCAGGTGAGGAAGTTGAAAAATGTTCAATGGCAAGGTAATATGGTGGAAGTATTCCAGGCTCTCTCTCCCCTAACAATAAAAAAAAGAAGAGACTTTTGGAAAGTGATGTGCTGCGGGATGGAAATTATTGTTATAAGTGGATGTTTCCTTTCGGATTACAATTTACCATCAATGGCGTGATATCCAGGGTCAAATGCACAGAAGAGGCTCAGAAAATTCTTCAAGCTGTTTGTGTGATGCAGAACATAGATTACACTATGAGGCCATCCTCAGTTGTCTCCAGTAGAGAATCGATCTACAGATGGCAAAGAGTGTAATCTGGTGGGAAACGCCTGAGAAGGCATTCTGGCAGCTCATCTAAACCCAGAGATGCCACCACCTGAGCATGTTTCAGATCAGTTTGGTGGTTACAAAGTTGGGTAAACTTATTGTTCCCAGTTCTTTGATGAAGGGTGGTAATTGTAATGTTCTCAATAAGCGGAAGGTCGAAGGGTCGTCATGGTAAGGTAGTATCGTTATTTTATTTATTTATTTATTTATTTATTTATTTATAGATTTTTCTATACCGGGGTACATAAGTAACATCACCTCGGTTTACATTCAAACAGTAATTCAGCATTGCGCTTTACAATATAACATAGTAACTGAACAAATACAATACAATGTATAACTTTGTATTAATAGAATATAAACAATATATGAGAGACTGTGGAAATTAGGAAGAGTAGTTGAGGTTCAATTCATTAATAGTAGGCTTTTTTAAACAACCAGGGTTTAAGGTTTTGTTTAAATTTTTTGTGACAAAGTTCTTGGCGTAATTCAGAGGGCATAGTGTTCCAAATTGTTGATCCAGCAATGATGAAAGATCGTTCTTTTATACTAGAGAGTTTAGTCAGATTGGGTGCTGGAATCTTTAGTTTAGCTAAATTTTGGGATCTCGTTGGGCGGGAAGACGTTTTGAATTGTAGTTGATCTGTGAACCAGTGCATATCTCTATTTTGAATGGCTTTATGTATCAGCGTCATAGATTTATAGATTATCCTGTAAGCCACGGGTAGCCAGTGCAAAGACTGAAGAGCTGGAGTGATGTGATCATGGCGGCTTGTGTCGGTGATAATGCGGGCAGCTGCATTTTGCAGCATTTGCAAAGGTTGAATGGTGGCTTTAGGTAGACCCAGTAGCAGAGCATTGCAGTAATCAATCTTTGACAAAATAGTTGCCTGTAAGACTGTGCGGAAATCATATTGGTGTAAAAGAGATTTAATATGTTTAAGCGTGTGTAGCTTAAAGAAACCATTTTTGACCGTATCCGCGATGAATTTTTTAAACGTGAGATTGCTGTCAATGATGATACCAAGGCTGCGTACTTGCTGTGAAATAGTGGAGTTGTCTTGTGAAATACCAGAGTTGATCATTGTTGTATTTTTTGGAGGTGAAATTATGATAAGCTCAGTTTTATTGGTATTGATAGCCAATTGGTTGTCTGTGAGGATTGTTTTAATTTCTAATAGAGCTGCCTTCCAGGTATTCAGGGCATTTGTGATTGTGCTGGTGATAGGTATGAGTATTTGAACATCATCTGCGTAGATGAAGTGTTGAAGACCCAGTTTTGAAAGTAACCGGCATAGAGGTGTAAGGTAAACATTGAATAATGTGGAGGAGAGAGAGGATCCTTGGGGGACTCCTTGAGAGAGGTTTCTTGGCTTGGATTCACTTCGTCCACATCTAACGCTGTATGTTCTGTTGCTCAGGAATGACTGAAACCATAGTAAAGCCGATCCAGAGATACCTATTTCAGAGTGGCGGATAATAAGGGTGTTGTGGTTTACCGTATCGAAAGCAGCTGCTATATCCAGAAGGGCGATGAGGTATGATTTGCCAGCATCTAAAGCTTTTAGTAGCACCTCAGAAAGTGATATCAAAAGTGTTTCCGTGCTGTGGTACTTTCTGAACCCATACTGGGATGGGAAGAGTATTTGATGATCATCTAAATAATCAGTTAGTTGTTTGTTCTTATGCCTCAAAGAAGAGGAGGGAGTGAGTTGGGAGGGGAAGGGGAAGGATAGGGTTGGGGGATGGGTCTCAGAGGGGGATAAGATAGCTGGAGAGGTTGAGGGGTGGCAAGTAGAGGGGAGATAGTGAGTGGGATAATTCTGGTGGAATAGCTTTGAAGATGATATATGTGAGGAGGTGCGGCCATGCTGATGTTCTTCATGTTGCTTGGTGGGTGCTGTGGAGAGTTATCCTTATATTAGGGACATGGGGAAGTTAAAGATTATGTCCTAGAATGTTAAGGGGCTGAACATTTTCACTAAGAGAAAAAGGTTATTACAGGATGTCTCCCATATGAAGGTTGATATTTTGTTTTGTCAAGAAATTCATTTAAGGGGCAAACATGAAAGGTTGATGGCAGCTTATCATTTCCCACAGTGTTTTTTGTGCCGGCTATTGCAGTTAATAAATATATCGGGGTAGGCATTCTTTTTTCCAAACATGTGATAGTAGATGTGCTTTCTACATTGAAAGATGTGGAGGGATGGTATCTTATAGTAAACATCATGCTAAAAAATAATATATTGCCCTAATTCTGGTCAGGGACAGTTTCTACTGGGGTTCTTCCAAATTTTACAACAGTGGGTAGAAGGGTTTGTCATAATTGATGGGGATTTTAATATCACGAGATATCAATTTTTGGACATTAGCACTGGGAGTGGGGGAACATCCCAGTCCCATAGGAAAGGGTTGTAAATGCTTATGGCAGACTGGGAGTTGGTGGATGTTTGGCATCTTTTTCACCCCTCTGAGAAGAATTATACCTTCTTTTGTCATGCTCACCTGGTATACTCCTGGATAGACTTTTTTCTGGTTGCTAAGGCTTTGGTGAATAGAGTGGGTAAGACAGATATTGAACCCATTACATGGTCAGATCACGCGGCTGTTTGGTTCACATTAAAGGGGTTAGGAGGCCAGTCTGGGGAAACCTTTTGAAGATTAAATGAAAGTCTGTTGGATGATTCTGAGTATAGTAAATAACTGAGATGTGAAATGAGGGCTTATCTTGAAGGTAATGACAATGGGGAAGTGATGGGATTGTTTTAAAGCAGTGGCTAGGGGTAAACTAATTACTAGGGCATCCTGTTTAAAAAAGGAAAGAGAAAGGCAAAGCGTGACATTGTTGGAATGTATTGGGAAACTGGAGATATATCATAAAAGAAAGGTTGACTCTCAGATTGGGTCCCAGTTGGAAAAACTAAGGGCAGAAGTGAAGAATTTGGATGTGGGAACAATAGTTTTTCAGCTGGAATTTTTCGAGGGTGGAAATAAGGCTAGCCAATTATTGGCCAGGTGGCTTCAAACTATGGCAACACAAAATCAGATTCTTAAAATTAAAGACAGAACAGGAGCCCTTTTTCTCAATTTTATCAGGAACTATATTCCAAGCGTACAATCGGGCTAGTATATACATGTATTCAGGTGGGATAAATTTACCCAGAGTAGATCACACTCAACATCTATAGGCAGCATTTGACTGCGCGCTTCAGAAACCTTTTGGATAAAGTCATTAAACAAAATAAGCTTATATCCCTCGTGCTCCACTACCCCATTCTTTTTTGTGAAAGCTTGCATAATGCGAACTTTACTTGCAAAATTGAGAATATGGGCAATGACTAGTCTGGAACGTAGCATATTTTCTCTTCCCAAGCCGATTCTATGCACTCTCTCCACCACTATGGGCTCTGTTTCCAATGAAAGGCCCAGGGGTTCAGGGAGACAGACTGGAACAAAGTGAGAAAGATCCTTATCTTTGATTCTCTCCAGGAGACCAATGATCTGCAAATTGTTCCTTCTAGCCCCATTCTCTTGGTCTTCAATCTATTCATGCAGCACAAGACTATATCTTTTTTTCAGTTCAGCAACTGCGCCTGCAGCTGATCAGCGGATATTTCTTGCACAGCCACTTGATTTTCCAGATCCGCTGAAGCTTCAGTATGTTTCTCCATACTCTCTTTGATTTCATCCAAAGATGACTGTAACTCAGATAGAGATCTTCTACCGAGAGAGACCGACTTAGAAATCTCCCAGACCAGGCCTTTTTTGAAGCCGGTGAGATTTTTTTCCAGATCAGCCGCCATATTGCCCTAAATCGACTTCATTTTTTCTTTTGCTGCACGTACAGATTTTAACGACATTACCAGACTGAAGCCACAAGAATTATGCGGGGGAACAAGAAAAAGCTCCCAAGGTGAGAGAAAAATTGCAGTTTGAGGCACTTAATTATAAAAATAAAGTAAGCCCTATTGGAGCTCTCCTGTATGCGATTTCTCAGTTGCCACGTATGACTGGAAGTCTCCTTATCACCTCTCTTAAAGGAACCAACATATTACACAACCTATCACTAGCTTTATATGGAACAATCTCATTGATCAACATACATAGGGGTTTACCTCTATTCCTTCTGCCATCTAGTCATGGTTTACTGCTACTGTTCATATAACATTTTTAACACTTGTCCATGAAGACACCGTTAGGGCTCCCTATCCAAAGTCTCTTTCAGAGCCATACTCTTTAGGCGAGGACCCAAAAAAGGTCCCTGTCACATCTAGACCTGGGAACCACATAATCAGTACAATCAGATCTGGGAGCCCTGAAGCCGACCACCCAGGCATGGGAGTGTTGGCTCCAGGGCTCCCAAGCCTGGGTGTCCGAGTTACAGGGTTTCCAGGATTGAAGGTGTTTGTTTTAGAATTACCAGGTTTAGGAACCTGGATATCCAGAAATGCAACAGCTCCAGAACCCCAGGCCACAGACCCTCTGAATCAGGACCTCTGGACCGTAAACCATCTGACCACCTAGTCAGAGACTCTCTGCCATGAGAACCTCTTGCCCAACTCCCCCAATCTAGCCCCTCAGTCCACTAATTTACCCTTCTCAGCCCCATGCTCATCCCCTATTCATTATCTCACTCCATGCATTAAGCTGTCAGACTTACTAAGCCCTCCATAATAGAGCCTCTGATGCTTTATTGACTTCCAACTTAATCTATTGTTATTTGCCTCCAAGAGCCTTCAATCTTCTATATATTTACTTCAGCTCAGGGTAGGAACATGTTGGGCCCAAGCTTCTGGAATTCTCGTTATGTTTATGAGAGAAAAATGTGTTAAAATGATATTTTTTTTCTTTTCATAGAAACTCTTGGGAGCTGGCCTGTGATACCTTCTCTCCTTTCACTCTTTTATATTCCATTCACATTGAATGTGAAGGATGGTGCCAGAAGAGATCTCATTTCAGAAGCCTAGCTCGCTGCTTTTAAAGAGACGGTGCCATTTTCTCTACAGCATGCATCCCACTGTTGGTTCAGGAGGAGCAGCCGCAGGAAGCGTGCGTAGTCCCGCAGTGGTGGTGCGAGTTGTGCCGGCTCCACTGCTTCCTTTTTACCCTGAAACTTTTTTCAGTCAAGCGACGTTTAACGCCACGCGATTCCAGCAGTTTTACAGAGGGCGGCGCTGCTACAAAGGTGACAGCATCACTTCTAATTAAACATGGCATGCCTGTTGTGTTCAGTCAGCTGAAATACTCCTTGGGATCATTTTTCACCATTACCAAGAGTGTTTGGAATATGGGAAGGAAGAGGGCACTGGACTGGCAGTGCTTTCCTTTCCATTTGGCCCAGCTATGATGGAAATATATATTGGAGCTGTACCTCAGTGGCTAAAAGCTTGCGTCTTCTTATGTATGCGCATTGCAGGAGATGCTGGACATAGAAGATTGAGGTCCTCCAACCATTCAAACGAAGGACTCTGGCACTCACTGGTTAAAGCATCTTATGCTCTAACCCAAATTCCTTTTTGTATTATGTTTTTTAACTACCTTCTGCCTTTACCTTTCTTCCAGCTTTTAAGCTTCCCAAGTTTTTTAGTCCTTGTTAAATGTAACTTTGCCTTATTCACTTCTCTTGTTAATTACTTTTATTTATTGCTTCAGTTATACCCTTGTTTTATGTAAACCGATCCGATATGGTTATTACTATGAAGGTCGGTATAAAAAAGTGTTAAATAAATAAATAAATAAAATATAAGAAACATGGACTGGGATACACCAATTAGGATTATCAGTAGGAAATATTTACCAGCGACTAACTCAGTTGACCTGCGAGTGTTGTGTTCCGCGGCCGCAGGTGCCCGCGGCCGCATCTCCCTACCTCACCGCGATGGCGACCTGCCATGGCAGCATCAGGGGAGGCGCCTGCTGTCAGTCCCCGCTGTCCCCGCACACCAGCGCGGGCCTCCGAGTTGGCCACCGGGTCAGGAGCCGTCCCTGCTCCTCCCGCACGGCAGCAGGCAGCTCTCCTCCGCGGCCCGATCCAAGATGGCCGCCGCCATCTTAGGCGCGAGACTGCACCTCCTTCTGAGATTTAAAGGGACCTCGTCCCTTTAATTACTTGCAGCTGATTGATCCAGAGCAGAGGAAGTATATAAGGAGACTTCCTCTGCTCATTCCTCAACTTGGCAACGTCCCACATAGTCAGGTATGCTTGCTTTAGTGAGTTCTTGTACTTAGGATCCTTGTTCCTGTCTCATCTAGGTGTTCCTGGTTCCTGACTTCGGATTGGCTAGCGGTGATTCCTGGTATTGACTTCGGATTGGCAAGCGGTGATTCTCTGGTGTGTGACTTCGGACTGGCAAGCGGCGATCCCTTGGTATAAGACCTTGGACTGGTAAGCGAAGACCCTCCGGCACTTGACCTCGAACTTCTTCTGGACCATTGTCTCCAAGGGTCCACCTAAGTCCCAGCGGCCCGGGTCCCTACGGGCTCCTCCCGGGGGGACCGTGGGCTTCCAGGGGTGAAGCTCCATTTAGCCCTTGCACCGAACTCTCAGCTCCTTGACCTCTCAAAGATCCACCTAAGCCCCAGCGGTCCGGGTCCCTACGGGCTCCTCCTGGGGGGACCGCGGACTTCCAGTGGCGAAGACTCCATTCTTCTCCTTGACGTCTCGACTCTTCGTCTGCTTTCACAGTCGCCTCAGTCTCCAGTGCCGAGGGTCAGCTGGTCGCATCTTCTGTTCTGCCTCGCCACCCGACGGGAGAACCTACGAATCTTCCTCCTAAGGTATACCATCCTCCCGTCGGCCCAAGGGTTCACAAGCCTGAGCATAACAGTGAGAGTCACCTGCATAGTGAGGTAATAAACGTTTAAATTTGTTTGAAAGCAATAATCTTGGTAGTATGTGCAAACCAAACATGTACTTCTACATTCTTCATTTTGTCAAATGAAGAGCATAAACATTATATATAATGTATTTTCTGTGTTAAAATGAGTAATGTGTTTACTACAAGGGTTATGTAGATTATTATTTTTTTCATATGGATGCATGAATAAATGATAGCAGTGTTATCCTGGAGGGGCATTACAGGTGACCTGCAAAAATTGTATTTAAGCATTTAGGTCACTGTTTAAAAGTCTGTAGATAGGGAATTCAGGTTTTGTGAGTTAGGCGCAGGGAAGGGTTCAGATTTTAAAGACATATGACTAATCAGTGTTGTTGTGGTGGTGGTGGTGGTGGGGATATCGGGGATCTCAGGAGCTCCTTCTTAAAATAGTTTTTGAAAATAAAGAGTGTCTCATTGAATGGCGTTGAGCTGGCGAGGTATTGGTTGCATAATAACTGTGACTAACACTCCAAAGGAAAAGAGAGCACAATAGTAAAATTAGAATGGCAGACATTGTGATCCAGTAGCCATAGTGGTTTGCTATAGGGCCATCTGTGTTTAAGCCTTTAAGGGAGCTTAAACACAGATGGCCCTGGTGAGGAAAAGTACCTGCATAGGCCTAGTAAAAGGGCAGTTTTCAAAGGGATTCTCTGCATATAAATGCAGGCCTGCAAGTGTAACCCATGGATACAAGTTGCATGGTTCTCAAGAGGTCCCTAGTGGATTTTTTTTTTTGCTGCTATATATGTAAGCATGCTCCAGAGTTAGAGGTCATTCTCCTAGGACAAGCAGGATGTTAGTCCTCACAGATGGGTGACATCATCAGATGGAGCCCGGCACAGAAAAGTTTCTAGAAGCTTTGACTGGTATACTGAGCATGCCCAGCAGGCCACTATCCTTGTGTCCACGTGAGGTCCCCCTTCAGTCTCTTTTTTTCCACAGTGCAGTTGCCTTGCGGTTTTGGAGCTCAGTTTCTTAAGAGTATTTTTCTTGTCTTTTTCCCTGTTCTTCTTCATCCAAACGCCTGGTCCTCCTTCTCTGAACAGTGTCCCTTTCTCTGTGCGGTAGGTTTAAATTTTATACTTCCTCTGCAGTCGATTCCCGGTGGCTGCCAGCCATCGACTGCACACCAGTTATTTTTTCTTCATGGTGTTGACAAGTTTTCACTATGGTTGCCAGTGCCCACTGATCATGTCCATCATGGACCAGCACAAGGTTTGTAACCTCTTCCTGGGGGCATTGTATGACATCTGATGGTGTCAACTGTGCAATCAGATTACCCCCAGGGCCATCGCGAGCGACTTGATAAAATGGAGAAACTTTTTGTTTCCAAAAAGTCTGCTCCATTCACGCCTGCATCGGAATCGACGCCCCGGGGTCAAGAGAAACTGCTCGATATGCTTTCCCTCTCTACACCCTTGGTGGCATCATCTAAAGACCATGGAGATGGAGAAAGCTCTTCCATGGTCTCTTCACTTTCAAGGACATCGGGCTCCTCAGCTTCTTCGGTGCCAGAGAAAGACAGGCTGAGCACCATGGGAGATCCTGGAAACACCGACACCAGTCACCATTGACGCATGGCACCAGTCCCGGTATGACATCTGTCGCTGCTGTGTCTCCAACAAAGTGACCCCATGGCGAGGAGGCCCCACTCTCTGACAGACCTGGGAATCCCAGGTGTTCCCCACCGATACCATTGCTGGGCACCATGCCTCCTTGGAGCTCCGAGGAAATGCCGGCGATGCCTCGCCCCTTCCATCAGTCCTGTCCTCGCAGGACTTCCAGGAGGAGCTGGACCGCAGGATGCAGTGTACGGTACTCTGAGCCCTGTGGAGCATTGAACCACCCCCACCACTGGTCCCCATACCAGTGCTGGAGCCTATGCTATCCATTCTGGAACCCCTTCTCTAGCATCTGGATATCCTGCTTGGAGCACTCCCAACACAACCGGTGCCCAAGGGACCCTCGGTTCCCAGCAGCCAATAAATGTTCCCCTCGGGCACGATTCCCATCATTGGTTCCTCCAAGGAGGAAGATGCGCACTGACTTCTGGTGCCATCCAGAGCAGTGGTCCCGAGGCCTTTGCTTCCTGAGCCCTTGCCTGGGCCATCCGGCCTCCCAAGACCCTCAGTGCCCCCGGTTCCACCAGGGCCGTGGGCCCCCTCAGTGCCTTCGGTTCCCTGGAGGCACTCAGTGCCCAGTCCAGGGATTTGCTCAGACCTCACCCATGTAGGCCCACAGGGACCTCAGTGAGGAAGAGGGGCCTTATGATCCTTGGGGAGGCACCTCTTCGGAGTCTTCCTCCAAGAATTCTGATGATCCTCTTTTGTACCCTTCACCCCCAGAGGAAAGGCATTGGTCTGCCCCGGAGAATCTCTCCTTTGCGAGCTTTGTATGGAACCTGACCGAGACCATCCCCTTCCAGCTTCTCATGGAGGAAGATGCACAGCATAAGATGTTAGAGCTCTTCCAATTTGTTGATGCCTCAAAGGAGATAGTGGCTGTTCTCATCCATGACATCTTTAAGGACCTCCTTTTTCAGATGTGGGAACACCTGATATCCATCACCTCCGTAAATAGGAAGGTGAATGTCACCTATTTGGTGCAACAGGTCTTGGGATTCGAGAGCCGCCACCTCCCCCACCAGTCTGTGGTATTGGATTCTGCTCTCAAACGGGCCAAATGCTGCCTGGGTGAGAGCATAGGGAGCTCGATGCCTTGAGCAGGAAGATTTTTCATGGCACCATTCTCATCACTGGATAGCCTCCTACCAATTGTACAGGACTCAGTACAATCGGAACCTATGGAAGCAGGTACAAGAAATTGCGGAATGTCTCCCACAGGAGCAGCAGGAGTCTTTGTCCGCTAACACACAAGGTTTCGAAGTGGGAAAACATGAGGTGAGATCCACTTACAATGTTTTTGAGATCGCTGCCAGGGTGGTCGCCATGGGCATTGGTGCCCATAGGATGGCCTGTTCCATACCTCCAACCTCAGGCCAGAGGTCAAGGAGAAATTTGCTGACCTCCCCTGTACAAGACAATCTTTTTGGGGACAAGTTCAGGGATGCGGTAGCCCATTTTAAGGATCACCATGAAACCCTTCAACAGCTATCCGCCAGTGCTTCAGACCCGCTGTCTTCCGCACGGAAGCCTCCCCAACCCAATTCTAGTAGGTCCTTCTATAGACAGTGGAAATATTATCCCCCTGTCTCTCGGTCTTGCATGCCCGCACTGCTTCCAGGGGCTGTACCCCTTAACAGAGGACTCCTAGGCCCCAGCCAGCCCTTCAACAGACTCTGGTGACAGGGTTTTGACTGGAGGTGAGGGATCCTGAGTCAGCGTGTCATATCCCTGCCACCCAATCCCCAAGATGGGGAGGGGGGGGGGGCAGACTTCTCTGCTTTGCCTATCATTGGATGATCATCACCTCGGACTGATGGGTTCTCGCTAATGTTCGTCAGGGGTATCGGCTAAACTTCAGAGAAATCCTGGAGGACTCTCTCCCATGTCCATCGTGGGGTTTGTCCGCCCAGCAGGACATACTTCTCGCTGTTCTCCTACAGGCAGGAGCATTAGAATCCGTCTGCCATCACCAGCATGGTTGAGAGTTCTATTCGAGGTATTTCCTGATACCCAAGAGAACTGGGGGCTTGCACCCCATTCTTGATCTCAGGATGTTGAACAAATTCCTCAGAAGGGAAAAGTTCAAAATGGTTTCTCTGGGTACTCTGATTCCCCTGCTCAAAAAGGGGGACTGGCTCTTCTCCCTCAATCTCAAGGATGCCTACGCAATGCGTTACATGCTTTGGGCATTCCACAACCACTTGTCCCACAAAGCAGTCTTGATCTGTAGGGACAATCAGGTTGCGATGTGGTTCATCAATAAGCAAGAAGGCCCAGGATCGCTCTTCCTTTGCCAGGAGGCCATAGAGATCTGGTCTTGGGCTCTGTCGCAAGGAATGTCCCTCTGGGCTGCGTACCTGCCCGGGACATTGAATATGCTGGCGGACCGTCTAATCCATTCCTTTCACCCGCACGAGTGGTCGCTAGAGCCAAAAGTGGGAACCTGGATCTTCCACCTATGGGGAACTCCAGATGTGGACATGTTCACCTCCCCATTCAACTGCAAGGTAAGCAATTTTGGCTCCCTATTCAGAACGGACGGCTGTCCACCTGCTGATGCCTTCACCCTTCATTCGAGCACAGGTCTCCTGTACGTGTACCCTCTTCTGTTTCTCATGAAAACTCTCCTGAAGTTCCAGCAGGATCAGGGGACCATGATCCTGGTAGTGCCCCACTGGCCCAGGAAGGTCTGGTTTCCTCTCCTTCAGGATCTATCAATCAGGGATCCCATCCACCTGGGGACTGCGCCTGAACTGATAACACAGAATCAGGGCACCCTGCGCCATCTGAACCTCTGGCGTTAGCCTTGATGGCTTGGATATTGAGCGCCTAGTCCTTCAGCCCCTGATTCTCTCAGACAGTGTCACCCAGGTACTAGTAGCTTCCAGGAAGCCTTCTATCAGGAAGTCTTACAAGTTGAAGTGGAAGAGGTTCTCAATGTGGTGTGTGGGGCATGGATTATATCAATTTACTTGCCCACTTTCCAGGTTCTTGGACTACTTGTGGCACCTTTCCAAGGCTGGACTTTAAACCACCTTGGTCAGTGCCCATCTGATTTTGATTAGTGCTTAACATTGGGGTGTTTCTGGTACACCCATCTCGATTCAGCCTATAGTAAGTCACTATAGGCTGAAGGGGGGGGGGGGGGGATACATCTCATGATGTTTTTTAAAATCATGAGAGGTCTAGAACGGGTAGATGTGAATTGGTTATTTACTCTTTCGGATAATAGAAAGACTAGGGGGCACTCCATGAAGTTAGCATGGGGCACATTTAAAACTAATCGGAGAAAGTTCTTTTTTACTCAATGCACAATTAAACTCTGGAATTTGTTGCCAGAGGATGTGGTTAGTGCAGTTAGTATAGCTCTGTTTAAAAAAGGATTGGATAAGTTCTTGGAGGAGAAGTCCATTACCTGCTATTAAGTTCACTTAGAGAATAGCCACTGCCATTAGCAATGGTAACATGGAATAGACTTAGTTTTTGGATACTTGCTAGGTTCTTATGGCCTGGATTGGCCACTGTTGGAAACAGGATGCTGGGCTTGATGGACCCTTGGTCTGACCCAGTATGGCATTTTCTTATGTTCTTATGTTCTTATGGGGCCTGCTGCATCTAAAGCCACCTCTGCAGCCCCCCCCCCCCCTCCATAGTTTCCTGGGATCTCAATGTGGTGCTGGCATAGCTCAGGCATCCTCCTTTTGAGCCCTGTGAGCTGATATTCTTCACCTGGAAGGTCCTCTTCCTGGTGGCGGTTACTTTAGCTCGCAGAGTAAGTGAGCTTCAGGCCTTGGTGATGTACCCACACTACACAAAATGTTTTTATGATCATGTGGTCCTCCGTACGCATCCCAAGTTCCTGCCTAAGGTTGTGACTGATTTCCACCTTAATCAGTCCATTGTGTTGCCCACCTTTTTCCCGAGACCCCCATTCCCATCAGGGTAAATGGGCTCTACATACGCTAGATTGCAAGAGAACTTTGGCCTTCTACTTAGAATGCTCAGCAGGCCATAGGCAATCCAACCAGCTGTTCATTTATTTTGATAAGAACAGACTGGGGGTTGCGATAGGTAAACAGACCTTATCCAACTGTCATGTAGACTGCATCTCATTCTGCTATGCATTATCAGGCTATCAGCTAGAAACCCGAGTTAAAGCTCACTCTGTGAGGGCTATGGCAGCACTGGTGGCCCACTTACGGGCGGTCCCCATTGCTTCACGTAAAAACCCTGCGGTCTGCAGGGTTTTGACGTGAAGCTCCCTACACATGTTTGCTGCCCATTACTGCTTGGACAAGGATAGTTGACAAGATGGGAAATTCGGCCAATCCATCCTGCGCAGTCTCTTCCAGACTTAAACACAACTCTTCTTACCTAGCACCCTCTACTTAAGACCAGGCTGCCTCCCTTTCCTCCAACAGTCCCTCAGTTGTTTTGTGCTCATTGGCACCTTGTTCAGTACGTGTTGGTCTTTATTGTGGCCAGGAACAGTCTGGAGCTTTGTATTCTGTGATGACTACCATCCTGCTTGTTCTAGGAGAAAGTGCAGTTGCTTACCTGTAACAGGTGTTCTCCTAAGACAGCAGGATGTTAGTCCTTAGGAAACCCACCCACCACCCCGCGAAGTTGGGTTTTTCCTGCATTTTTTGTTATTTTATTCAGTTGCTCGTATTTTGCTATGTGACGAGACTGAAAGGGGACCTCGCATGGATGCGCGGATAGAGGCATGCTGGGCATGCTCAGTGTGTCAGTCAAAGCTTCTAGAAACTTTGACAAAAGTTTTCCGTGCCGGGAGCCATCTGATGATGTCACCCATCTGTGAGGACTAACATCCTGCTGTCCTAGGAGAACACATGTTACAGGTAAGCAACTGCACTTTCCATGGAGGCACTGGAACAAGCAACATCTGCTCCATTAAATATGCTGCCTTAAAAGAACCCAGCTCCCTATAAAGCAATTTGGAGGTTTTGGGGAGGATAATGTTAGCTATTTTTCTGGGATTCCTCTTGCCATCTGTGTGTGTGAGTATTAAGGACTCACATCAATTCTACTGTTAGTGAATTCTCAAGAATATGAATGGCATGGCCTGTTGCTGGACTATTAAATTGCATCAGTTGGAATTTTCT
Source organism: Rhinatrema bivittatum (assembly GCF_901001135.1). Taxonomy (NCBI): domain Eukaryota; kingdom Metazoa; phylum Chordata; class Amphibia; order Gymnophiona; family Rhinatrematidae; genus Rhinatrema; species Rhinatrema bivittatum. Next base: position 573,077,437 of record NC_042617.1, read on the forward strand.
GTCAATGCAATACTCTGTCTTAGGTCTGGAACCTGCATTCTCTGTGTTATCACCATGTCAGGGAATAAATAAGACAGTCAGACTCAAATAAAGTGAATCACATAGATTTATTTCAAGGTGGCATGAGAACCATGGAGGGTGAAAGGACAGGGATGGAGTGTACACCTCAAGCCTACCACGTTGGATAAAATCCTGCTGATTTTAAGAGACAGTGTGGTAGAGGTTACACAAGCACTCAAGGAAGGCTGAAAGAGGTTGGTGAGTGGGCCAGGCCATATTTATATTGCAGTTGCCAGTCAGCCCCCAGCCTTCACCCTCTGTCCCTGAGCCCCTCCCCCCTAGAATCTGGAGGCGGAGCATCACCCCGATTGTGGTCTTTCCACACTATTATGGTAATATGTCGGCTCCTTAATTGACAAGATCTGTCTTGCTGCAGGAATCTAGATCAGAGTTGGACTTTCTGCATCAATAAAGATGGGGGACCAGACTGGAAAATTTCGGGACCCAGTTATACAATTTGCTATGGGAATCGAGGAGTCTTACTAAGTTATGATACCTTTTAAGGGATCAATGAAAAGATGTGATAGTAATTGAGCTTTCTTGACCATATAGGATCCCCTCAGTGACTCAGAAATGTCTGTGTCCCATATCTCTAAAATAACCTTTGTGCTTCATGAAAGTAAACCACATCTTACTTCCTGAAATTGTTTATTACAAATACATAGAGACAGACAAAAGTGTGGGGTAAAATCTTGCTAACAGTAGTAAGTGGTCCAAATTAACTTAAGACTGGAATCCAAAACCTGCAACTAGATTTATATGTCAAATGTTTTGAACTTCTACGAGAATAGAGCTTTCTCCAGCCATCTCACTTCCTCTTCTTCCACGTCTGATAACGAAGGGCATTGCTCGGAAAAAAAGATGTGGAGGAAGGACGGAACAGCGAGCAGTAGCTGATGGAGTGCATTCCAAGCAGCCACGCAGCAGCTGTAGCGCTCACCTGCCCACACTACCGAGGAGAAGAGGTGGGGAAGCTCATCCTGCCCCTCCTCCTGTGGAGCAGCAGCAGCAGCAACACCTGAAAGAGCTTGGAGGCAGCAAAGGTGTCCAAAAGAATCTGGGAGGGGGAGTAACAAAGAAATAAATTACAAATGGGCAAACAAATCTTTCTTTCCAAAGCACCGTGGAACCTTTCCACTCAAAGAGGTAAATTTGAGAATCAGGCAACGGTGCCACAGGGATTTTGGAGGACAATTTAGCTTGCACAGTTCTTTCAGTGAAATCTTTCATGTATTTCAGGCCCTAACCAAGGAATTCCTTGCATGCTCTCAGACGAAGACTACCCCGGATTCACTTGGTATATAGGGAATAATAATCAAAATATTTTTATGTGGGTACGTGCAAAAATACAGTTTCAATATTGCACCCCCAAGTGCGGGTAAAAGTTTGCATATGTGTTGTGATAACATGAGTGGTGCCACCATGGGCACATACATGACCTCCTTTTCCCTGGATTCTCTGTGTGCTTTCGTCTCTAACATGGTGCAGGAACTGCCGCCATGTTGTACTGCAGAAAAATGGTGATTTTGATATAGAAAGAAATGCCAGTTTTGGCCCTGGAATGCTAAGAGAGTCATTTGACATTAGGGCCTTGATGGTGGGGGAGGTGGGAGAGAGAGAGAACCTCTTTAGAGAGTCACAAATAAGTTAACTATTCATACCACTGTAAGAGGGGCACTAGTAACTCGAGGTGAGGTTGGCAGGGGGGTGTGGGTAGGTTTTGTAGGGAAGTTTGATTAGAGATGAGCTTCATTTTTTTCTACCAGGTCGTTTTTTGAGTTGGACACTTCGGGGTAAAGTTCGTTTTTCCTCGGTTAGTTTTTTGGAAAAAGGAACAAAAACCTAAATGGGGAAAAATGAAACGGGCCCAAAAAACTGCACAGGAAAACGAAGCTCAAAAAACCCTACCCCAAGCATTAAAATTTACTTTAATACATTAAATACAATCCCCACCCACCATCCTGATTCATCTCCAAGACTTACTAATATCCCAGGTGGTCCAGCGGGGTCCCGCAATTTCTCCCTCCGTGCAGTTGGGCTATCTGGCCTGCCTCGCATCAAAATGGCGCCGATAGCCTTTGACCTACTATGTCACAGGAGCTACCGGTGCCATTGGTCAGCCCCTGTCACATGGTAGAAGCAATGGATGGCCGGTGCCATCTTGTGCTCCTACCATGTGACAGGGATTGACCAATGGCACCGGTAGCCCCTGTGACATAGTAAGGGCAAAGGCTATCGGCACCATTTTGATTACTGGCAGCCAATGGTGAGATTGCTCCCGGACACCGCTGGACCATCAGGGACTTGGTAAGTCTTGGGGGACCCCCCTGTCCCCCACAAGAGTGTCAGTACTCAAAATGGCTGCCAGTAATCAAAATGGTGCCACCAGGGACTTTTGCAAGTCTTGGGGGACCTTCCTGTCTCCCACAAGACTTGCCAAAAGTCCCTGGTGGTCCAGCGGGGGTCTGGGAGCGATCTCCTGCACTCGGGCCGTCGGCTGCCAGCAATCAAAATGGCGCCAATAGCCTTTGCCCTTACTATGTCACAGGGGCTACCAGTGCCATTGGTCAGCCCCTGTCACATGGTAGGAACACAAGATGGTGCCAATGGCCATGTGACAGGGGCTGACTAATGGCACCGGTAGCCCCTATGACATAGTAGGTCAAAGGCTATCAGCACCATTTTGATGCGAGGCAGGCCCAAAAGCCCAACGGCACAGAGGGAGAAATCGCTCGTGGGACCCCGCTGGACCACCAGGGATGTTAGTAAGTCTTGGGGAGGGATCGGGATGGTGGTGGTGGTGGGGGGGGGGGGATTGTATTACAGTAAATTTTAATGCTTGGGGTGGTTTTTTTATTTAAAAAAATAAAATGTGCCCCTCCCCCCGTACAAACCTGAAAAACTAATTTTCCTCATAGTTCGGGGAAAATCAGTTTCGGGGTTCGGGGCCCCCGACTCCAGACGAATTAGGCAATTTAGTTAAAATTGCCTTATTCGTGATAAACGAAGCACATCTCTAATTTTGATGTGCACACTCAAAGGTATGAACTGCATAGCTGACATCATTTGGAGTGATGAAAGGTAAAAGAAGAGTAGATCTGTACAATGGGGTGGGGGAGTGTAATTTATTAAATCTGAAAGATTGGGGTGGGGGTTTTTTTTTTGGGGGGGGGTTTCACGAAATAGCACGATAAAAGTTTTCCGATTTGAGGAATGGACCGAAATGGCCCTCCCCAGACTCGAAAATGAAACGGGGACAAAAAACAATTGTATGCACACCCCTATTAACTGCTATTAATCAAGTTGACTTAGGGAATGGCCTCTGCTATTACTGGCATCAGTAGCATGGGATCTTTTTAGTATTTGGGTACTTGCCAGGTTTTTGTGGGCCAGTTTGGCCTCTGTTGGAAACAGGATGCTGGGCTTGATGGACCCTTGGTTTGACCTATCATGGCAATTTCTTATGTTCTTATGTCAACATGGATGGGCAGTAGGCATATAGGTTTGTGCCCTATTAGTTGTAGTCTATCAATAAATAATGCCTTAGAATGCACCTGACAATGGATTTCTTTGTAGTCTGCAACAGCCATCATGCATCATGAGTGATGCTTTAAAATATTTTGTTTCTGTTGCGATCCTTGTCGCGGAGTCCATCCCGTGAGCAAGCCCTCACTTACCTCAGGCTGCCGAGTGTCTTCGCGGCCTGGTGCCGCCACTGACTTGCTCCTCCGAGGCCTTGCCTGTGTGGCTGGATGCTGCTGACATTTCTTTGCGACCCTGTGCCGCCGCTGCTGGACCTCCTTAGCGGCAGGAAGCCACCATCACTGCTGCCTTCATCTTTGCGGTGTGTGGCTGCCTGTTGGAAATCCTCTTTGTGGCCTGTGCTGCCATCAGGGAGCCGCTGCTGCGGCTGACACCATCTTGCGGCCTGGAGGCCACTCCCATCGCCTGCCTGCTTCCTCCTCCATCTGTGTGGCAGGGATGCCACTGTCCATGGTCCTGCTTATTCCAGAGCCCTCCTCTAGGTGCCCGCGTGCGCCTTTTAAGACCATTTAAAGGGCCAGTGGCAGGAAGAGCTTGCGGCTCCACCGGTTACCTGTCTCCGCCTATTTCCTGGGTCAGCCCTACAAAAGGGCCCTGCCTTAGTCCACCGGTGTGTTTGCTTGGATGCCTTGTTCTTGAGCTCCCTGCATCCGGAGTCGTTGCCTGAGAAGCCATGGTCCTCCGTGGTTCCCTGACCTGGTCCAGAAGTGTTTCTTCGTTTGATTCTGGATGTTTCCTTGTTCTTCCATGCTCCTGGTCTCCACATTTCGATGTCGTCTTCCTGTTCTCTGTCGGAACTCCTTCGTTGTCTCCCTGGATCCTGATGTCCTTTGTCTTGATGTTCCATGTCCAAGTGGTCCAGAGGTCAGAACCCTCTTGATGTTTCCAAGGATCCAATGTTCCAGATGTTCCATGTTCCGATGTCTGAATCTCTTTGATGTTTCCGAGGATCTGATGCTCAAGATGTTCCATGTTCTGTTGTCTGAACCTTTCTGTTGTTTCCATTGACCTGGGGGACTTGATGAGCCGATGTCCCTGAGGTCCGTGATTTAGTCCGGATGTCCCCGACATCCCGGAAGTCCTGACAGCTTGTTGTTCCGGACACCAGATGCCCTGTCGTCCTTGATGTTCCAGGTACCAGATGTTCCGATGTCCCAGATGGCTAGAAGTCCTTACTTCCCTGTTGTTCTTGATGCCCTCTCCATGTTGTTCTGGCTCCTCAAGTCTTCAGATGTCCATTCCAAGGGTAAAGCTGTTCCGTCCGGTTCCTGTTTCTAGGCATTGGAGCTTCGGGCAATTGGACCCCTTTCTAAGCCGGTCCCGCTCCTGTGTGGTCCATAAGTGTTATCCTCACCTCAAACTCGGATGTCTGATGTCCTAGAGCCTGTGTATGACATTCCTGATGTCATCTTCAGAGGTTCCGGTTGTCCAGATGTTCTGATGTTCAGATGCCTGCTGTCCCGACGTATTCCAATGTATTGATCCTGATGTTCTCCTTTTTAGCAGCCAGCGCCTCTGGAGGTCCCTTGCTTTTAAAGTTCCGAGTTCCAAGTTCTGAATTCCAAGTTCTGAGTTTCAATCCTGAGCCTTGCATCCTGTCCCAACCTCGGAAGGTCTCTGGGCTGCTTCTTCCCTGACCTGTGTCTTGAGTTCCTTGTTTGAGTCTCCAAGTTCCAAGTTCCTTGTTTGAGTCTCCAAGTTCACTGTCTGAGTCTCCATGCTCCAAGTTCCTTGTCTGAGTCTCCACGCTCCAAGTCCTTGTGTTCCTGCTCCTATGTTCCTGTCTCTGTCCTGGTGTTCCTGTCTTGGCCTGTTCTGGTCCTCAACCTCTGTCTGGCCTCCCGCATTCACTGTTCCCAAGCAGCAGGTCTGTAAGGGCTATCGAGTGGCCGGAGGGCTACTCTTGAGACCAGCATTGCGTTGCTGGTCTCACTGGTGCGTGGAGGTCCAGCGGAGGGGTCTCATTCCTATCCCATCATTCCTTGCCTCTGTTCCATCCATCTCTGTTCCTGTTTCGCCCATGCCTGCACACACACATCTCCATGGAGTGCGGCTCGCAGCTCACCTTGAGCCGACCCATGGCCTATGAGCTCCTGCTCTCCTATGAACTAGTGACACGCTTCCGATCCCTCGCCATTGGCACCAGAAGGCTGCGCTCGCAACAGTCTAAGCACTTACCAACATTAAAAATGGTTTATTGATCTGCATTAATTTATTTAGGGAGGAGGAATAGTCTAGTGGTTAGAGCAGTGGACTATAAACTAGGAAACCAAGGTTCAAGTCCCGCTGTCGCTCCTTGTGACCTTGGGTAAGTCACTTTACCCTACATTGCCTCAGGTACAAAAACTTAGATTGTAAGCCCTCTGGGGATAGAGAAATACCTACAGTACCTGAATGTAAACCAGTGTGATATCTCAATTGAGATGAATGTCAGTATAAAAAATAAAATTTTGTAAGTATTGCAGTTTATAAATACACAACAATATCATATAAAAAGTAAACAAAGAATACTTCACAGAAACATCAGATCCAATCACTTAATAAAACTGTGGAACCCTAAAAGGCTAGAGGATGGGAATAAATAAAAATGCTAAACTGGCATGGAGCAGCAGTTACTACCCTTAAGAGAAACATTTTTTATTTATTTGTGATTTTTCTTGACCGACCATCATCAGAGATATCATGCCGGTTTACATGTAACAGGGGGAGAACAAAAGAAGGAAGGAAGGGAGCAGTTACAAAAAACAAGGTAAGAGAGAACTGGGATGTGCAGAAGAGGGTGCACGTAGGAAAGAGAGCAAAGACTGAAGGCGATATAGCAAACTTATATACATATTCAGGCATAAGGCTTGAAGGCGAAAACGTAAACTTATATACCTAATGTGTGTCCCAACATTTAAGATGGGAAGAAGTAATGCAAAATATAATAGCGTGTACAATATGTGGACAGGATAAATAAACTGTAAATTTCACAAATTTCGGGATCTGAGAGGCATTACAGGACGTAGAGACAATGCTTTACATACAGGCAGATATATCTAGTTTGAGAGGGTGGAGATAAGGGGGAGAGGGCAGGGGATGATCTCTATGGAAAGAAGGAGTGTCGGGAGATGGAGAGGGGTTGAATGGGTGAAGAATAGAGGAGTTAAAGAGCCATGTTTTGAGTTTTGATTTGAATTTATGAGCACATTGCTCTAGTCTGAGTTCAGGTGGCATGGTGTTCCAGGCATAGGGGCCAGGTATTGAGAAAGCCCGGTCTTTTGTAGATTTGAGGTGGATATGTTTGGGGGGGGGGGGTGTGTGGAGGGTACCCTTGTAAGCGGATCTAGTAGGTCTGGTAGAGGCGTAGAGGAAAATAGTGTCTTTCATCCAGTGCATGTTTTCGCTGTGGAGGGTCTTCTGTATTATAGTGAGTGTCTTGAAAGTTATGCGCTGTTGAATGGGGAGCCAGTGCAGATCTTTGAGTATTGGGGTGATGTGGTCACACTTACGAGAATTTGTGAGGATTCTTGCAGCTGCATTTTGTAGGAGTTGTAGAGGTTTAATTGTGGCTTTGGGTAGGCCAAGAAGGAGGGAGTTACAGTTAGTCTATTTTGGACATGACCATGGCTTGCAGGACAGTACGGAGGTCACTAAGGTGGAGGAGGGGTCTGAGTTTTTTTAGAGTATTGAGTTTAAAGAAACAGTCTTTCATGGTGGCACTTATGAATTTTTGTAGGTTTAGGTGGTTATCAATTGTGACACCTAAATCTCGGGCTTGGAGAGAGAGGGAGGTGTTTGCGGAGGGGGCGCTTTGGGTGAGATTAGGGGGAGAGATGATGAGGAGTTCAGTTTTAGATGTGTTGAGGACGAGGTTTAGAGAGGTGAGGAGGCTGTTTATCAGAGATGTGCTTCATTTTTTACTACCGGGTCGTTTTTTGAGTCGGACGCTTCGGGGTAAAGTTCGGTTTTCCTCGGTTAGTTTTCTTGACAAATGAATTAAAAACTAAAAGAGAAAACGAAACCGGCTCAAAAAACGATGTGGGAAAACGAAGCTAAATAAAAACCCACCCCAAGCATTAAAACTTACTATAAAACATTAAATACAACCCCCCCCCCCAATCCCGATCCCGATCCCTCCCCAAGACTTGCCAACATCCCTGGTGGTTCAGCGGGGTCCCGCGAGCGATTTGTTCCTCCGTGCCCGGCGTGTCTGCCTCGCTCAGAATGGCGCCGATAGCCTCTGAATTACTATGTCACAGGGGCTACCGGCGCCATTGGTCAGCCCCTGTCACATGGCCATCGGCGTCATCTTGTGCTCTTATCATGTGACAGGGGCTGACCAATGGCGCCGGTAGCCCCTGTGACATAGCATGGGCAAAGGCTATGGCGCCATTTTAATTACTGGCAGCCGACGACGAGATCGCTCCCGAACCCCTGCTGGACCCCCAGGGACTTTTGGCAAGTCTTGTGGGGGTCAGGAGGCCCCCCCAAGCTGGCCAAAAGTCCCTGGGGGTCCAGCGGGGGTCCGGGAGTGATCTCCTGCACTCAGGCCGTATTGCCAATATTCAAAATGGCGCCGGCGCTACCTTTGCCCTGTTACATGGTAAGGGCAAAGGGCCATCGGCACCATTTTTTTTAGCGCAGCCGATGGCCTGGGAATGGGAGATCGCTCCCCGCGGCCCCCCTGGACCGCCAGGTATGTGTAAAAAGTTTGGGGGGGGGGGGTCGGGAGAGTGGGGAAGGCTAAGGGGGTAATTTTAAAGGGTCGGGGTGGGTTTTTTTTATCGGTGCAGGGCTCACTAAAAAAATTTAGTGATGTGAATTGGAATCGGAACCGATCCCAATTCACATCTCTAACGATCAGATTCCCCCCCCCTCCCCAGCCGAACCCGATTGTTAAAACGATCGGGCACACGATTCACATCCCTAATATCCAGTCAAGAAGTTCAAAGCAATCAATAGCAGCTACAATAACCCATCAGAACAAAGGTCTCATGTCCTGCAGAAAATCTAAGCTAAACAATATTACAACAGAACACAAGGTGGCAATACAATAAGGAAAATTGTGATAAGAGTTTGTGTTAATTATTGAACTGAAACTTATCTGATATTTTATGTTGGTGAATCCTTGATTCTGCAAGTCAAAAGGAAAAGGTTAATATTTGATGTTCTTTGGGAAACTTGAAAAAGGAAAAAAAGAAAATAATTAACAGTGAAAAGAAGTATACAGTACTTACCTATTGAAGATTTATTCCAAAATGTTGTTAATGATATTATTGGAAAATATAATAAAAGAATTATAACTTGTTATTGAAAGAAATGTCTTTTAAGAATGCTCTTGTAAAAATAAATATTTCATTTCAGAATTTGAGTCAAGGTAATTTTATTGTAAGTTAACCTATTGTTGCTTAAACCAGACTTTATTCTTGTTTATTACTTACAGTTAATCATATGATACCTTCTTTTCTCCCTTCCTCAGGGAAACCTTTTGCATGATCACTGATTACAATAAGAAAAGAGGTGTTGTTTTTTTGTGTGATTTCCATTGGAGGGTAATTGAGGGAGAGATAGCATCTAATTTGGCCCTGTAATGACACTAAAGTTCTCCTTTGCCTGTTCCACCCTTGGGGGTTACAGTAGTTTGGAGGCAATTCTGGGGCTATAGTGCTGCTCATGTGATGGTGGAGGACAGCTTGGTGGCACTTCTTGAATAGTCATGGTACTCCAGTTAGGGAGAGATTTGTTCAAATTATTGTACTAGTCACAGTTGTTGACTGTGTATCTACTAGGGATGTGCAGCATTTTTTTAATTTCATTTCATTTTCAGGTCACTTCTTTTTAGGGACAATTTTGGAGTTAATGTGCATTAATTCCTAGTTAGTGCATGCTAACTAGGACTTAGTGCGCACTAACAAATTTAGTGCACACTACATTGAACATGTTCATTAGTGTACCTTCATTCACACTAACTCCCAGGAGTGTGTGCCAACTAGGACTTAGGGCCTCATTTTCTAAGCGGCTCGCACACGATAAGGGACGTTTTGCACGCGAAAAGTCCCTTATCGCGTGCAATACCAGGATGGGGGCGGAGTCGGGGCGTCACCGGGGCCGACTCTGCGCCAACGCCGCGGACAGCGAAAAGGTAAGGGCCTTTTCGCTGCCTATTTTGCGCCCAATAACTACACCTTCTATGGTGTAGTTATTGGGCGCGATGCCAGCAGCGATCGCACCGCGGAGGTGCGATCGCTGCTGGATCCCCCCCCCCCGCTTCGGCCCCCCCCCCCCCCCCCCCCCCGTTAGCTCAATTTTCAAAGTATTGCAGGCCTGCGATACTTTAGAAAATGAAGCCCTTAGTGTGGACTAACAAATTTAGGGGCTGATTAAGACCTGCAGCAAAACAGGTGTTGGCGCTTCTGTGGGATATAAAAAAAAATAAACTATGGACATGATTTGTACCTCCTAGATAGGCTCTCAACTGGGTGCAAATCTGGATGCTTGTGCACCCAGAAAGGTGCCTAACTAATCACAAATCTTTGCTGCTTGGGGGGCCGATATAGGCGCTCTGCTGGCCACCTATTTGGCTGCTCGGGTGCAGCTGGATATAGGTGCTCAGTCAGGTGCAAATCTGTATGATTGTGCACCCAGAAAGGCACCTAGGTAATCACCTAACTGGATGCTTGTGGACGCATATGCATGTTCAGTAAAAATATGACCCTGGAATGTATTTTCAGTTGTTTATTATTTTGAATAACTCTGTATTACAGCGCACTAACGACTGTGCAGTTGAATGGGGATAACCGCACACTAACAGTTGTTAGTGGGTGCACGATCATCCAGATTTGCTTCCAACTGAGTGCCTATATATGCAACTGAGCGGCCAAATAGTCGGCCAGCAGAGTGCCTTTATCGGCGCCCCAAGCAGCAAAAATTTATGATTAGTTATAGGTGGCTTTCTGTGCGCACAAGCATCCAAATCCATGCTCAATACTGCACAGTACGCACTGAGAGAAATTACTGCACACTAACAGTTGTTAGTGCACACTGATGGGAATTACTCCTATGGGAATTGTTCCTATGCTTCTCTGCTCTCCTATTGGTTTTTTGTACCCCCTACCCTTCCCCTGTTACTTGTAATTTCTGTTGCTTTTGTTCCATGTAAACCGAGGTGATGTTTCGACTAACATCGGTAGACTCTTTAAATAAATAAATAAATAAATAAATTACTGCGCAGTGTGCATTAGCGAGAATTACTGCGCACTAATAGTTGTTAGTGCACCGTAATACAATTATGGCATACTAATAGGAATTACTGTGCAGTACACATTAATGGGAATTACTGCGCATTAACAGTTGTTACTGCGCAGTAAGTCCCGTTAGTGTGCAGTAAAATGAAATACAAATTTCCACAAAATTTCGGGGTTTTGTTTTTTTTTTTTTCATTTTTCGAGAATCCTGAACAAAGACAAAATAGAGCATTTTGTTGTTGGATTCCATTTTGTTAAAAACGAATGCACACTTCTAGTGACTACTAATCTCAGGTTTGTTCTGAGTGCTTGGATTTAATACAAAAGTGATCTGATTTAATTCACTTATCTTGTCAATCCTCATTTGCTCTGCACAAACTTGATCATTCATACCCAAATCATCTCTTAACCTATACCAGCCTTTGTGTATGACTGTCCTCTTTATATCGAATAAATGTAATTGAAAGAGCCTTTAATGTTCATTATATCTTCAGTCGCCTGCTTTCAGATGCTTCCTTTCAGATCATATCCTATTATGGGTTTCAAGTCTTAATTTCTCATTTATGCTGATAATACTCTAAAAAATGACAATATGGAAAATGTTTATACAGTAAATGCAGATAGGACATTTTATTTCCTGTAATAATGTATATAGTATATGATAGGTTTTTTTTTATAATGTATCCATCCAGTGCAGTATAAATACTTCAATTAATCAATCATTTTATCATTCTATAAGATAAAATTATCATCTGTATAGTGCAACCACTCTTTAATATATTAATGTATTTAATGTATTTAATGTATTAATTATACAGATAATTTAGAATGGATATTCAGCAGCATGGCTATATTTCTACAGAAACTTTCCCTGCACAAAGTAATAGGTGTAACTGTGTGCCAGTAGATTGTGTGGGATAATTTTCATGGTAAACTTGCACGCAAAAGCTTTTTTGAAAATTGGCCTAACTTAAGGGAATAACAGCCTGGAATGTTATGCAAGCTATTATAAAATTAGCCCTGGAATGCATTATTGTCTCATTTCCCTATACATGAGTCTGATTATTGCTTTTTGGACATACAGAATTGCTTGGGTGCCATAGGTCCCTTATAGAAAAAAGTGGGAAAACCACACTGATCATGCTCAGGGCCATGATGTTAACATCAAATAAAGGCAAGACACTAAAAATGACTAGTCTCATTTCCATTTTAATATTTCCTAATTTGCATAATCTTGAAACACTTATCCATAGCTGGTGTAAAGAAGAAGGATTTAGATATATAGGAGGCTGGGGCTATGTATGCAACAGTAAATGGCTATATGGTTTGTGTTTTCGAGGTGTTTGGTGGATTCTTAGGGTCACAGTGATGGAGACTCCCGTGGGGAGGAGCCCCGCGGGGAGCTGTAGCACCAGGCTAGACTCAGATGCACTAAACACAGAGATAATAACTTTATTATGCAGCTTGTAGAGTCCACCAGAGGTGGCAGTAGAGAGGAGCTTCGATGGTAGCAGACTGGGATCCTCAGTGGAGGAGACCCATCCCACAATGGTGGTGTGAGGCTCTGATGCAGGTATCAGCGAGGAGCTGTAGGTGAGACA